>NC_088888.1:73838300-74147675 GCF_037157495.1 Lathamus discolor | reverse complement strand
GCTATTAGGAGCTTCCCAGCAGCCTTTCTGCGTTGTCTGAATTAAAACTACTTTTATAAATCAGATGGTATCTGATTGCTATTCATGTGGGCCCCTGCTCTACAAACTCGTACCCTTGTAAGTTACACACATCTGAGTAGCTTCATAAGATCAATTAGCCCACACTAGTGTTACCAGGATGGGGCCCTTAACCTAATTCAAGACATCGCTTATCTGGCTTGTGAAACATTCTTAGAAACCATGGGTTTATACTCTTTTGGAAAGACACCGAATGATACCAGAAGAAACCAAAAGAAATTTAAACTAGAATCCAAAGTAGCAAGTAATTGCAAGTGAGTCTTTTAAACCCACTTTTACTTGCAACAATACACAGCTTTCAAATTACAGCCATTGTGAATCATATTGCTTTTCTTCATTTAGATCCCGAACAGCCAGTTTAACTTAAAGTTCCCCCCAACCCCCAAATCAAAATTCACCACTGAGAACAACTGTGTTAACACCACAAGAAAATTTGTTTGCTTTGTTAAATTGAGCTTCAAAAGCATGAATTAAATGCACATTTGTGATTGCAAGTAATGCCTCTTCTTATACCCATTCAAAATGTTTACTTTATTACAGCTTATTATAAATGTACTGTCTAAAATGCAGCAGCATGACTGCTCAATTTCCAGGCCATAATTTTATGATAATCATATGTAATATATTCATATGTCTACTCCACTGCCTAACAAAGCCCAAACTGGTTTGTTAAGAGCTCTGTTTTCCCCATGGCTCAAATTTCTTTACCTCAGAACATTACTGAATAACAACATTAAGAAAAATATAATCAAAATTTTATTTTGTATTCTTCACTATAGTAGGCAAACAAAGAAACAAAGACACTGAAAGCTGAATTTGGCCTACTGATTTTATCAAACACTGGTAGCTAAGTGACATGTAAATTATTAAACACACTATGCAAGCATTATCAGAATGGTGGGGGGTACGGAACAAGATTACAAATGTATATATTTTCAACATCTAGAAATCCTATTCATACTTGAAAATGTTGAGATTGCACAGAGAGAATGAGCCCATAAACTAAGACCAGAAGTAAGAAAACTTGCTTTTAATCTTCTGTATTTATAATGTGTTTCAGTTTTTGCCCTGTAACTACCTACAAAAAGTAGCAATTTCATTTTTTTCATACGTTTCAGAAGCAATTCCCAGTTTCTCATAAGTATGATACTATAACATACAGAGGTTTATAGGATGTGTAGGAAATAAAAACGCAGACAATCCACATCCACTTTGCTAAACTGAATTGTTTGTTATCAACCAAGTCTCCTACAAACCAAAGGTTCGAGTCAGAGAGGAGAGTTCAGTCTTGCTTATCATAGCTTTTATACAACCTGTGTAATAGTTAGCATTTTTAAAAGAGTGACGGATCTGAAATCACAGAAGTCTCTTACAGCAGAATCACATTTTTTAAAGAAAATTTTCAGGGCTTGTATTTCTATTGTATAAGCAAGCAAGAACTTTGAATTTTCAAATACAGGCTGACAAAAAAAGTAATCAAACTACAGTGATTTTTAAAGCCCTGCTGTTTGAGAGGGCATTCTTAAAGCCAATCACCAATACTGGAGTTCACAATCCCGCTGACTCAACCTTCATTTTTGTACGTAATGACACAGGATGAGTTCCAGGTGACTGCCAGAACCACTGAAGTGAGGGAGCTGATAAAAACACCGCAATAATATAAAACACAAAGCCAAGAGAAGCCAAACAACAACATTGAAAAAACCCACCAAAACTACTCAGCAGTGCTATAATCCAAACAATAAGCAAAGACGTATTGAGGAAAAACCTGCAAAAGCCATATTAGGCATTTTTCATATTCCAATTAGAAGGAAAGTATTTTTTTTGTTTGTTTTACTGATGATACATCACTACAAAAATATCAATGGCTGCTGACTTAACTCAGACTTTCAGAAATCAGCTTTGATCAAAGCAACTGATGTAGGGAAAGTCAACTGCCCTAACTCACTTCTCAACTGCCTTTAATAACATTGAGCTGGCTTGAAATCCCTCCCTTTCTTGAACAGTTTGCCTTAAACTTCAAAGCCTAACCAGCTTTGAGGCTTAAAACATGGAAAGCTTTTTTCCTCCTCCTTCAAAAGCAATTAAAGACACTCAGTATAATCTGACCTATAATCTAAAATCTAAGCATGTAGGTCTTCTCGATTACTGAGGGCTTACAGAATGGAAGGGGCTAGATACAGAAGTCGATCACAGCTCAAACACTGCAGATGGTTTTATGGTGCCTGCCGGCTGATGAGGTCAGTCCTCTGAAAGAAAGGTAAGCAAGGGCTAATCTATCAATGGCACAAACTTGTCAGTAAATGAGGCTATAGAGGGGTTCTAACTGCTTTACCTTTCATTGCAAGCCCCTCTTTCTTTGCCATTCCTTATTATTAATGAATCTGCAGAGTTAGGAAGCCAGATTTCTCAGGACACCATGGTAATGGGTGTGGAGTGGGGTGGTAGACTGCAGGAATCACAACGCAAAGGAATGGACAATATTAATGGACTTGGAAGAGTCACAACTGGCTTCCAAGGATTTTATGAATTTTGTCAGATGTGGTCTGAGAAACCTATGAACATCTTTCTTTGAGCAGCAGCATTTCTACACAAATCAATAAGGATTTTATCCAAGTTTCTGGTTTACTATTAACTAAATAGGGTTACATCTTTGAAAGGTGAATGCTGACAAGAGGAGATAATTAATGGTTTGATAGCTGGTCCTGCCCAAGCCTTGCAAGACAGGAAATCTAGAAAAGCCCACTGTATACAAGCACACTTTGCATGGCTTTGCTCATACACTTTGTTATTGTACAGTAGATCAATAACAAAACAAGCAAGCGAAAATATTTAGTCTTTATTCTTATTTACCAAAATGACTTCACCCAGTTAGCCTGCAAGAGTTGGGGCAAGCAAAGCCAGGAAGTCTCTTGAGTTTTCTAGCCAGATGACCTCTCAAATCTCAAAAATCCCTTTGTCATAAGCTGTGGCCTGCAAAGACCCCTACTTGGGCCAATTCTCAGATTCTCCAAAATCCAGAGCCTAATTTGAGCACTCTGCTCAAGTGCTATAGTTGTGTTTGCACAGCCTTCCTCCCCTTCCAGAGGCCAAGGACTGAAGCAGCATTGGTACTCTAACATTTGAAAACATTTGGTTTGCTTTCCACATGATGTAACAGCATTCCAAGTAACATCATAAACCCCTTCTAGTGCCAGCCAATGTCACTGACAATTCCAGCCATGGAAAAAAAAAAATAAATTCGTAAAGCCTTTTCTCTAGAAGAACAGGCAGCGCTGGAAAGAAATAAGAAAATTAAAAACAAGGAAAAAACAGGTAATGGCAATAGCAATTCTGCAACCTGTTGCCCAATAGTCTCAATGTGTATTTTTATACATAAAACCAACTTAATTAGTTTGCTTAGATAAAAGAGTTCTATGTACTGAAAAGCCCACGGTAAAATGCAGTTGACTTGTCAGGCAAGAGTGCCCACAGTGAACTGAATCCATGAGCTGAAACAGAAAGCCTTGGTTTATAGTTTCCTGCTATAACTATTAGCACTAATTACGAATTACAGATTTTTTTCCTTATAGTTCTGAATGAAATATTAACAAGTTAGCTATTAAGTAACTCAAGGTCTGTTTGTTTTAGCATTAGCTTCAATATTGTAAGCCCAAACCCTCTGACTCACTGATCTATAAACATCCTTCTAAATTATTCAGAGATCTCCTTTGTTTTCCTTCTATTGAAGTTAAATTACTCTGATACCTCTTTCCATACATTAATGGCATTCAAACTGTAACAGGTGGAAAGAGAATGTGATGAGGTAGGAGAATTCAGTAACCGTGCCTTGCGTTATTGTGTAAAAGAACAAAACCAATTTTGCCTCTAATTCCGCTTTTGCATGTTCCTTTACATCACTTCTGCCACAGGCGAGCCCCTTCCCTACATTTCACACAGGTCTGTACAAAAAATAATAAGATACAAAGCCACAACATTTAGTTAATCTGCTCCTGCAATGGTCAGCAATCAAGTGTGTGTAACCATGACCCGCTAATGAAACGAAGCAGAAGCTGGGTTGCACTTGAGTGCACTGCTGTTGAATTACAACTGGGTAGGTCAACATATGACACTAATTGGGCATTTTATTTCTTGTGTGTTGCAGCATTAATATATAAGCAATGGGCAGCTTCCAAAGCAGTGTGGTCCACAGTCGATATTAACCTTCTCTGGAAGACTGCCTGAGTCCTAGCAGACTGAGCAGCTGGATCAAGAGGCCTTACAGAACTATTTTGCTATAGTTTCATTCCCTCCTCCTTAGAGCACTGCCAGGGTCTTGCTGACCCAGCAAAAGAAGCCCGTGGATGACTGCTGCAGAGCTTAAGTGAGAGAGCTGTCCTCCAGCAGAACTCAGGTCTCTAATTCCCTTCTGTACCAACGCTGACTGCTCTGCTTTACACATGAAAAATAGATAAAAATCTCACCTCCATGCCTGAACAGAATCCAGTATGACATCTCATGAATCTACCAACTGAGAACATACTCAAATATTTTTTATTACAGCACATTAAGCTAAAATCAATAGATTCATTTACCGAAACGGATTTAGTACTTCAGCTAATCAAGGGAAAGTAACATTTTTCTGACTAGAAGTGACATTTCATTATAGCATTTGGTTGTAAAGTCACTGACAGAGATTTTACTGGATACCAATTAAACAGTAACTCACTGACATCAGTAACATAAAAAGCAATATGGCACATTTACAGTTTTCTCCCCAGTAAATGAAAACATCTACAGTTCTCAGCAATACAAATAAAGTGTCTGCACAATGGTTCTAACAGTGCTGCCACATCTCTGATCTTTCCTTTTCAGATCTTTCCACACTATTTTTCCCAAAGATAACATGCTATTTTTTCTATAATCAACCTTTTTTCCTTTGGAGAGAAGTGGAAGACCCATTTTGAAAACTTCAATTTGCTGAAATACAACAGCACCAACTAAGCTTTCTTGTTCTTCACTTTTGTTCTCACTTTATGCCAGAAAGATAAAACCACAGTGGTTTAACTACTGTCAAACAAAAAGTGAATAAATAATGGTTTTTGTTGACTACATATAACAAGATTCTGCATCACTATTATTCAACTGAGTATTAGTACATGTTTCTCACTCCAATGCGAAATTCTACAAATAAAATCATTCTGATCTACTGCCAAGCAGAGGTGTATGTGACCCTTGCAATGAAAACTGTGAAAGTAAATTTGATGAAAAAATTATTTATGTAAATCATACAAATAGAGGAAGGAATTAAGAATGCAGAAAGAAATTATCTTGCCTGATTTACTGTCTATGTACAGCTTCATTTTCCCCTAGGTTTACTGCTTTCTAGGTATCAAAGTGTACAGGTGCTATTTATCATTTCCTTGTGTAGGATGTAAGCATCCTTCTATTTTTACTAGTATAAAATCTCACCTTTTTGCCTACAAGCCAGCCTTTCATGGGTACAATTTAATTCCACCTTCTTTATTTGCTAACCTTCTGCAAGAGTCACCAACTTTCTCATCAGAAGTCTAACAGAGCTTAGATTGCAGTACTTATTTGGTCTCACAGATTATATTTGAGGATAGAAATGGTGAAGAAAAAAATGGATCTCTGAAAATCTATTAGCAGTAGCTGAAGTGACATTTAAGCCACAACAGTTGTCTGTGGGAAATACTATACTGGAAATGCTCACTTGCAGTTAAAACAGCTGTACAATAAGACTTCGGTTTTATCCAGCCTTTAACCTCATAATTGGGAAGCACAGAGAGACAGGCAAGACAAGTATTTGGACCATTACCTTAAGTACTTAAAATTTAGGAGCTAGTTTTGGCATGAAATCAACTGTGAAAGGCTGGCACCTCTAGAAAGCAATTTAAAATACCCAGCAAGGCAACTGTCAGGTGCTTTTCTTGGAGGTTCCTAAATTCACCCTTGGATTCAACTGGTTTCCACTATCTGTACAGTGGGAACAGAGGGAGCCTGTGGGATATAAAGTGGCTATCCTCCTTTACAGGTATTATAATTAGACAGGATATTATCCACAACCCCTTTTCCTTTGTAAGCTGACATCCTGCATAATTATCTCGTTTGATATTTCTTCTACCTTCTGTGTCATTGTTTGCAGGCCTATTCTTTTCCATTTATCTAAATTTAATCTGCATTTGCCTTTTACTAGTTCTAAACCAGCACAGTACCTCTCAATATAATTTTTGCAATGCAATCTTACCAGTATCTGACATTTAAAATATTTCTCATTCATGATGTTCACTATGCATTTTATATATACTATAAAGAAAGGTTTCAGAAACAATTCCCTAGTCAAAGAATTTCCCTGTTATACCATCTCTCACCCTTTGCAACTTCAACATCTTGATTTATTCATGAGTAATTTATTTTAAAGACATTATCATCTGCATTTCACAACGGTACTACAAGTTCAAGCTCATTTATCAAGTTCAACCTCATTTGCTCAGTTTAGACTCAAAATAACTCACCTCTAAAAAGCTTAACAAATTTAGATATACTCTGCCTATAAACTGTTTAGAACAACAATTTGCTTTCTCATCCCCCCCTCAAGCCTGATCTTGGTTGATGTTCTCATGATACTTTAAAACAATAAGCAATTAAGAAGTGTTTAAAAGAAGACCTAAAAGACTTTGCTCAAATACCTTTTGTTGTCTCATTCAATTAGAATAAATTTCTAACAGGGTCTGGCTTTTACACCTTTATTTAGAAACTATTTTTCATATCTATTTTTTCTCTTTGGCTATTATCCATTCCACTGCCTTTATTTCACTTGCCTACAGTACCAGCAAAAAAAAAGCATCTAATGAAGAAATAAAAGATGAAGAACTTATTTTAAAGATCAGAACATATTAATAAAGAACAATTATGATAACAAATATGACATGAAAAGAATAATTTTTGAAGGAAACAATGAAGACACACAAATTTAGGATACTACTTTCTCTGACAAAACAATTATCTATGAGTTTCCTAAACTGCCTAAAACTCTGAGAAGCTTGAGCACACCACCATGCTGTTAGAGTATTGTATTCTAGTCAAAAGAAAATGCAAATGCAATTGCATTTATGGAAACTAAGTGTGGGGATGTCTACATCAAAGGAAAACCAGTCCCTGCTGCAACTCAGGCAAGCTCAGGAGTTGGCCTCATAAACAGCTGTTGTAATCAAGGTATCCTCAATTACTCAGAACAAATTACACTCTCTATGTGCAAAGGCACACCCAAACCCAGGTTTGACAATGCAGGAACAGCTGCAGCAACAAATTACCATGTTCAAGAGCTTAAAATCATCATGGACAAATCATCCTCTTCAGCAAGACGATTTTTGTAAAACATAAGAAAGAGAAATAAAAGATGGTGCCAACCCCAAATCACCCATGTACGGGAGCCAGAATTCTCAAACACTTAAGCCTGGGAGAGAACAATGTGACAAAGAGGACAAGGACAATGGCGAAACACAACTTGCAGTACAGCACAAGCAATCTGGCAGTTATTCCACCGTGACAAGTGTGAAGGCTCAATGTAATGCAGATGAGAAATATCTGCAATATCTATGCTCATTTATTTCTAAACCAAATCTCTCACTCCTAGTATCTTTATCAGCAATTTTTAGGTAGTGAGCAATAACTTTATGGTTCAGAGACACAGCTTAACCCTTTTGTCTTGCCATCTCTTCAATATGAAAAATAAATCTATTAATGTGTTATTCTAATGAGACATAATCTGCATGTCCTAATGCTCACATTTATCATAGCATGTTTGCATGTCACTGGGCATAGGAAATTTACTGTAAGCACAACCTGCTTACCACTTTGAAAATCCAGTTTTCTGCATGACTACACTTCCCAGAACAGTATCTGTATGGGGACAACGGTAAATATTTGGAAAATTACCAGGAAGGCAAGAAAGCAAACGACTTAAAGAAGAAAGATGCTGAGACAAAAAAAGGAAATAATCAAAACTAAAGCCTGATGGCACATATAGTAGCTATTGCTGGCTTCAAATCTCATTATTTACGAAATGAAATGGAAGCAGGAAACTCCAAATCAACCATCCCTAACACAATTAAAAAAAAAATAAACCACTGACTGGCTTAATTTCATAGGTCTTATGACTAAAGTACTCCAACCATATGAACTGAAGAAGAAAACATGAATGGTCTTAAGAGATTAATTTTGGAGGCTTTTCCCAAGTGTCACCATAGGTCAGCACTGCTGCTGGGAAAGGGGCCACAGGCAAGACTGGAGGAGAAGGGAAGGTATGAATGTTAGACAGCATGACCATGTCTTCCCAGCATACATGCAAGTTTTGTTTCTACAGTCCCATGTTGTATGCTGTCATGCGCTCATTTTCCCCTACCAATGCCCATTATGCACAACAGTTACACCCCATCTCATGCATTTACAAAGTCTCCTCATGATATTTACATCCAACAGCTACCCACTGGGTGCTCTTCTTCCAGCCTTTTACTCATGAGCTCTGCTACTGATCTAGCCAGTGCTGCCATTTCTTTTCTTCTTTGCTACCATTCTCTTAAAAAATAGTTGCATGGCTCGGAATTAATCTATAAACCTCTTGAGTTTTAGAGACATTTCTGAGAACGGCAGTTTCTCTCAGTTATGCACACAGATTTTCAGTTTAAGCTAAAGACTCTTTATTCTCAACATATACCACACGCTCCATTAAAAAATCCATAGTGCCTCATTACATGAAAATAGCTACAGAACAACTGCAAAGGAGCAGGCAAAAAAACCCCAAAACCAAACCAAAAAAAAAAAAAAAAAACCCACCCCAAACCAAGCAAAAAATCTCCAACCCAGAACTTTCTTCTTCTAAATAAATGTTTTGCTGAAGAATACTCCACATGTTCTTTGTAAGAGGCCCAGAGGATCTCTGGTAGGTAATGCAATTCTACCTCTTAATGGAACAAAAGATGCATCTTTTCACATTTGTGATATCACAAGAAAACCAGCCACTTACATTTAACAGGAAAAAAACATGAGATACTAAGAATGGAAGTACTGAAAGCCCTGTATAATGCAAATTATGGTCACAGCCATAGGAAAAGATAAGGAGAAAGAACTGACTGGTATGCTGTATGTTAATATTATTGACTGAAATTAAGCTCTATTCAATCAGTAACAGTGGAGGCTCAGAAACATCCAACTGTACAATATCCTAGAAAACACAATAAATGATCCTTTAGAACTATTTACATCTTATAGTGGTAAATGCTTACACCCTAGAATGCCACAGAAGCTGAAAATTTCACATTAGATAGGACATTCAGTCATCATCCAACCCAGTCCTCTACTAGGTTGGGTTTTAACTTCAATGATGTCAGGTTGTTCAGGGCCTTTCCCAGTTAAACTTTGAAAATCCCTGTGGATAGAGACTTTACAGCCTCTCCACACAATCTGCTGCTGTGCCCAACCAACCTCACCAGGAAAATATTTTCCTTACATCCAACGGCATTTTTCCCTCTTTTCCTTTCCTGACCATCTCTGAGAAGCGCCTCGCTCTTTCTTCTGCAATCCCACTTTAGGTCACAGAAGATTGCATTAGTTTCCCCTCCCTCTTCTTTGCTGTTCTAAACAAACCCAATTTCTTTAACCTCTCATCAGAGGCCATATGCTCTACCGTTTGTCATGACCCTCTACAGGAATCGCTTCAGCAGGGTGACTTCTCTTGCACTGGGGAGTCCAGAACAGCACGAGGTTACTCCAGATGTGTCTCACAAATGCTTGAGCAGAGAACAGTGCCTTTTCTTGCCCTGCTGGCTACGCCTTAGCTAAAAGAACCCAGGACATGGTTCACCTTTACCAGTACCAGGGCACACGACTGGCTCACGTTCAGCTTGCTGCCACAGGGACCCTTAGGCACTTTCCTGCAGAGCTCCGGCGCAGCCAGTTAAGGCTCCAGCTTGCTCAGCCCCCAATGCACAACCCTGCATTTGTTTCTCTTGGACTTCACAAAGTTCCTTTGCCAGCACTTATTTTTCTAAGCTTTTTGATAAATAAGGTATTATCATACTGAGGTTCCATTGGTAGGATGGATTTGTATTCCAAAGCCCAGGAAATGGAAGGCTTAAAAAAATGCAATCTGTTCATTTTTATAATACTCACTAAAGCTTTTGCAGATTTCTTTCTTCTTAAACAGTTAATACAAAAGTAAATAGAAAACTAACAAAAAAAAAAAAACCCAAAAGAAAAAAAAACCCAAAACACAACAAAAAAACCTCAACCCCAAACCCAACCCCCTGACAAATTAAGTTGTACAACCAATTAGCTATTATTTTAACCTTTCCAGAAGGCTTAATTTACCTTATGCCTAGGCAAGAACAAACTTGGATTGATTTTCACAAAAACCTACTAGAAGCTGAAATAACAAAAGCTGCTCTCCCGCTGCTCTTCCCCCCCCCGCCCCCCATCCCCAAATTCATAGTCCAAAACCAAGCACCAATTATTCTATCTTATTGGCAGCAAAACAGAAAACTGCAGAGGTAACCTTCCTAATTCTGTTGACTTCTATGGAACACCACATGCTTTATAAAGAACAAATTTTTAAACTGAATTCATAGGCATAATCTTGACAAAAAGCAAAACGGGGACTGATCATCAGAACCGAGCAAATTTATAAATTACAGCTCATTAACGTTGTGTCCCTTTAGGGGCAGCAATTGTGTCAGCATACAAAATCACTGCTGCAGTTTGTGCAGTGCTCACGCAGATTTTCTAGCAGTTACTCTTCTGTTTACATCACCAGTTTCAATGCTAGATTACTTTTAATTATTTTTGGGTTTTAGTACTTTTTTCTTGTCAATGTGTCTGTAGAGAGTAAATATGCCCAACGTATGCCGGCATCTTCTGCAATATAAACACACACGTAACATATCTTACTATTAATTTATACTACTGGTGTCTAACATTCCCAGACAGGACTGAGGGACTATGCAAACACACAGGAAGTCAGGACCCCTTAGCCTTAAGAGTCAGCAATTGCTTTTGAGACAAGCTGCAGCAAAGAATGTCAAGATGAAGAGAAATGAAGAGATAAAGAATTAAGCCATATGAGCTTTTTTTCTCTAATTAATTCTCAAAGCAATGTTTCAAAAGTATCCTAGTTTCAAAATGAACTAAACTTGCTGCCTTTAACAAAGAGGTAATTTAGGAATGAGCAGTGGGTGATTTCTTGCTAGCACCTTACATCATTTTCTAACTTGCAGTTTGTTCAGTGAATTCTCTCTAGCACCTCCCTCATCTTCTTTACAAGATACAAACTGTGTGGGTAGGGCAATTTTTTACCTCGCAGTTTCTATTACTGTTGTCACAAACTCAGAATTTTGGTTTTGAACACGTTCAGATTATTGTTTAGGACACAAAGTCAAAGTGAGACACCTTGAACTTGGGACTGACGATTGTGAGATGCTTAACCACCCCAAGTTCCCTCAGGTTCACTTCAAGTCCTAGGCTGCCTTTCTGAAAACCCTGTCACTGCTGAGAATTAACTTTATTTTTAATGTAAAACCTTCCTGCATTCCTGAGGAAGGCAAACACAGCTCATAGCCCTATGCCAGGTAACTTTTCATATATCCCAGACCATGCAAGCACCCTGAAGATAAAAACTAAGATGTCTCAATTTCAATCAGTACTTTATGTGAAATCAGTACAGCAGAAAGCAATGAGAGGAAAACGAGGACAAGTTCAGGCATCAGAAGGCATTATCTCAGTATTGTATGACTTCCCATGAGAAGACTGAACATCATCATCTTGTAACAATAAACATCAGGAACAAGGCTTAAATTCCTATTCCACTGAGAAATTTATTTTGAAATAGTATCTAGCAAACAAGCCCCACTTTTTAAGTGTTGGGGCTAAAACTGTTTCCATGTATTGACTTCTGCATGACACACAAATACAGGAGGTTTCCACAAAAGACAAACAGAATAAGGAAGAGGAAGGAAAGGATTTCCTTATGAAGATTCTCAACGAGCAATTCCAACAATGCCCACCGGCAGCTTCTACAGCTAGCAAGAGGATATGAAAATCCTGCTGTAACATCCCACAAAACTCTTTATAACATTAGAGACACACCAGTTCTGGTCAGAGACTGTTAATGAGAATAAATAGATATTATTAATGTTGATTATTTTATCCTAAAGATATAGTTTGAGCTTCAGAAGAGGTAGAATATTATTCAGCTTTATTCTCGGTTTGTGTGTTTTAATTCAGAGTGACTGTGTTTAATGAAACGTAGGGACTCAGATTATCTGAGTTTATATTCTTCTTTCACAGTCATCAAATCACATAATTATCACATTATTCCTCAACACTGTAAAGGTGTTTATTCCTAGTGGAAGCTGGATCCAGATCTGCAGCTCTCAAAAATGTTCTGCTTTCAGAAAAAAAAGCCCTATTTCTATCCAGCATAACCCATTTGTTCTCCTATCATTACGTTCCTAGTTTAAAATAATCTTCTTCTTCCCCTCACCACCCATGTTAACTCTGCTAATACGAAGATGAAATAATCCTTCTCTGACACTATCCTGCACAGCTAACAGAGCAAGTTAGCACTATTTTTCTTTAATTCGACAGGCCTCTGCTCAACCGAGTGGTTCTCTTTCAGTTTGAAGTCATTTGTCTTCAACAAGAACAACCAGAATCAAACACCTACAGATAAATCTGTATTTTTTTCCTCAGAACATCTCACTCCAGAGACTATAGGGCTGTATTTGTCATCTTCTTCAAGCTGAAGCCAGGATATTCTTATGTTTTATACTAAGGCATTTCACAACACATAAAATACACTAACAGCACAAAATAATAAGAAGTGGAGGTAGGCAACAAAAACAAGACTCAGATTACAACTTCACTATGATAAACGAGAAACCCTTTTCTACTGTGGTAGTAAATGCAAAAACCTCTGTCTATAGGTATGAAAGTCCAGTAAGCAAAGCATCAAATAACTAGGGCACCAACATACTCATACCGGCTGTCATCAGACAGAGGTAAAACCTATACATGTATTTTGCTAGACCATGTTGTTACGGAGCTCTGTCAGAACAGCAGCTAAGTGTATGGTGAAAGTTGAACTCACTCCCCTACTAAATTCGGAGTACTTTGAAGAACTGAACCCTAACAAGTTGCTCTGTATCTATCCTCTGTGACTAGATAGTGGCAGTCCACCTGGCTTTGAGATCACGAATTGGTTGCAGAGGTCACTGTCGCACAGGGAAGAAAAACACGCCAGCTTCAGTCAAGAAATCAGCGGCTTGTACTAGCTTAAATATAAGCTCTTGAAAGGAGCAAGTTCAACAATTCATTCCTTTTCCCTCTTCTTTCAGACAAAGATTAGTAAATTGTGGCCAATCACTTCAGTAATCATCTACAGATGGTGGATATTGCTGAAAGAGTCAGAAATGAGGTCTAGCCTGGTTCTCAGACATCAGTCCAGCTTCTGTGTCTGGACAAAGGTAAAGCAGCCGTGCTGAAGATGTTTCAGCTCTTGGGAACATTACAGTAAACTCTCTCCGGCGCTGATAAGCTGCCTGTGGATCTTAAAGTAAAGCTGAATGGATTTGTATCTGGAGGGTCTACTGGCTTTAATGTGATAAAATCAGAGAAATTATTCTGGGGAGATTATCTGCTGCAAGGTCTCTCTCTGGCAGAACTCCACTATGCTTTATCACGTTTAAAGTGTATTGCCAAGGGAGAATGAGGCAGTTGGGGAAATAATAGCTTAGAACCAAACTGCGTTCCTGGAGTGTAGGCGGTACTTTTAGCTGCCTCAGCAATCAGCAATACTGTTCTCAAGTTTAATAAAATCCCAGATAATGGCTACTGAGCTGCAGGTCAGAGCAGAGAGCTTGATTCCTGGCTAGACCTTCACAAGACTGCTGTAACTACAGGAGCAAATTCCCCAGAAGCAAACTTAAAGCTTTCAGATCTTTCCAGTGGGCTCCTACCATAGAAACAAAATGCTAAGAACACATCACTATTTCCAAAGTATTCTTTTCACTATAACTGTCCTCATATTCTATTAAATTGAACAATTCTGTTTTGAACAAAGCAGTATTTATTATGAAACTTTTTAATAACTACTCTTAAAATACTAAAAATAAAATAGCAGTAATTAATCTTTATTTAAATGGTAATTTAATGTGTTAAAAGCCCAAAATGAAACTAGTCATTAGCTCCATAGTAAAGACTGCCAGAAACTTCATTACTGATTAATAATGGAGAACACAGTGTACTGAACAGTTTCCTCTAATCCCAGCAGCAACCAGGAACTGAACTGCAAAAACTTTCAGTACTAACAAGTTGATTAAGCAAGGTCATTTTCTTTATAGTTATAATTACTGGATATAGTGCAGCTAAGTTTTTGTTCTAACCTACATTGCTCAAGTCTCTCTTTCAAAAAACAATGTGTCACATGTTATGTAGAAGTTCTGTTCTGTAAACAGGTTAACCCTGTAACATACCCTTCCGACAGGTGACTATCACATATGCCGGAATCATGGGTTTAGTTTCTTCTAGTAAATACAAAATTCCTATGACAATTTTCAGCTTTAATAGCTTCATGTTAGTAAAAGAATACTAACAATATTTAATGTAAATAGATTAAAGAAAGTTTGCCAGTTAATTCCAGCTGATGTCAATACTTCATCTTGCTGATCAAGATTGTCATAGAAACCTTTCTCATTTTCATCCAGTTTCCAAGAGATATGTAATAAATATAACCACTTACGATCTAAAGAAAGCTGCAAATCACTGAATTGCTCTGGAGTTCTTTGAAATGCAGAAGTATATGACAGTAACTACTGGACTAACATAGCTATTTCAATGGGAAAAGATAAGAAAAGTAAACATTTATGGTGAAACTGTTCTATAACACCTTTCAACAGACAACAGAATTAAACAGTAACTTAGAATAATTTAATTTAGAAACACAGTTTTAGCCCAGAAAGCCAACCGTATCCTGGGCTGCATCAAAAGGAGCGTGACCAGCAGGTCGAAGGAGGTGATCCTGCCCCTCTACTCTGCTCTTGTGAGACCTCACCTGGAGTATTGTGTGCAGTTCTGGTGTCCTCAACATAAAAAGGACATGGAACTGCTGGAACAAGTCCAGAGGAGGGCCACGAGGATGATCAGGGGACTGGAGCACCTCCCGTATGAAGACAGGCTGAGGAAGTTGGGGCTGTTCAGCCTGGAGAAGAGAAGGCTGCGTGGAGACCTCATAGCAGCCTTCCAGTACCTGAAGGGGGCCTATAGGGATGCTGGGGAGGGACTCTTCATCAGGGACTGTAGTGACAGGACAAGGGGTAATGGGTTAAAACTTAAACAGGGGAAGTTTAGATTGGATATATGGAAGAAGTTCTTTACTGTTAGGATGGTGAGGCACTGGAATGGGCTGCCCAGGGAAGCTGTGAACGCTCCATCCCTAGCGGTGTCCAAGGCCAGGTTGGACAGAGCCTTGGGTGAGATGGTTTAGTGTGAGGTGTCCCTGCCCATGGCAGGGGGGCTGGAACGAGATGATCTTATGGTCCTTTCCAACACTAACTATTCTATGATTCTATAAAATAAAGTTTTTAAGAAGAACTACCCTCTATGAAACTGATTACTTCAATATAACCTTAAAGAACAATCCCCTGGAAATAAAATGAGAATTCATTGCCACAGTGAATTTGACTTTCAAATCAGTAAGTAATTTAGTACTCTCAGCAGCTAGCTGAAATAGCCATCATTTTTATGAGCCACTGAACTTACTGAAACTCACTGAATATTACCCTAGAACAAGAGCAATCATAAACACTATGCAATAACTTGAAAGTTTTATATCGTGAACTCTGCTCAAAATAGCAACATAAAAAAATCTTGCAATATCTATGAACTGGCACATTATTGGAAAAGAAAAGTTCCAGGCAGATCCCTCTAGGAAAACACTCTTTTTTCCATTTCTTCCCATCTATCTGCTACCAGACACAGGATTCAAAAGCTTAAGGAGTGAAAGCTTCACATTTCTTTTGTATAATGAAGTACATAGATAAAACATTTATCAAGCACTACAACTTAAAGCAAGTCAGGAGGAGGAAGATCAGGTAATTTTGGTTAATCTTACCAGCTCAACTATGTCTTAGAAACATTATAAATATTAATATATATAAATATTAATGAATTACTGATATGAGACCCTCCTAGAGGAGATGTTGGTATTTCAGACTCTTTTCCCAGACTTGCCATCTACAGTCTTCATCATCAAAGGCACTGGTGCAATTACCTCCTGTACAGTTCTGGAAAATCAAGCTTGTTTGCTTTTGGGAAGTGATACTGTGATAAGGAGTTTCTTTCTGCAGTTTTGCAAATGCACATAAATTGAAACATGAGTTTATGAGTACTAGCATGGCAGTTTATGTTTACTATGAATATTTCAAAGGTCTGGTAACACTCCTATTTGTCCAACTGAAAATGCACTAAAATGCTGCTGTAAAATAATTGCAGTGTAATAATGGCTCACTTGGAGTAATAAATCTACACTGACAGAGGAGCGTAGTGGTTTGGGCATTCCTTAATGCACACGTTTGGGAAGAAACGCCACATCTTAATAGAATACGTGATACTTGGGATGTTTGCAAATGAACGTGAGTGGGTAATTTATATAACGAGAGAGACCAATCCATCACACAGCGAGCAAAAGCACATCTGAACTAAAAGGTTACAAAGACTCCGCCTTATATATATTCCATGATCTAGTGTGTGGGGTTCACAGGTCTTTCAACTGGTGGCATCATTAGCAACCATGAATGAAAGACCTGAAGAACTGCTGGGGGAAGTATGAAAGAGACTTGTGTCAAGTTACAAAAGACCACTGTACACTTCCAGAGTACATAAATTTATTTTCGCAGCACCAACTCTCAGTGTGAATTATTACTCCCCATTTTTGGTGCTGAAGATCTCTTTGAAGTTGTGATCCCATCACTCTATGCCAGTTCCTTCTGCTGTTACACAGCCATCATCCTTCTGGAATCTCCATGCAATCAGATGGGAGCCTCAATTAAAAAAGCTGATTGTTTTTTGTTAACTGTATGCCATTTCCCTGTTGTAGCTAATAATACAAGCCACAGAAGAGAGGACTCTGAGACAAATAAGCTTACCACTTTAGGATTATCTTTAGCCTCAGAAACAAAGCAAGGCAACTGTGTGTAAATATATGCCCGTATATATGCACCTATAGCTCCAAAAATAAAAGTTCTGTTTTGCAAATTACAGCTTGTAGAACTATATTACCGGAATGTGTCTATGTAATCTACAGTAATTTAGTGGATAATAAGCTTTGTCTTTTCCAGGTAGCAACCAAAAGTTGTTTTGAATATCCACCTTACTTATTCTGCGGGGCAAACACAACATTTAGGATGAGGCTACACCAGCAATATATTACTAGAAAGTCTAATATTAACCTATTCAAATTAAATGTATGTCAGATATTTATCAAGCACTGTACCATATATATATATACATATATATACACATATATAAGGTAAGAACAGCAAACAGAACAGAAAATGCTGTTGTGCCCGTATCTTGAATATTGTGCCATTCCCTACCTTAAAAAGGTACTGAATGGTTGGACATAGGGAACAATTAAATATATTAAGTTTTTGCAGCTTGGAAAATGCAAGACTGATGTAACGTGGAAGAGAAGCTAAAGTCCGGAATATAGAATAACTGGTCACTATTTCTTCTGATATAAGGCCTAAGTTGAACCAAACTGAATTATTAGGCAACAGGTTCAAAAGAAACAAAATAATACCTTAACTCACTGTGACTGTATGGCTTTGTATGTCGGAAATTCCCTTAGGCCCATTCAGGGGGAGCAGGTCCGACTAAGTCTATTAAGCACTAGGATGCAGCTACAACTTCCAGCAGAGAAGGCCCTGCATGCAAATTGCAGGAACCTGGCTGCATACTTGGTATTTATCCTGGTTTTGCACGCTTTCCCAAGGTGTTTGCTAGTGATGTGATACTCAGTCCTGAAGTTTAATCCTGCACGGTGTCTGCTTTACCGCTGTCCTGTGAGCAGAAGGGCCTCTCCATGGCCACAGTATCACTGCTGACTGCAAACTCAAAACAAGAACAGTATATGCCTCTTCTCTCCCAAATCCACCCAGTGAAGCTACAAACTCTTCCTAGCAATGGGGAAAGCCTCCATTTGCTACTTATTATTAGAAGCAGACGGGACAGGCACAGGCGGGAATGGGGCCTCATTTGGAAGGGGAGAACAGTGTGAGAGAACTTTTGTAAAGCTTTTAAACAAGCACTATTCTGAAAAGTTATCACCAAATATATACAGGCTTATTTGTGATGAAACTTCTGGCGAGAAACATTTAAATTGTCTGATGATTATCCAAACTGAATAATACACATGTAGGAACTGGGGAGTTCCAAAAGGAAGATGAAAGATGAAAAGTATGCAGCTGTTATTTTAAAGTGATTTTAAAACAGCACTAAGGCTTAAGCTATAAAAAGCAAGTATTTGCTAAATCCAGTTGGGAATACTGTTCTTTAGTAATGCAGTTAGGGATGGCAAAGGAACACCTCTCAGTTTCAGAAACCAAGTTTCATTTTGATGTAAAAGAAAACTTAGGCTTTTAGAATTCTGAGAGGCAAAAGCATGTGCACATGATGGAGGGAACAACGCTGCCAAGAGTGCAGAATATGTAATAATTACAGGTATCATCTGGGACATGGGAACATTTTAGCATTCTGAAACAGATACCACATTTCCACATCCCAGTATAATGACTGATGTGCTAAAGCCTCCCTTTGTCCTAAAAAAAAACCAACCCAATGAAACTCAACAAAATCAGTCCATATATTCTTGTAAAACATCTCTGTTTGCAAGTGACATGACAGTAACTGATTAGCAACTGGCAATTAGAAATGTGGAACTATTGTAGCTCAACCGAAGGAAAAGAAACAGTAAGTCATAAAAAGCAAATTATTTTCCACCAGTTGTAGGAGTCTTTCATAATAAATCTAATAATAATGGGAAAACAATCTGTGCTTTTTACTGCAGTGTCTTCCCCGTCAAGGATCACTTAAAGAATTACTGAGTTTCAAAAATATTGGTTTTGGTTTTTTTAAATGTCTCTGACAATGCAACCTAAGAAAAAAAGAAAAAAGAACATTTTCCTTCTGATAATTAAACAAGAGTCAAAATTAATCAAAAGATGACAGGAAAACCTAAACTTCTTTGACAAGTTAAGTACACAGATGTAACTCAGAAGCAAACCCAGAATACGGCAAACATCACCAAAGCAGCACTATTTCCTATTATTTTTCCTGAAGCTGTATTGATCACGCAATGTTCTCTAAATCAAGAGTTAAACCATATAGAAGTGAGATAACTTAAATATCCAAACACCCCCAGCTTATCAATCATACCTTAATTTGTGCAAAAGGTCTGTCAAAGTTTCCAACATAAAGAAGACCAACATTCTGCGTGAGTAGCCTAAAAAAATGAAAAAAATCTTTTAAGATATCACTTTATAACCATAAGTTTTTTCCAGTAGTGGTTACTGAATCCCAGCAAGGTAACAAGCCTCATTATCACAGCAAGAGCTACCTCTGCAAATCTGATTACAAGATTCTATTTGAACTACTACAAAAAAAGGAAGACGCACATTAAAGATGGATTCACACCAGTAATTTGTGTTTATGGTGCAAGCAGCTCTTCAACAAAATTATTTCACAGCCTTCTGTGTGATGGATGTCACTCAGTAACACAGAAGAATGGCAGGTATGTGCCTCTTCTATGTATTAGAGACCATTAGAGACAAAGGGACAGTAACAGAAAAGACTAGGAAATATGCATTCACAGTGGCAGGCCTAAGAGTTAAAACAGATTAGGACAAATAAAAGTATGCACAGTAATACAAAAAAGACATCATTACAAGTAGAGAAATAACAGAAAATCTCTGCAATATTGTCTTAACGGCTTCCTAAATGAAAAGAGGTTCAGATGCAGTTTGTTCTTGCTGTTCTCTTCAACTGTTTATAATGTCATTGAGACACCATCAAAATCCAGGGGGAAAGTGGGATAAACTGACTCAAATGGCTATTGGTACTTCTGGAAAAAAAGTTAGTTTGATTTATGCATATAAACTTTAAATCCCAGAGGAACATTAGGGTGTTGCTGCTCTCAACAGGCAGACAAGAACACCATGGGACAGCAAAAGGGGTAGGAGAGTACAGTGCTGTTCACCCTGGACATCAGGACATTTCTCTTGCTAAGCAAAGGCACAGCAGTCATTCACTCCAGTTTAGGGGCTCCAAAAGCATTGTGCAGAAGGGCATCCCATAATGAGAACTTTCTCATGACAAAACCTTGAAAAAGTTTCCATTTTGATTAAAAGGGACATTCAAAACCCATCATACTCTTCAGTAATTCCAGGTTTCCATTAAGTGTTTGCTATTTTATATTTTCCTTCAATTTTACATCCCATTCCCTTTAGTAATAAGGCCTCACATATGAATTAAACAACCAGAAATAAGTAGAAATGTAAGCATCATTCTGCTTAAGTCTGAGACTGAGGTGTGTCCTTCTTATGTTTTTAATCATATATATATATACACTTTTAATTCATACTGAGTTACACATTTTTTCTATATATAAACTAGCTGTAATTTTCATCTCATTTCTCACCTGTTTTCATGAACAAAAGAAAACAGAAACTTAGACGGCAGTAAATCATTTTGACCCCACACAAGGTACTCAGTACCATTTTGATTCTTCCCAGTTCTGACAACAATATGATACATATGACCTTAAACTGATTCACCAACAGCGAGAATTAGTGGAACTCAGCGAAACGACAAAGTTGAAGCATTCATATATATAAACCAGTTAAGTAAGAAGTAATGTCCAAAGTAATGTACAATGTCTTCAAAAATTCTTCTGTAATTAGATACAGTTATACAAAAATTTCCTGGGCATTGAGAGAAGTACTCAAAGGAGGGAAAGACCAGTCAGATGCAGGGCAGAGCAGTCACAGTACGGACCAGCAAGTGGGTTCCTCCTTTTGCCCATCAGTGCGCTGGACTCTGTCAAGAAGACCTGTACTATTTTGTAAACGGTTTGCAGTACAAGGAAGTCAGGATAAGCGTATTAAACTCATTTTCAGTCATAATGAGACAATTTTATTAAGAACTCAGGTGTCTGGAGTTGGAAAAGCCAGCATATTGATCAAACCTTCTTCTAGGACTACAAAGCAAACTTGCAAAATATTTAAGGGTTTTCTAAATGAAAAGAATCGCGTGGAAAGTCATTAGCAAAAAAGGTTACAAGAGAATCTGTAAAAATGATCTAGGGTATGTCTTCATATTTCAGAGACAGGCACCTTAAAGAGAAAAAAAGTATTCTTTAACAGAGCTGCACATAATTTTTGTAAGGCAGAAGAAAAAAGAATCCACTAGCCCTGTTTCTAGCAAGAGACCTAAAAAAAGAAGCTATACAGTGTGATTATTCCCACATGGTTATTCTTCACCAGACAGAAATGTAGAGCCATCAAAATTTGAGCCTTTAGGATGTCTTTAGTTAGAAATAATGAACATCTAGGGAACCTTAGAACCGGATGCTCCATAAGACCACACAGCTGTCTTGCACTGTTCAACTTGCTACCACTGATGTACACCCAAAACCTGCAAAAGGACCACAAGAACTGCTTTCCTTAATAAGACTAATATGGACACAGCACAAGATTATTGCTATTTATTCACCTTTCACTGCCTCAGCTGTAAAGTATTTTACTTATAATTTTTTATTTGTATTCTCCTGGCACTTCAAAAAGACAACATTAATTCAGTGCAACATTAGTGAAATTTTATGGGAATAGAAAGTTATTTGTAAGTCTCTGTTGCTTAAATAAAAGGTTGCAGTATTTGTTTCTCTAGTTTTCACATTCCTCACGAGCTCTAAAGTTCAAAATTGTATCACCAACATGCAAAACCAGTCAGTTTTCCATTTAAGCACTCAATGAGGTTTAAATGAGCATCCCAATGGGATCATAATTTAACGTCCAAAAATACTCTGTTTTTTCACTTTAAATGGCATGAGCTATTATGAATGTCATGACTAGTGTAAACTCTTTTACTTCAGGGTCTTTCTTATCACCATAATCTCCGTATTTCAGAGGCTGAGCTCACACTGAAGAGTCTGAAGAGATGAGCAGACTCTGGCAAGAGTCAGTGCTGAGGCTCTGGATAGGCCAAGCTATTGCAGTAGTGTTACTGCCCTCCTCGGCAGCCACCAGTGGCAGTACCAAAAAACTATGTGCCACTCAAGGAGAGGGGCGGAGGAGCATGTGCCAATCTCCATCTCACCCATAGGAATGCATCATGACTGATCTCTAACTACCATTAAGATGTATTCTTTGCCAGTTGTTCTTGTAGTTCTTCTTTTATCACAACAGAAGGCTGCATTTTTAACATCATAACATGAACTTCACCATGCCTAAATTGATAAAAATATTCTCTCCTAATGTTCTCAACTAATTACCCTTTGCCTTTGAAGACCTGGCAGGCAGCTTTGGTTATAAGCACTTCTACGTTTCCTTACGCCAGTGCTGTCTCTTAAGATGTCATTCTTCTATTTCTTACATAATTTCACATTTATACAGTTCTATTCTCAAAACACCATCAGTGGCACTCAGCACCTAAGGGCTGGATACCATCTGTAACTGGCCAAAATCAACACCAGCCTATGAAACAATGGTGACACTTTCATAGTGCAATTATCATCTCTGAATTTCACATTTAAATAATTACCTTAAAATTGTAAGAAGCTATCATCAAAGATGCAAATACATACTGTCACTTCAATACATATATTTACTTTTACCTGAAAATATGCAGCAATATACAGAGTTGCCTCAACTAATATTAGCTTAGGGATTACTGTGTATTCTATCTGTAGTCTCTTCTATGGACTACATTATGAACACAATTTCCATTTTTTTCTGTAAGTAGAAGAAACATCACTCCAAGAAGCAGTGGCTCTTTAGAATATGCTGTCTACACATAACATTACACTACTTGCACTCAAGCACTCCTTACACAGCAAGCACACTTTTAGCCCAATATGCCTATTAGGGCTGTGCCCTTATGTTCCATACAAACAGCATAAAAAAAAACCCAAAAGTGTCAAGACAAACCATTTCTGACTTTTGCCAATATAATGTCAGGGTCTTAAAGGCCTTTCCAGTACCAAGAAAATGCTCCCATATAGTTACCACTAAATTCCCTGTTTTCTGCCTTCAGAATCCTAGATTTGGCCTTTTCTGGGATGTAAAACATACCCAGTGTATTCCAAATCCAAGCTGCAGGAGCTAGACATTGACAGAGGCATTGTCCTGTTTGCAGCTGGGAAAGAGTTATTTTTGCTCAGGCATAGCGATCTAAAAAAATGTGGTGGCAAAGCGATGTGAGGGGGGTAAATGGAAATAAATACAGGACAGGGTTAAGGGCTTGGGTGAAAGGAAACTTGGAATAAGTGCCAGTGTCAGACAGCAGAGAATGTGGAACACAGGAGGGATGACAGAGGTATAAAGGAGTGACAAAGCAGCCTTCCAGGTTGGAAAGCACTGGGGCAGAGCCCTGGGCTGCAGAAGATCAGTGGATTAGGGCTATGGGAGCAGTGATTTACCACAGAGCTCACCTTCCCTGAGCACAGCTGACCTTGCTTGGGGGCTGGGACAGTCCCAGTACCGTCACCCCCTTCCTACAGCCTTTGGCCATGGAATGGGAAGTAGAGCAACTGTTGGCTATGAACTTTATGTGGGCAGCACATTTTGGAGCTTTATCACCTCTTCTTCACACTCTTTTTGGTAATTCACTGAGAGCTGTCTGTTAAGATGTTAAGAAGGTATTTCAAGATATTCTCAACAAAAATTCAGGCACAGCTCACTGTTTCTGAAGGCAGAAAGTAGGGGTCAGATAGTTCCTCTGTATCTTGTTGGGAGGTATATCATGAGGATACCGCTTCAGCTTGATCTGAACCCCAAACCCCAAACTCTTTAGACCCAAGGGTTGCCCTGAAGGTCTGCTCAGGCTATCAAACAGGTCCATGTAAACTGTGGACCTGAAAAATGTAACTTTTGACCAGTTCATACACAAAACAGTTCAGAGTTGCCCTCTAGACTACCAGGATCCTTGTGCTGCTGTGCAGACTATGGAAGGAGGTTTCCAGAAAGAAGCACGCAGAGAAATAAAGAAGCAGGTAGGAGCCAGGAGCCGCCACCTCTCACAGGAGCAAGTTACTGCAGATTAGCTGAACGCAGTAACATGCTCCTGTGCGAGGCAGCAGCTCCTGTGCTTGCTCTGTTGCAAGACCGGTGGCTTATCGTGCAGGAACACAGACTGAGTCTTGCAGCTATAGCCAACAGCACAGAGGTCAGGCAGGACTGGAAAGCAGGGAGTACAGAGTGAAAAATGCAATATGTGCAGTAGTATTGCTGAAAAGAGGTCAGGTAATTGGCACTGGAAAGGTGGAATGCACTGAAGGAAAATGATGACCAATGAATAGGTATATTGGCTTGAGTTCCCTGTTTTTTTCACGATGAAAGCTGCCACGGAACAGGCAGTGGTAGGCACACAGAGTTGCCTACAGCAACGCTTCTGTTATTCACTACCCCTATGAAACAGGACGCGTAACTTCTTCCTTAAATTTCCACAAGAAAAAAAAACAAACCCAGCACTGATGACAATTTATCAAATAGAATCTTGCAGTACTTGTACTAGGCAATCCTAAAATTTACCTTGAAATCCACTGTGGTTGAATCACTCCACATAAACCAAGTCACTAGATTCTGTATTGCTGGCTTGTTTCTTGACTGCTGCTTGTTTCTTTCACTCCTGCTCATGAAACCATCAAAAAGCCTGACTCTAGACGGGGTTGTGTGTGCTTTTAGGAGCTTGGTAAGTGTTACAGCCCGCCACCAAAACTTTGTTGAATGTAATAAAACATCACTGTCATATTGCATTACCAGAGAAGTATTTGAGCGCATGCAAGACTGCAGAAACTTCCAAAACTCAGCTTGGCAGCCATGCCTATCAGTCTCTACTTCCACTGACAAGACTACAGGATTAAGATGCATGAACTACTTCTATTTCACAGTCAGATGCAGTAACGAGTAATTATAAAGGGGCTGATTTAACAACTTCTTCCTGCATATGCTGCAGCAGATATTTGCAGTCTTTACAGGGGTTGCTCTTGCAAAGATTTCAATCCTGAGAAGACTTTTATGAAGGCTGGAATAGATGTGGAGCAAAATGGAAAAGAAAAAACAATCCTGACACTCAGTGGGACTACTGACCCTTCTGCGCATCTCTATCTTTATTGCTAAGAACATCTTAGCATACCCATTTGTGGCTGATTAGGGCAAAAATGGAATACAACCTGATTAAGGTATAAATTGGACACTGATACAATTTTAGGAGGATCCCTGTGACCACACTCACATTTTGAACTCCCATATTTAAAATAATTACACAATAGGGATTAATTTTAGTTATGGTCTGAATGCTTTTACATTTCATTTAGAAATATACCCTATAGGTGATAGGCATATACGAAGGGTTCCACTGTTACACTCTACATGTGCTTTTAACTGTCTCTAAAAATTGCTCCAGATGCATTTGCACATTTTAGGCAGAAATGACTATTCTAAGTTACAAACACAGATGAGCAACAGCCCTAAGAAAAGAAGCAACACCTTTGAAAGTTCAATAACTGTATTTTCAAACACTATTGGAATGGTTTAGGTTAGGACATTCTTCCTCAAATTAGAGCACAAAATGACAAAAGCTATGAAAGAACTGGAAGAGGTACTATGTACACCTGGTTACACAGTGAAGATGCAAAAAAAAAAACCCTGGATTGGAACTCAAGAGAGGAAGAAGGTTGGGAAGGGATACAATCAAGTGTTGAAAAAGAGACTGTGAACAATTTTACAATGCTAAATTTATCTCTGTAGTAAACAATCCCACAGAAACGTAAAGCAAAACCTTTTCATTCATTGAATTCTGCATTTGGAGACTATCCCAAGCCAGGTTAATCATGGTGGCAATTAACAGAAAATGGTATTCTAAGTAATATCCATGGGGGGGAAATGCAGTGGACAGCACAAACTACAGACTTGAATTTAAAACCCTCAGGCCTTCCCCCTACAGTACTCCAACAGTGTGTATTATTAATCGTATTAATAAGCATGATGCTTTCTGAAACCCATGCAACTCAAGCAAAAATATCAGTGCTGTGTGCTAACTGCCCTTCAGAGGAAAAGCTCCTATGCATAATACTTGAAAGGCTTCACTGAACTACCTCACTCCCCACAGTAAATCACTGTCTCTCACTGAGTATTGATAGTGGCAATCTAGGAAGTAACTGATCCCTGAAAGATGTACTTTCACTGAATAACATCACCACTGTTACATACCAAACCCCAAAAATTACATTTAGAGAACGTGAAACTGCAAAATGAAGTTCCAACATGAGTGAGGTAATGGTCTCTAAGTGGATGTAGATCGTGGTCAAAAAGAATGAACAGACCAGTATCAGGGTTTACTTTGAGTTAGGAGGGTTTAATTTCCATTTTTTTTGAACAAGTTTTGGCTGTTGTGGGTTTTTTGGGGGAGGATGGGGTGGACGGTGTTTCTAAATGAATGTTTTCCTAGAGGCAGGGAGATGTTTCTAGAAACATTCTTGCACTTTATAAATAAAATCATGACATCAGATGTTTCCAAAAGCACTTCCTTTTGTTTGCTGTGTTTCTGTCTAGAATCATAGAATCACAGAATCATAGAATAGTTAGGGTTGGAAAGGACCTCAAGATCATCTAGTTCCAACCCCCCTGCCAAGGACAGGGACACCTCACACTAAACCATCCCACACAAGGCTTCATCCAACCTGGCCTTGAACACCGCCAGGGATGGAGCACTCACAACATCCCTGGGCAACCGATTCCAGTGTCTCACCACCCTAACAGGAAAGAATTTCCTCCTTATATCCAATCTAAACTCCCCCTGTTTAAGTTTTAACCCATTACCCCTTGTCCTGTCACTACAGTCCCTGACGAAGAGTCCCTCCCCAGCATCCCTATAGGCCCCCTTCAGGTACTGGAAGGCTGCTATGAGGTCCCCACGCAGCCTTCTCTTCTCCAGGCTGAACAGCCCCAACTTCCTCAGCCTGTCTTCATACGGGAGGTGCTCCAGTCCCCTGATCATCCTCGTGGCCCTCCTCTGGACTTGTTCCAGCAGTTCCATGTCCTTTTTATGTTGAGGACACCAGAACTGCACACAATACTCCAGGTGAGGTCTCACAAGAGCAGAGTAGAGGGGCAGGATCACCTCCTTCGACCTGCTGGTCACGCTCCTTTTGATGCAGCCCATGATACGGTTGGCTTTCTGGGCTGCGAGCGCACACTGAAGCCGGCTCATGTTCATTTTCTCATCGACCAGCACCCCCAAGTCCTTCTCTGCAGGGCCGCTCTGAATCTCTTCTTTGCCCAGTCTGTAGCTGTGCCTGGGATTGCTAGCACTAATAATATTTTAATGTTTGTCCATGTTCTGCCTTACAGGCAAATCACATAAAGAAGCATTGAAGCATTCTGACTACATTTACATATAACTTATCCATAAAAAAATAGAAAGGAAAAGTAAGTAGAAACAAAAACTATTAAATAATCATGCCAATTCCTCCACCAATGGAGTATTATTCCCTGTAGTGTAATGTGCAATTTGGCCATGCTGGCCGTAAATTATCTGAAAAATGAGGCTGTTTACCTTTTCCCTTGGGAGATTATTACGCAGTCTGAGAGATTTCAATATTAGAAACTATTTCTGATAGTAAATGTCATTTTTTCTTTCTGAGTATCATCTCTCTCATCTCACTGAAATATAGGATGGGAGTTAGGAACTATTCCCAATTTGCTGAAAGACTTGCCTGACAGAGGCTGTGCTGGAACTCTGACCAGATTTATTCACATATCACAAAGCAAGAGGACTCACACAGCCCTGCAGCGGGCTCCCTGGAACACTGTAAATCCATGTTCTAGTCTAGGGCCCCACAGGACCCGTTTACATTTAAAAATATAAGAGAGACCACAATACTAGCACATGCAATACCCAGAATTTTAAATGAAGAACTGACACCACGATACGAAGCTCTGTATCAATAAAATGTCTAATTACAGACAAAAGTCAAAACAAGGACATTTTGAGTGTCTCTGGAGCTACTCCAGAAAAACAGATTTCTAACAGCAAATATGATATATAAGAAATAAAAGAGATAAGGGAAAAAAAAAAAAAGCTCGGGTTTATCCAACTATGAAACTAGTAAAATTCACTTGATCAGGTGAAATACAAGAGGCAACTAAGGGAGACAGGGACACTGCTGAGAAGCTGGGGGATTTGTTTGCACCCACTGAAAAAATAAAGGCACCTATTCAGGAATGCTGCCCTTTTTTTGGTTGGTTGGTTGGTTTTTTAGTTACCAAAATAAAATTCCTGCAGAAACAGAGGTACTGAAAATGATGCTCTAGGGATATATTCATAATAAGGTGAAATAAATCACCAAACCCTGATGCAGTATAGCCAGGATTTCTGATGTTTCCTAATATGGAGGGTCTGAACTGCTATTAAGAAAACCCCATGTCAATCTTTAACACCCAGATAAGGTAATTGCTGCAAACTTCTTGGAGTCCTACCCTTCAAGCATAGCAGTTCTCAGCATGCCTACCTTGCGCGTGCAGGGGAGTGCTACTTAGGAGGCTGCACGTCCCCTGCATTCACACTGTGGCTGCATCTGCCTCTCTTTTGATCATTTTAATGAAAGAGTGCTTAAAAAGTTGTGGGGGACAGGAGAGGCACCAGGCTGACATAATTGAGTCAGACTGCCAAAAGGCTTCTGTTACATCTTCACAGTCATTTACTTTTTAAAAAATAAAACTAGGTAATAAATACTTTTATATTGAAGAGGCTACTTACTGTTATGGATCAAACCCTGATTAAGAGACTGGACAAGCAGGATAAATGGCCAGTTTTCCTCTTGGCAAAGGCCAAGTGACTATTCAATTTATGTAACAGACTGTTTTATATATTTATTAGTAAACTGAAAAAGTCAGGTACAGAGAAAGCCTGCTGATGAAGCAAGTTACCAAGCAAAGGCTGGCAACTCTAGCTAGATTAAAAAGTTCATCACTTTGAAAGGAAGCTGATGTCATATTTAGAATCCCTCATAGAACCTTAGCATTACTTTACTCTGCAGTGAAAGATATGGGCTCTTTGATGTAAAGATTAGGGAAAGGTACTTACACCATTTAATTAGGGAATGTATCACAGCTTGTATGAAGCTGGCACCTAGAACGCTGTTATTTTCTAACATTTAAAGGCTTGACTTCGAAGCTCACTGAACTTTCTTTTCATGTGAGGTTTTGTTGTTCTTTTGTCCTTGGCCTCTTTAAAAAACAACATCAAAACAAACAAAAAATGCCAACTGAATAAGCAAAAAACCGACCAACCAAACAATCCAAATAAACTTCTGTCCTGCACAATGATTCTAAATCATGAGAGCAGAGCTGGAAATTGAAATATTCAGTAATTTTAGCGCAGGTTGTTGCTGCTGAAAAGCCACGACAAAGATCTGGCAGGAAATGGGGTGGTCTCATCTGGCTATAATCTCCCCCAGTCTGCCCTTCATTTGTCAGCACAGATGCTCCAGCAGTTTTCTGGTTTTCCCAGTGCCCTGCATGCCACACCAGTGGTGGCAAGACCTCACAGCAGTCCCAGACTTTGCCAGCTAAGGTTTCCAAGTAAAAGGAAACAGGCTACTCTGCAGTCTAGCCAAATATAGAGAGAATTCCTCTGCGATATGGAAAAGGCACTTCTGAATCCCATGGAGGTGACTCTACCATATATCAAATACTTGATGAATTATGGATGCAAAAGCCTTTCAAAGAAAATAGTGTAAACCACTCTGAAGCACAGCATAAGGTACCCCGAGTACATCAGCTGGTACCAGTATCCTTCTGACAATGCAAAGCAAACCAAAGACTGATCAGGTGATCTGTATTTCATTTGTCTTAACAAAAGAACAAGGAGTGACTGAATTACACTGACTGAGGGAGAATTCAAATCCGATACATCCTCACAAAACACCTAATTAGACTGGAGCTCATTAATTCTGCCCTGGTGTGCAAGAGAAACAAGGACTGAACATCCAGGTGCATAATAAAAATATCTAGATGACTAACAATTTATGTTTAAAATAAACCACTAAAGAGTATAAAATTCACTTGTCTACATGGATCAGAGATAAAATGAAAAATACCACCTTCTTATTAAAGATCCTCCATGGGAAGGCACCATGAAAGAGTTCCCTTAAGCCATACACACATTCACTGCTAGACTAATTTCTTTATCTTTCTGTTTCCCCACAATTTAATGATTTATTCAAAACAAATACTTTATTAATTGATTATGCACAATCAAAGAAACGATTGAATTAGTTTACAAACCATTTAGGCATGGGTCCATGGGGGACTATGCAGATCACAATCCCAAAGTGAAGCCCATAACAAACAACAAATTGTCTGGAATTGGGAGTGATAGGCACCCAGCTGCCACCTAGCCAGACGCAAGTGCCACCGACAGAATGCATGAACACTTGTCTGCTAGGAACAAACCTACCACCCAAAATAAGGTGGGAAGGCTGTCAGAGGCTTCATGAACTCTACTGAATGCTTCACTCTTTATTTCTGAAACCTGTACATATGGTGCAAGATTTAGCTCCTCTGTTCATTATAAAATTGAGTCCCTCAGTGTACTCATTATATGAACTTTGTAATGAAATTTATTTTACAGCAATTCTTCAGGTAATAACGAACACAGAATGAAGTATTTTGCATTTTCAAGTATTAAGCAATGCAGCTGAAGTACTTTCCTGGGTTTGACAAAAGAAAGGACCATTACTTTGTAATAGCAACTACCAACACTGTAATACTGATTACTGCATCTGTAATCTAGAAGGCATTTGCAGCAAAGCTGCCCTGTTTTTCTGGTGTATTACTGTGCTCAAAAAGATCAGTATCCTTACTCATAAGCTCCTTTCTCAATAAGGAAAATCACTGCTCTGCTGTCAGGGAGCTCTGCCTCACTTCAGAAGTGCCACATCTCATCTAGTAACCCCTTTCTCCATTCTTCTTTTCTTTCCCTCTGATGTCAACAGTCAGGTGCTCCTTGGTTTTGTTTGGGACAGGCTTTTTAAGATGACTCTCTCTCTCAAACACATTCCCTTCCTTCCCCTTCTTCTTTCTCCAACTTTTAGCACCATTTATCCTGATTCCCAAATTCAGAGAGGGGAAGCATACTATTATGGACCCACCAAGGGGGCAGTGGGAATGCACTGGGATGATGGCAGTTTGGACAATGCTAAGAAAGAGAGGGCAGCCAGCAAACAGATTAGGAACATAAAAGCGTTTTGAGATGTGTCTGCATTGCACACAGCATTTGATCACAGCAACAGCTCCCAGGTTGAGAACTCGTGTTCCAGTCTCTCCTGAGCAGCCATGATCTCCACAGCAATATAAACCTGATGCAGCTACTGAAAATACACAGAGCACTAGCCTGGCTCTCTTCTTCCTAGACACTTGCAGCATGGTCACATCTGAGTTCACAAACACCCCAAGAAGTCCCATGCAGCTACAGCCACCTGCTTGCCTGCACAAGGGCTGAGGAAGAGGACCAGGAAGCATCATCATCTTATGGAGCTGCTTCTACACCACTTCTGGTCCTATGTAACCATTCTGCAAGCTACTGGTATTCCCAGTATCTTCTAATGCCAGCTTTTCAGACTTTACTTCATATTATTAACCTATTTTACGACATGCTTTCTAGAAAGTCCAAGAAGCCAAGCATTGGGTGATGAGCAACTTGCAAAAATGTATCTTCCCTATAAGCAGCAGGAAAAAATAATTGAATTCTTCATAAAAATGGCTGCATTATTATTACAGAAATAGAGCATCTTTCCATTTACTGTCTTGAATGATGTATTTTTATTATGTAGGGCACAAGTGAAAGAGCAATTATGATTAAATGCTAATGGCATAGGACAAAAAATGAGTTACTTCCAGTCCCTGGCTGCTAACTACCGATTTAACTGGTATCAGGATGACCTGCTCTGTCTCTTCTTTCATCTATTTCTGAGGAGATTTATGTAATGTAAATTATTAAGTTATTAATTAACAAATGTACTGTAAAGCAGAGTGGGTTTTTTTCTTTTTTGCAATATGCCTCCAAGACATCGTTTTTTACTGCAAGCAATTTTGCATGTCCTTTTGGACTATAATTTAGACTATAATTTACTGTTGCCAAAAAAAGCCTGCTAAAAGAATTAGGGCAACATGGTTCAGTATATTTTGATTTTCTAAGTAGAAGATCCTCATGGCAGTATTATAAGCTACCTGCATGGATTATAAGCTTTTTTAGGCAATATAGTTAACTGCAATTAATTATAAGTATTACAGATAAAAAAAATTATTCACACTGTTCATTATAAACACTGTGAACTGAATTCATGTCTGAATTAAGGTAAGACAAAGTCTCTAGGAAAAAGTAGTATGTTGTCTTAGACTACGTGATATAGCTGGGAATAAAAAGGTCTGGAGCATGCAAGTTAATCTTGAGTACAATGAAAGGCTTTGACGTCTCAGAATTTGGTTATTTTTAAAGTACACATGATAAGCATAACAAAATAACATAAGCTATGGCCATTTCCTATATACCCAGTCTTACCTACATCTTCAGACCATCAGAGAGAGAAACTTATCAATTGGCATACAGGAATGCAATTTCAGTTATTTCATGGAAATCCTATGCATTTTAACCACAGATTTAATCACAAGCAACTGACAGCAAATAAAAAAATAATCGCCTTTCCTGGGAAACCAACCCTGAAGACTCACATGCAAACATGGGTGAGAGAAGGAAAGGAAAACGAGTAAAACTTTAGCAGGAACACAAAATTGAGTCTATCTGGGAACAGCATCACAGAAGATGAGAAGACACAGAAGAGAGAAAAGGGCAAACTTGTAGAGCACATATTCCCATAACAGATGATGGGAAACCTACATTTTAACACATCCCTGCTGTCAAGTTTTACACCAGCGAGGAAACACAACAACAAAGTGTCTCATATCTTCTTTTACAACATGTTTTCTTAAGAGAAGTGCAATTTAGAAGTGGTCGAAATTATTCCGTTTATTCAGCTACTACAGATCTGTGCTCTGGTTCTATCTGTCCCAGCACAAGTAATGCACAGCCCCTGGGGTCACCTCTTTTTGGAGGACCTCGATTTCTTTTGGATGATAGGGTATAACCTCACATTCCTCTGCTACATTTCACATGCGCAGACTGGTAGCAATCAGATTATGTTGGCAATTCCTACAATTGTATGCTTTTTTTGTCTAACATATTTAATTTCAAATTCAGAATATTGGCTTAATTTTACACATCCAGCACTTAAACCGGAAGAAGACTTATCCATGATTGATTTAAAATACACAGAAGAAGAGTTAACTCCAGGTTCACTTTATATGCACACGCTTACTTTCCTGAACCAGTAAATGAACATCCGTCAGACAACAACTAATACAAATGCTGCAAAACCAAGTTTCAGTTGTTCCTTCAGGGGTTGATGTTGGGACCGGTCTTGTTCAACATCTCTGTGGGTGACATGGACAGTGGGATTGAGTGCACCCTCAGCAAGTTTGCCAATGACACCAAGCTGTGTGATCCGGTTGATACGCTGGAGGGAAGGGATGCCATCCAGAGGGACCTTGCCACACTTGTGAGGTGGGCTGATACCAACTTCATGAAGTTCAACCAAGCCAAGTGCAAGGTCCTACACCTGGGTCGGAGCAATCCCAGGCACAGCTACAGGTTGGGCAAAGAAGAGATTCAGAGCAGCCCTGTGGAGAAGGACTTGGGATTGAGGAGAAACTGAATAAGAGCCGGCTTCGTTGTGTGCGCTCGCAGCCCAGAAAGCCAACCGTATCCTGGGCTGCATCAAAAGGAGCATGACCAGCAGGTCGAAGGAGGTGATCCTGCCCCTCTACTCTGCTCTTGTGAGACCTCACCTGGAGTATTGTGTGCAGTTCTGGTGTCCTCAACATAAAAAGGACATGGAACTGCTGGAACAAGCCCAGAGGAGGGCCATGAGGATGATCAAGGGACTGGAGCACCTCCCGTATGAAGACAGGCTGAGAAAGTTGGGGCTGTTCAGCCTGGAGAAGAGAAGGCTGCATGGAGACCTCATAGCAGCCTTCCAGTATCTGAAGGGGGCCTACAAGGATGCTGGGGAGGGACTATTCATTAAGGACTGTAGTGACAGGACAAGGGGTAACGGGTTCAAACTTAAACAGGGGAAGTTTAGACTGGATATAAGGAAGAAGTTCTTTACTGTAAGGGTGGTGAGGCACTGGAATCGGTTGCCCAGAGAAGTTGTGAATGCTCCATCCCTGGCGGTGTTCAAGGCCAGGTTGGACAGAGCCTTGGGTGGGATGGTTTAGTGTGAGGCATCCCTGCCCACGGCAGAAGGGTTGGAACTTGATGATCTTCAGGTCCTTTCCAGTACTAGCTATTCTATGATTCTATGATTAAATAGGCAATTTCTTTCTTTGAAGCTACTTTCACCACCACCTTATTATGGAAGAGAAAATTTATTACCAGGCAGCAAACAGGCATTTCATTCAGGTATAAATCACTCAAAGCTAAGACAGAATGTAATTACTGTATTTGACATTTGCAAACTAAACAAAAGAGAAGAGAATTATTTTCCTTAGGACTAGAATGCAGGAAGAAGGGGTTTTAGACAAGCTAGAGCATTCTTTTTTCATTAAGTTGTTATGAAGACACATGGCTAAAGAAGTCTGAGTAAGGAAAGCGGGTGCAACCTCATACTTGAGAGCTTGTGGGAGTTGCAAAATTATTTCTTACCCAACCTTCTCAACCTTGTACAAATGACACAAATAGATTTTCTGCAATTGTTTCAATATCCCAGCCAGTTCTGTAGATCCAAGCTAGTCTGTTTTCACTGCAGCTGAAAGAATGATTATTCTCCTCACTATACATTATTCTTTCTCCATTCATCAGTTTTTAGTACACCCCACCTTCGGCTAAGCTTTTCAGAGGTCTTTCCTTATGCAGAAGACTGGTTGGTATCTACAGAATCTCAAGAGTTTGGGGGGTGTGAGTGATGGTGTTTTTCTTGCTGGTTTTGTGTACGTACAGCAAATTTGAGTACAAAACTGACAGAGTTACCAGTAAATAACTAAGAGGTTATATCTAAAACAATGGTAAAGAAGCCCTCTAGATTTTAGATTTCCTCCACCTCACTCTCCCCAAAAAACCTCATCCTTTTTCACTGTTAATGTAATTCCATAACTTCTTTATTTCTGTCTTTGCAGGTACCCTTAGTAAACAAACTTCAGGACGAGGAGTTGTCAAAAACCCAAACCTACCAATTTCTCTGTTGACAGAGTTGCTGTTTCAGAAACTCATTCAATTTTTGTTTTAATTCTTTAGAGTTAATTCTAAGTAAAAAAAAAAAAAACCAACAAAAAAACAAACAAACCAAAACCAAAACCCCTATTTGTGATCCTGGAACTATTACATCAGAAGACTTAAATTCAAATTATCACCACGTTGTTGCCCTTTTGTCAAACCCATCTGTTTTTCTGTCAGAAAAATCTTCCATGCCCTCTATGTCTGGCAAGAAATTCATACAAATTCAAATTTACTGAATCTAAGGAATAATTTAGGTTGAGCAATAAGAGAGAGATATCTTCTGCGTTAAGCAAGAGTACATATCTGGATTGCTCTGTTTAAATATTCACGTGGCAAAATACTGCAAGAGAAAAAGGACTCCACAAAGTCTGCCTCTATAGTGTCTTTATCTTCTGAATTCCTGGATTGTTTAAAAATCTTTCTGTCTGCAACTTTCATTTAAAAAGAATCATCAGTTTCATAACACAGCTTTTAGCAACAGAAACATTTGGACTAAATACTATATAAATCCTTTGGGAAATTAATGATCCTCAGTCTATACTACAGAAAGCAACAGAACAGGTAATGCTGTATAATTTCAATGTTATATCTTTTCCACTCTAGTTAGCATTCATTCCTCTTCCTCAGGCTTGTCTAATAAAATCTTGCATTGTTGTCAAGCTTAAGTAAGTGGTACCAGTTATGCCATGCTTTAGGAGTGCAAGATCAATTTATTTTTACTCAAATAGAAGTGTTTCACAAGTGTGCATCACTGGACATTCCTCTTGCCACAGTTCAAATAGAGATGTGCCTTTTGCCCATACAGGCTCTACCAAACCACAAAAATTTGCCAGGCAAATAACGTCACAGAACATTAACTCCATCTCAACGAAAGGCAGGATATCATCTCACAAAGACATCTGAAAAATTCCTCCATGGTTCATGTCTCTCAATATTCCTCTTACTTTTAATGTAAGAGAGAAACTAAGCTAAACAGACAAATTATCACTGTTTATGCAGAAATCATTCATCATATCCTATTAGAAGGATGAGTAAAAGAGGAAAATAACCAACTTTGATTATCTAGTTTCAGTGACATAATTCAAATAATTGAAGCTTAATACTTCTGCTCTTAAAACAATCTGCATTCATGACCTACCTCAGCTGGGAGAAAGCATTTGCATGCTGTACCATTGCCCCTTCTAAAACCAAAACATTATGCTAGTTTATCACGATACAACTCATCTTTCAAAACACATTTTTCTTAGCACATAAGTAATGTATGAAGATCCTTATCAAAATGAGTATTGTGCAGAAACTAAGCACAGACTTGCTCAGTGAGGCTTGAGAGTCATTTCTGCTTCACTTCTTGAATGACAGCAGAATGAACAACAGTGAGTCCAGAATCAGAACTGTGTACACAGCATTTTAATAAAAACTTAAGAAGTCAGAAGTATTATTAATACATTAGTTGAGAAGGGTTAACCATGCCCATAGTGAATTTTTCCTTCTGGAGGGGGGACAATAGTTCAGAGCTTTCATTACGAGATATCCAATTCACTTCTGAGTCCATCTATCCTTCTTTCCTTCTCTACTCCCTAAATCTAGTGATCTCTTACCATTGAATATCCACTGTCATGCAGAATGTTGTACTCCTGAGTAAAAAGGTTAAAAACATAAGCATTTGAGATTTGATTCTTTAACTTTCACCAAAAGAGTGAAATGATATCACTATCCTGTTTCACTCTCCTCATTGTAATCTTCTTAATTCTGTAGAGTTATACACATTATAGTTCATTTATAATCCACTGATAAATATTTGCTCATAGTGCAATCTTTAAATACTTTGTGAAAAAGGACTTCTTTTTTAAGTATGAAAATAGCCAAAGATTATAGCTTTAACATTTGTAGTTATAAGGAAGAAAAATGCCATCTGCTGGGTACAGCTGAGGACTGTCCTTTTCCTACTAACACACCACGCTGCTGCCCTGAGTAAATTCTCTTCACTTCAGAATTCATTTTTCTCATCTTGAAACCTGATACAGATACATACAGTGTTTTTCGGGAGTATGTAATAGCAACCTCCTTAAAACTGTAAAATAAAAGTACTTATTGTCCTATCTCTCAGGGACTGACAAGAGATAAGACAGCTAGCATCTGAATAATGATGCTTTTAATCTTTCAAGAATATCTAAACCTCCTAATACTTCACATGCTTTCGTATCTCTACATATATAAATTTTGCAGTTAGGTAATTAAAAAATATTCATCCTATACATACAAAGCAGAGCAACACTTTGAGGTTTGTTTCTCTATTAGTCACATACAACTTTTCAACCACTCATAAGCGAGTGACGGAACGTTGGTTGGTGGAGTAGATGCAGAACCAGTTCGTTACCTAGCTTAAAACCATAAAACCAAGGCACTGAAAACCATATAGCTTAAGCAGGAAAAATAACAAAAAAGAGAAGTAAAGATTGACAAGATAAAAAAAAAAAAAAAAGAGCTAAAACCTGGAAATAGCAAAGTCTGATTTAATAAAATGGATAATCTTTAAAATTGAGAAACATGACAAAAGGAGGATAGGGTTCCCACATGTAAACATGAGGAGGGAGAGAGCTGTTTTGAATCATAACAGTCAAGGGAATTCTTTTACATTTTTGTGCTTTTCATTTTGCAACATAAAGCAGTAGCTGTCGCACGTGTGTTTATACACACACAGAGGCACAGGTAGAGGTATATATATTTATTAATTAAAAAAATCTGATTCCTATGAAGCTGAAGCAGCTTACAAGCTCGGAAATCTGGGTTTCAAAGTGAAAGGATTATTTCTTACATATACAATGATGCTAAAAATGAAGCCCGTCCTCTGAATGAACATATCTTCCATGTGTTTAAGATAAAAGCTTTGAAGTTGATTTCAGAATGGAACTCAGTACAAAACTGTGTTTGTACTTCACACTCACTGTCAAGAGACTGCTTTGTAAAAAGCAAGCATAAAAAGTGAATGAAAATAAGGAATCTTGGCCTTTTTAAGATCCTGCAGGAGGATCGCATGCTTACATCCGTTGTCATAGGGAACCACATCTCTACTGAAAACCATTAAAGGGTTTTTACAAAGCACTAGACATTCCCTGTCAAACTGCAGTATGTGCACAAGCTCCATACCCAGCAGTTATTGTTAGTTTCCCTGTCGCTTAGGTAAGAACAACATGGACTCTTCATTACCATTGACTCATCAAGCCTTGATTATGCAAACTGGTCTCTCACAGACAGATACGTGCACCTATAGCATCACTGGTTTTAATGCGTTTCCACAACACGGTAAGCATCTTCCCCTGAAAGAGCTACAAAGTGGTGTTAGCCAAAAAGATGGCAAGTGCAAATTACAAGCCTATAGCAGCCCCTAAGTCATTAAAGTAACAGATATAAACAATGCCATTATTTTCCTTTATTATGTCATTTAAAATGCTGATTTTCAAGAACTTTTTTTTTTTCCCAAACAATTAGCACAACTTGAATCCCTACAAAACCACAGATACTCGACAATTACTCTAAAGAATAATTACTTAGGCTTCTTTTCAAATGTCTCTGAGGCTGGAAGATAAGCACATGTACCAAGAGTTTCTCTTCACTATCAAACTGGGAAAGTAACAGCACTGATAATCTCCCAGAGTTTTAGAAGCCCATGCATTCATGCTGCAAAGATAACACAGTCAAGGCAGAAATGCAAACAATATACGTCCATCAGGATCATTGATTGTGTTGACATGTTTTGCTGATTCCAAAGTACACATGAATTCAGGAACACACAAAATGCTGGGCTTCCAATTCCTAAACCAGTAGCAAAACATTCAGATGGTATCAAAGAAAACTGAATGATACTTGTGGAGTTATGACTATAATGAATAATTTTAATCTTTAATATATTCATTATTTAGTACTTATATCGGTTCTCTTATGATTTGAGAGTTTGGTACTATCAGAAAATTAAATAATAAGATGTTCAGAGTAAGACCAATGAAGAGTACAAAACACGTACATGTACCATATCTTTGGCTGTCCAGCCTGTTCGTTCTATTCTATCATGGTGATAGTTTTTTCCCCTCTCAGTTTGCTTTATTCCTCTTTAAAATATACCACAGCATGCAAGGAAGTCATCTGAGCTGAGATCTTGGGTTTTGCCTTAAATACATGCTTCAGAGAATCACTGAATCATAGAATGGCTTGGGTTGGGACCTTAAAGATCATCTAGTTGTAGCCCTCCTGCCATGGGCAGGGACACCCTCTACTAGACCAGGTTGCTCAAAGCCCCATCTAACCTGGACTTGAACACTGCCAGGGATGGGGCAACCACAGCTTCTCTGGGCAACCTGTGCCAGTGCCTCATCACCCTTGTAGTATTTATTCCTTGTATCTAATCTCAATCTCTTCTCTGTCAGCTTAAAGCCATTTCTCCTTGTCCTGTCACTACATGTCCTTGTAAAAAGTCCCTCTCCAGATTTCTTGTAGCCCCTTTTAGGTACTGGAAGCTGCTCTAAGGTCTCCCTGGAGCCTTCTCTTCTCTAGGCTGAACAAGCCCAAACCTCTCAGCCTGTCTTTACAGCAGTGGTGCTCCAGCCCTCTGAGCATCTTCTTCATGACCACCTCTGGACTTGCCCAATATTTCTTTAATACCAACCACCATTCAAAAACACTTAGTTTTCAGATCTGTAATAATTCTATACTTACGCTCTTTTCTGAACACAGACAAGAAAATCTCATTAAGCAACAAACTAAAATTAACACCAAACTATCCCCCCCCCCCCAAAAAAAAAACAACCAAAACTAAATGAATAAAACCCTATTAATTCATACTGTAGGCAATTAATGGAGAAAAAAAATATTCTGAGTTAAGGCATCATTTATGGCATGCTCACAAAATCTAGAAAATACTCCTTGTCTGAAGGAAACCAAATAGTTACTGCCTGCAAAAATGCATTTCAAAGAAGCTCATACTAATTTCTAAAATCCATTAAAAGCACTTTGAACAGGATGCTCAAGAATACTCTCTGATAACTCCTGTAATTTAAAAAGTTAATTTATATTCGTGCAATAGAAAAGCATGGTCACAACTGAATTTCAGTAAGCCTGAAAGCAGCATATCTGTTGTTCAAGCTATAGCAAAAGGAAGATAAACGCTTTCCCTATTTAGACGGTTTAAATTATGTATCTGGCAAACCTTTACAGTATATAACAAAGAACAGTGTCAAATTCCTCTTTATAATAAAGGCATGTTATTCTACTTTGCAACCCAAAAATCTCTAAAAGGACAATACCACTCTGAAAATTAAGTATGGGTATATAAGTATTCTGAAAAAAATCTCTGTTTACAGGAAAAAAAGCATAAAGAAAGAAAACCAAAAATACTTTGTAATTGAATGTCTAGCACTGCAAATATTATCTGCAAAATACTTAACAACCAATGTGCAGAGAATCTTAGAGTAACTCTGACTGGAAAGAACTTTGCATGTCAGCTGCCTCAAGACAGGGTCAGCTTCCAGGTTATGCCAGGTTGCTTACAGCCATCTTCAGTTAACTTCTGAATACCCCCAAAGATGGAGACTCTAACAACTTGCCAGTCTACTACAGTGTTTGACCTTGCTTACAGTATTGCTTTCTCCTGTCCTATAATTTGTGTCTTTCGCTTTTCATTCTTTCAAAGTGCATCTCTGAGCATTGTGGCTCCATCTTCTCTACAACCTGCTGTTAGGGAGTAGTAATAAAGTATTATGTTGCCTTCTCCTCTTTGGACAGAGGAAACCCATTTCTCTCAGCCTGTCTTTGCAAGTCATGTTCTCCAACCCTCTTGCTGTCTTGGTTGCCCTCCACTGGACTTGCTCATACTTGGGAGCCCAAATCTAGACACAGTATTCCAGATGCAGCCTCACAAATGCTGAATAGAGGTGAAGCATCATCTGCTCCACCTGCAACCCAGTTATCAGTTGATAAGGGCTGTTACCCCAGTTTCAAAGTTTTGCCCTCCAGTACTCTGACATCCACTTTGCTTAAGTAGTCCCTAACTTGAACTTCCTTGCTTCTGCTAGTAATTAATTTCCCTGCACTCAGCTATAAGGTTCAGGGACCACAGAGACCTGAGAGCCGACTTGCCCAGTCAAGACCAAAGCAAAGGCAGCAGTGTGCACTTTCAGCCCTTCCTGTATCTTTTGTTGCTACACCTAGTGCTGTGTGAGCAGCACACCATTTTCCTTAGTCTTCCTTTCTTTACCAAGGTACCTAGAGAAGCCTTTGACATACCTTCCACTCCAGAGTTCTGGCTTTCTTAATTCCACTGTTTACACCCAAAGACTGTTTCCATGTTTTCCACAGAGGCCTGCCACTGTTCACATCTTCCATACACTTAACTGTTTGCATGGGTTGACTCAGGAATTCCACATTAAAGCAAGCCAGCTGTCTACTGCACTCACTTGTCTTCCTGCACGTGGGAAGAGCATGTCCTTGTGCATTTTGAGGAGGCTGTCTCTGAAGATCAACCAGCTCTCCTGGGCCTCTCTGCACTTTAGGGGACCTGCCATGTGACATACTACTTACCTGTTCCTTGAAAAAGCCAAAGCCAGCCATTTTGAAGCCCAAGATAATTTCTCTACTGCCTGCTCCTCTCACTCCTGTCTCCTTATGGCTGCTTAGCTGGGGATGGCATCAGCCTTCAATTTCCAAATTCACAAGTAGCAAGCAACCTAAGCTACATGGCAAAATAGGGATAAAATAGCTACCAAAATGTAAAATAGGACAGAAAAGTGCATGGGAGATAAGAAAACTTTAGAGACATATGGTATATGGGAGCTTTTCTTGATCTCACAGATAGAAATGGATATTTAACAGTGGACAATCATTATGGTAGCTGACACAAGCAACTGGGAAGACTACTTTGAGAAGGCAGCGCAAGAAGGAGGAACAGGCTTTATAAAACATGCACGGCTCCATTTACATTCCATTTTGGAAGTGTACAGATAATTTTAGGATGATATGAGGCAAAGCTTTTAAAAATCTGGAGGAATGAGTAGCTAAAGTAGAATAATTATGTGACAGACGGAGATTGCCCAAGGCTGCCGCTCGAACATAAAAAAAGATGAGGCTGAGTTCGTTTTTGAAATCCAACATTAGAAATTCCAAGAGCATCCTGAGTATTAGCTGTGGAAGGTACAACATTATGTTCACTGTACCAGAGTATAAATAGAGGTTAGATTCAAAGCTTTACTTTGAAAGCAGCTTTTAAAAACTGAAGTGTTACACAGAGATTTTAAATATCCTCATCAGAAATACAGCATAAATACTTCAGCACAGTACATAGGTAAAATGGCGATCTGCTTGTTTCTATTGCAACACCAATGGTGGCACTTGCACAGGTAATGGTAATATATGTGCTTCCCCTTTCTCTGCCACCATACTAATCTTTCTACACATAACATCCTCCCTCAATCAGTTTGCCCAACCCTGCCCCTGCATTTCTTCAGAACTAGTAAGACCCACTCTAGTAACAGTTGAATGCCTGAAGGAAATACAAATTACTCCTATACTTTCATTTGCAACTCTTACAATTCCATAAAAAGTAAGCGACTTTGAAGCACACGCTTCCTTTAACAGTACAGCCATAAATGCAGTTAACATAGTCAAACCTTCTCTCCTCCTTCTGTCATCCCAATATTGTCCATCTTAGGATCTATTTGCAACATCTTATCCTTATTTGTTCCATAACTGCTGGGTGACATTGTCTGTATTCTGCCTCATAATTCCACTGTAGTTCACAGCAATGCAGCCCCAGTACTGACTGTGACCTTTGGAGGCTAGAGGAGTATTATTGTTTTTATCGCCAGCTCTGTAAAGCTCCCTTTCTGTGACGGATGGCATGTGTAAGAACAAATTTGTGCTCTTTTATAATAGGCAATCTGCAAACAGGTGAGAAGGCAAAGAGCTCACAGCCCAAACCAACAATTTAGAAATCACATAAAAGGGGGAGTGGAAAGCGAGGAGGAAGCAACGAAACACAGTCCAAACAAACTATCATGTTAGCTCTGCAGATCTAGCTGATTCAATTAACTTTTATGATTTTGCAGCCAGTTACCAGGTTGGGGGTTTGTTTTCAATGCAGAAGAGTAAGGAAGATTAGCCACCCCATGACAGACAACATAGCTATATGACAGCAAATTAGGAACACCATGGTTATTTTGAACCAGTTGCAGCTTCCTCCCTGCCCCTGGAAGCTCTTTCTAATTTACGGAACAAAAAGGACATCATCACATCTAACAAAGAGTAAATACTCACTTGCCTGTAGTCATGATGTCTGTATCTGGTTGTTGATTCGTAATTACCAATGTATCCAAGATTTTAAGCTCCTGCTGTCAAGATTCGAAGCCCCCACTGTCCTCAAATGTATTGTACTTTATCTGCCTTTTTTTACTACTTGACAATGCCCAAACTAAACAGAACTTCGCCTAAACACCGTTTGGGGTTTTTCCCCACTGTGTTCTACTTAATCATGGATACAATGGACTTGCTACTAATAAAGAGTTCACGTCTACTTCAGATTACTTTTTTTTTCAAGAAATAATTTGTTATTACTACTACTCTTACAAAAGACAAAAAAATTCTTGATTTGTTTTCCAATACTTCAAGGTTCTATAGAATATTTATATTATTCTGTGATTTAAAATGTTATCAGACTGACCCAGCAAGATACTCAAAGCCAATAAAACCAAAGCCTTGCTTGTAATTTGATTTTAACACGCCTGATTCAGATAAAATTAAGGGAATTGCACAGCCTAATTAAAAAACTGTAAAAGGAAGCATGGACATTTAAGAAATTCTGGTTTTGGAAGCTATCACAAATGTAGACATTTACAGTTGGTATTTGTGACATTTAAATAAGATTATGACTTTGGGGGGTTTATTTTTTTAAAGACATATTCTTAGAAACAGAAGTTTTGGGGGAAACCATCTCTACTGTTTAAAACCGTCTTCTCTGTACTGTATCTGAGGTATTACAGCAATCAACTATCCTCCATATTGTCTTCTGATAAGGTCGTTTAATTTCTAGGTCATTTGAAATGCCGTTGATGTGTTAAAGTCCCTGTTATATTTAATTTTCCTTAGGAAAAATACAAGGTACTGTTATATAATCAAAGGGTTCCACTTCGCATTGCTGATGTGAGACCATTATCTTAGTAAGCCTGAAATGACGGAGAAGCCTGGGAAGTGGGTCTACCTTTTAAAGCACATGTAATGTGAGGGCTTTTCAGTTCAACTGCTGTGTTTCACCAGAGATAAACAATGAAGTACTCCAGCTGAACTGACTTAGTAAGTTGCTGGCTGTTGTTTTGGGGTTGGTTTGTTTTTCTTTTCTTTTCTAATAAAAGTAACAATATTGATGTGATAAGAAGAGATTGAGAGAAAGCATAAGCTGGGATTCTTGCAAACACAACATAAAGAGTTAATCTAACCATCGTCCTGATGCTTGGACAGGCTGGACTATGACAACACACAGGGGACAATTACCGTGGCTCAACTGATAAGCTGTAACTCACTAAGGTGCAATAATGCACCTTTTAAAGGTGTGCACTGAACAGGAGTGTCAGGATTAGATCACTGAGGTTACAGAAACCCTGCCTTTCTTTGAGATTCAATACTATCTTTTTTCTTTGTGTTTATTCTTTGTTATGCAGTCTTCCTCTTTACAGGAAAGCTTATTCTAAACCTTATTCTTATGTGTAGATTGTAAGCCAAATCCTTCTTTTCAATTCAATAGCAACACTCCCTCCAATATCAACAGTGAAATAACTGAACCCTAGATAAAAACAACTGGTCATTCATCCATAGCTGAATTACATCTGGGTGAAACAGCAGCTATTTTGCAGTTAACATTGCTATTGCGGACTGATCAATGGGTGGAAACACACAACTGAAAACACAGGGGAATTTCAGGTAGATAGAAAATAATCATGCTGACTAAAATCTGGCAAACTCCCTAGAGGTAACTCCTTTATTCATATGAAAAATACACAAGATTGCACAAGATTGTTCAGGATCTCAATTACATATGCTATCCAAAAAGACATGTCCAACAGCTGACCTTGCTCTCATCTCACGCTACTGAATAAATAATGCTCCTATATGCTTTTTCCACTATTTAAGTGAACAGGGAAATATAATGACAGGAGCTGCAGGGTTGCAGCTTTGTGATACAGGCTCAGCCTGTACACACACTACTGGCTAGGCTGCAAACTGTGATAAGAACTTGTAGCTCATGTTTAGATATAGCTGCATTTCAGATTTAAAGATGAGCCTGTATATCAGAACAGAGGACTTGGGAATTACAGACAATCCCTTTCCTCACTGTTTCAAGCTATCAGGTATGTATGTGAGATCAATACTTTGACTCCTCATTTGTCACTAAGAGTTCAATACAAAGACACACCTTCTATTTCCATAAATACTATTGCTTAACCACAGCAAAACAAGACACAAATTCCCTAACAGTAGTTCAAACACATGTATATTACTTGGCTGTCAAATACATGCAGGATTTCTTTTTGGATTACTAAAGAAAACTTATTTTTACCTAAAAGGCTGAAGCCAATATCCATGCTTGCTTTTAATCTCAAGGGAGCGGGGGGAGGCAAGAAGCCCGATGCTGTCATCTTAGAATTGCCAGTAGCAAGACATTCAGTTCATCAAACCAGAATTTTTAGTTATATCATAAATCAACCATTTTATTACGGTAGTGTTCAGAACTCAATAATCGCCTTTTTACAGTCTAAAATTAAAGATGCTTCTTTTAAAACTCTAGCCAACAACTTCAAAATCAGTATAATTCTGATGTTTCCTCAAATGAGTTCATCTTTCACCAAGCGATAAATTGGATACTCAAATTAACAACTGAAGCAGCTAAACCTGGAGTATTTCAATCATTATTCGTGTTTAACTGGGCAGAAGCTATGGTTTCATAGACCATTACTTAACATAAATACTTCTCTTCCAACAAAGGCAAATTATTTTCCACCAAGTACTTCATTAAGTTTTCTTTTTGTTGGATGAATGCACTAATGTTACTAATAGCAGTCAACTATCATGTGAAATGAAGTAAAACATATCTGGAAGAATCGTACTTTATTTATCAAATGTCAGATTTCTAAGATTATTTTTTCTTATGCTTGGGAGAGGAACATAAATATTAACATATTTAAGGACTACAGTATTTACAGACTAATTCGGATAATTATTTCCACAGTATGAGCAATGCAGTTATTTTCACATAGCTGGAATACGGCAGAACTTTTCTACATCCTAGAGAGTGTTTCCAATTCCACAATGGATCAGCCATTCTTTAGTAACTTGCTACTAAATGCCCAACTTATTAGGAATAGGTGTTTGTTTTTTTTTCTGGCTCATATTTTATAACCTTTTAATGTTCTGATCAAATAATCTACAGTGTAACATACTGAGCGTAAAACAGCAGCACTGACAGTTTTGTGTTTGAAATCAGTGATAACTGATCAAGCAAATACTCCTTTTTTATGTGACATTTTGTCATCTGTTATGTTCTGCTTCTGTATCACAAGCTACTACTGTATATTTATATAGTCCAGCAGAAGTCATGAGAATATCATAATAAAAGTAACCTTCCTATCAAAGAGTGGGTCATATTTTACATCTGGGTTTCTTTTTCCCCAGAAATCTTTCATATTACACTGCTCTGTGACTTAAAAGCTGAACAAACATCAAATGTTTGTAAGGAGCTGATTTTCTGAAGTGAAAATTAAAATATTCCGGTATATTCTCTGAAATAGCTATGTTGTTACTGAGGACCTGATAATGCATTTTCAGGCACAGAAATCTGAATAGATAATTCTGACCCCATGAAATGCTCCAAAGTTGGCAGTTGAGTACATTTTGCAGAACAAACCCCCTACCCTTAAGATACCCTCTATTCACCAAATATATTCATTCAGATGACATGCAAATGTCTAAAGTCAGATGGGCCATTATTAGCACTATGGAACATGTAAGCAATATATGAATTAATTGTTTACTTGTATTGAGTTGCCTGTGGCACCAAGAAAAACAAAAGCTAAATGTCAGTATTTCAAACTGTCAGTTGAAATGAGTCCCAGATGTTAAAACATTAAGCAACCTAAAAATCAATGAACTTCATTTTAAACAAAATCTTTTCCAAGGCAAGCTTTCATCTAGTGACTCAATCTTCCCCTTCCCCTCCCTGGCACAACTGAACATGGAAATCGCCCCTGTTTAACATGTGCAGTGCCTGAACTAGGCAAATGGTTCCCATGTCTTCTGCTACTAGAACCCACATTTTCTGTAAAGATTGTAATAGTTTTAAAGGCAACACCAAAGAATACCTAGCAAGTAAAAATGTCAAGTTTTGTTTCTCTAATAAAACAACTGCCATTTGTCATTGTGCAGAATTCTAAAATGGAAGAAAGCATAGGTTGCTACTATTTGCATAAAACCAATGGGAAATAGTTATTTTATATAAGAACTTAAGGTAATACAACCTGCCCACTTTCTAAAAACAAAAACATAACGCCAAAACATAGTGCCAAATCCAAACAGAACTTCTAAAACAAATTTTATGAAACTTGATTTAAGAATGAGTAAATCTGCATTATAAACATCTGCCACTGTTTTCAGTACAATACTGATTACCAGAGTTGCCTGTATCTTCAGTGAACAAACTTTACAGAATACAGAAAGGCTTAGCCTCAGGAAGTGTCAAGAAATACAAGAGGAGAGATTAACTGCTTTGGGACATTCACGTGCGTGTTATGCATCTAGAAAGGGAAGAGATTACATACCCCTCTCCACCAATTCTTGTTATCTTTAGACGAAAATCAACAGAGTTCAGGCTGGGTGGCTTCCATTTCAAAATATCATCGCACCGACCAGGCTTGTATTTCTGAAGCAAATTAAAAAGCAGTTTAATTATGCTTATTGCTTTTCACTAGTTTTGAAAGTAACAATTCAGCATTCCAGACTATATTAGCTGTCTCTAATGAATTACAATACTTAGTGACTGAAACAATGAATTCCATTACCACAGAGATAGTTGTGCTTCACTACTTTATTTGCTGCTCCCTTTTAAAACTGCTTAGGCTCTGTAGCCAAGCCATTGCCTATAATAAAAAGCTGAGAATGGAAATAAAAATTAGCATACTTCATTATCTCTCTTTGGCTAATGGAAAATTTCAAGAAAGAAAGCGCAGAACAAATGAACACACTGACAGTAACATACATTAAAGATACATTTAAAATAATCTCTACATTTTTTAACAATTTCATGAACAGTATTTTTGTTATCCATGCTGTTGGCTGACAAAACATGAAACAGTCAGCGGTCACCATACTGCCAACTATTAGAAAGGCCCATCAGAAACATGTTCCAAGAAACATGTACCAAGGGAATTCACGTGAAGATTAAAGAATATCATGGCATAAAGGAACATAAATAAGGAAACATCCATACCAAAAGTTGCGAGGATGAATTTTCTCTTAAATTAGGGCTTTGGTTTCTCATGATCTCTTCTATCATCTGCTCTGGTTTAGTAAGCTGTCATTTTGTTCATTCCCAGCTAACAGCAAAAGCCAACCTGCTAACCCTTTCCTTACTAGAATACGTTTCATGGAGAAAATCAGAATTAACATGAACAAGACAAAAGCAAAAGAATCTTTTGGAGATGCAGAATTTTTAGTGTTTGGATATTAATTAATCCACAATGAAAAAAAAATTATGCAATTTTACCTCAAAAAACAGACCAAGAACATCCAGTGTCTTTTGATAACACAGGAATCACTGGCATCACATGGCATCCATGCAGTGTTCAATATTTGCAAAATACAATATTTACTGATGCTAAATCTAACAGTTCTACGTGTGAAGTGACAAAAGCAGATGAAGATTTTTCTGCTTTCTCACATAAAAATGGAAAGTTACTCTTTCCAAAATAAATGCAGCATGTATTGCTTATAATTTCTTGAAGAAAGATGGTGACTTTTGCTAGACAGTGAGTAAAGACAAGTTCCATATAATTGAAATGCAAATCAGCTCCAAACATTTTTAGCCATCATTCTGCGACACATGACAAAAATAACCTACTAAAAGCTTCTTCTGGAATTTCAACGTGGCTGGCTAGAGCGCATTAGCTCTGATTTTATCACCATGACCCTTAAAACATCTGAAGGCAATGGCTTCAGGCATTCTATTCTGGTTCCTATTCAGGGCCCTATAAACCTTTTTCAAACATCAGTATTAGAGTCACCTGCCCAACTAACTATTCTAACAATGCATGGCTTTGCACTATGTTTCTCCACAATAGTCTCAGCATCTGAATAATGTTTAAATGATTTAGCCTTGTCCTCGTGACAACCTAAAGGAGCTGCTCTTATCTATGCCTGCTCTCCTTCCACATCTTTTATGCCATTTCTTTCCAGCTATCTTCTATTTAAAAATTTTCCCTTGCAAAGCAACTTTCTTCAGTAGTCCTCCACATCTGCAAGTCTTGCCAAATCAAACATCCTTGTTTCACTCGAATCAGAAAACTGCGTGATAGTAAAGTTATGAAAGCATCTACTTTATTTCTTCTCTTCCCACCCTATTTCCCCTTCATATGACTTCTGTGCTATAACATCAGCAGGTATTTGAAGAAAGTTGGTTGCCTGCACACCTTTCCAAAATGGGATTTTGAAAGGTATTGTTTAAGCAATTTACAAAAACCAGAAAAATCTGGTAAAGAAATACTCCTTTAGTTGCCACCATCCTGCTATTCCCTCCCTCATTTCTCTGGCTCTTTTCCATTCATCAGAAATATCTTAAAATTCCAATGATCTCATCTTTAAATTCTTATAGTAATGAGATTTATCTTGCCTTATAGTTCCATACTCTACTTTCCGAAACTAAAAATCTGCTCTTATGCAGTATGGCGTAAAAAACATTTAAGGACTCATGCCACACATCATAACTAGCATTAAGTAAAGAAAACAGAATATACAAAATAAGATGCTCAGTAAAGCATTTAAGCTTTTTTGATCATAATTTTTATCTATATATTTTAATCTGCAGATTATGTGTTTAAGTATAGTTTAAAGTGCTCACATTCAATTTTACAAAAAGTGTTTATTATTTTAGCATATATTCAATTGGTTGTGAGCATTGAATATGAGAATTATGATAAAGGCAGATGGCACTGAAATATCATTTTCAGTTAACTTTTCCTGCCATTTTCTAGCACATCTGATATGAAGAGAATGTGGAATTACATTCTATGTAACTTTTATTCATAAAGTATGTCCCAGGAATCATAGGACATAATACAGTGTTCAAAAGAGATTACTTGTTGCTCTCTTTCATTTGCAGTTTCTAATTTGGACAAAGACAATTACTACTACTAGGTTTTTACCTCTTAGTCCAAAGAAGAACTAGGGGGATCACTTTTGTTTGTGATAAATTTCTCCACAGGTAGTGACAATTTAATTTATGAAACAACAGCTAGAGCAGTCACGAAGGAATCCAGGATAGAGCTGAGTTGCTGAGTTTGTTGGAACAGGCATATATTTTGCTGTATGGAACAGAAAATTTATCTTAATGATTGCTCTTCGGTCTTTTAGCATGACTGAGGTCTTCAACCATTCCATAAAAGCAATATTTGCCAATCATATACAAAGCCTAAAATCTTGTATTAAGCCTCTGTGTGACATGGTGTGTAATTTATTGATTTGCGATAATCTTCAGAGCAAGGTTACTAGAGTGTTTACAGTGATGGATTTATTGATAAATACTCAAGTCATCAATTTCTTTTTATGCACAGGTCATATTTTTGAGACCTTCTAAGCTATTAAGATTAGACACAGTCTTTGACTTTAGAAAACAATCTCAGCTGGTTTAATATATGGCTCCAAACCATCCATTTACATACCGTTGCTTTAAAGAGACTATAAAGAGAGGCTAATCATCTTCAAGAGGAAATTTTCTCTTTTGTTCAGAAACACCAATCTTAATAAAAAAAATACCCCATATTTTCTGTCCAAAAGGTAAATTTGGACTACTTCTGCATTCATGAGTACTAAATATTTCCTCCCAACTATAAACAGGAGCCTTACTTTCTGAAGAAACAAATAACAGCATTGTAAAATACCCCATTTTTACAATTAAAGACCAAGATTTCTTCTGAGCAATGTGAAAAAATTGAAAAGCCTTTAAGGGAGGACCAGGCTTCTTTCAGGATTGCAGACTCTGTTCTATTTGTATTTAATTCGGCCTGGAACACAGACCCTGTAAACACTAGATGCTCCTTTAGGAAATTAATTCTTACCAACAGGAAAGGAATAAACCAATCTCTCTGAGTCACGGTACTCAAATCCTGAAGAAGAGATGAATCCAATCTATATAACCACCTAAGAATGGCCTCACTAGAGCTCTACCATCCTACTCCGACAACACGCAATGATGTCAACAACATGTGCCCAGGGAAGGTGAAAAACAGGGCAATCGTATATATTTTCTACTACTACTCTCTGAGAGATTATCCATTTTCAAGCTCAGAGACTTCCTGATGTAGATGATTTTCACAGTTTCCCCTGCACTAGCTCATCTAGTTCCCCAGTAAGACCACATAAACCTCTGGCAGCCGTAAAAGCCCGCAGCACAATGTTTCATGCACAGCCCAAATACACTGCAGGGAAAACCACCACCTTCTGTTTATTTTGAAACAGCTTTTGTTGATTTCAAAGACCTGCACTCCCTATGGCTCATATTAAGAGAGATGCTGAACAATCAAACCCATTGCTTCTGTGCTACCCATAGTTTCATACTCTTCTATGTGCATCAAAATATATTCGACTCAGAGGCCATCATTTTACGTGTGCAGTTACAAATTTGTTCTCTTCAGACATTACATTTATCTACATAAAAGTTTATGTGCTGTTTTATCACTCAACCACCCAGTCTTGTAATGGCCTACTGTAATTCTCCACAATGAGCACCAGTCCTTGCTGATCTGGCAAGAAAATGTCACTTTAGAGTCCAACCTGTTTTTCAGCTTGCTTATGCACAGTACAGGCGAGTCCCCTCTCCCTGGTGAGGACTGAACAGTACCCCTTCTCTTGACTCCTACTTTTTAACCAATTACTTACCTGTGGAAGAACCTTTTCTTTTAAGTCTCACATCTGCTTTAGTTTCTTCAAGAATATTTCATTAGAAACTTTGACAGAGGCTTTCTGGAAGTCTCAGTGGGAAATACTAGCCTTACTCGAATGAATTTTGATCCCTCTGTTGGAGAGACGTAACCTTTCAAAAAGGCATGTAATTTTCCCCATCTATATCATGTTTACCCACACTATCAACTACTGTATTCCTCATTATAGTCTCAACTCCTTTGTCTAGTACAGACATCAAACTTAACTGGCCTCACTTATTTCCTGATTTTCCATGACACCTGCACCCACCCTCAGTTTTTCTTACTGGAATTGCATTTTCTACCCTCCCATGCTTAGGCACCAATGTATATTTTCCACATAGGATCTACTACACAATCTTTTCAAATTCTTTTTCCAAGATAGGCAAGTGACACCTTCCTAAACATCAGTAAGAAACCAACTTCACACAAGACAGGAACTACTCCCAAGATCAGTAATGAAAAGCAATGTTTTGACAGCATACATCTTCATACCTGTAATTGCACTGCTGGATCCACAATTTTGACTCAAGTTTAATTACAAAATTAATTGTCTGACTTGCTTGAAGGGGAGTGGGGGAGGATTTGTTCTTTAAAATTGTGTTATCTTTCTTTACCTCTATAACCAGCACAGTGTGAAACTAGCCTCAGTTAAACGTTTTGTCCTATTAATTAAAAAAAAAAAAAAGGAGGAAAAATTATCTCTACCACACCTCAAGTTAGCCAAGATATCTTACCAAGAAAGCAATGGCAATAAATATACACTTTTGACTATTATATTTAATTTTGACCAGTGTTAAGCAACACCCTTCTCACTTCACAGCAATCTGTTAGCATTGACCACCTGGTAAAGGTAACAGGTAATTTACAGATAATCTTTTCAAAACAGATACAAAGGCTTAGATAAGAAAATTTCAACATTCATATTATGAACAAGTTATACAGCCCTCCACCCTCTTCCCCCCCCCACTTCTATTATTATAATGAAAGACAAATTCACAGAAGTCAAGTTTAAAATGAGAACTCATTAATAATCCCTGAGAAGGAGATTAAATTTTGTAACAGGTTAGTCCTGTTACACACAATACAGCAGTAGAAAATCATTGAGTTTGAATGCTAAGTGCTAAATCAATTTCTTTAAACATGAGTTGGAGCCAAACAAGAATTCTGCTTGTTAAGTATGCGAAAACTTCACCTTAGATGAATCACTGCATACAGCAGACCTGTTCTGCCTGAAGTTTTTCTATATTCTAATTCCAAAACAAAATGTGAAGCAATCTGTCTGAGATCAAACTACTCCCTAGCATTTTAAATATAGCATTCATAGCAATGATATCCTCACCACCACCCCCCGACAAATATGCATGTACACGACTACTTCTAAAACATATCAGATCCCATAGAATTTCAAATACAAAGTTCAGTTCAGTCTGAAACCCTTCAACTTAGCCTAACCACAGAAATTAGAACTCCACACCAGAAACTTACTATATTGACAAATCAGAAACTATCCCAAATAGCTTTAAAGGCTTGGACCTCCTGAAGTCCCTTCCAATCTAAATTATTCTACAAAACTAATCTCTTTTTGGATGTTTATTCTTCTAGCAGCCATACTAGGTACACTTACACCAGCACTTTAGTTTGCAAAAAATAATGCACTTCAAATCCTCCAGTTGTTCTCTATTACTTACTACTACAGTTGGGCAGCTCTGGTGCATGCAAATTGGACACTATTTACATAAAACCAAACTTGACATTTCACTTCAGGGATATACCTGAATGCACTCCACCCCACCGTATGGACACCAGAGTCCAAGGCAAAAGCTGCACCTACCTAGCACAGATGAAGCTGAGCTATGAAGACAGTCGGCAACATCCTGAAATGCCACTTCATAGACATAACACAGAATCACAGAATCCCAAGATCATCTAGTCCAACCCCCCTGCAAGAGCAGGGTAACCTACAGTACATCACACAGGAACTTGTCCAGGCGGGCCTTGAATATCTCCAGTGTAGGAGACTCCACAACCCCCCTGGGCAACCTGTTCCAGTGCTCTGTCACTCTTACAGTAAAGAAGTTCTTCCTGATGTTAACGTGGAACTTCCTATGTTCCAGTTTACACCCATTGCCCCTTGTCCTATCACTGGATATCACTGAAAAAAGCCTAGCTCCATCATCCTGACACCTACCCTTTACATATTTGTAAACATTGATGAGGTCACCCCTCAGTCTCCTCTTCTCCAAGCTAAAGAGACCCAGCTCCCTCAGCCTCTCCTCATAAGGGAGATGTTCCACTCCCTTAATCATCTTTGTGGCTCTGCGCTGGACTCCTTCAAGCAATTCCCTGTCCTTCTTGAACAGAGGGGCCCAGAACTGGACGCAATATTCCAGATGCGGCCTCACCAAGGCTGAGTAGAGGGGGAGGAGAACCTCTCTTGACCTACTAACCACTCCCTTTCTAATGCACCCTAAGATGCCATTTGCCTTCTTGGCCACAAGAGCACATTGCTGGCTCATGGTCATCCTCCTATCCACCAGGACCCCCAGGTCCCTTTCCCCTTCACTACTTTCCAGCAGGTCAACCCCCAACCTGTACTGGTACATGGGGTTGTTCTTCCCCAGATGCAAGACTCTACACTTGCCCTTGTTAAATTTCATCAAGTTTCTCCCCGCCCAACTCTCCAGCCTGTCCAGGTCTCGCTGAATGGCAGCACAGTCCTCTGGTGTGTCAGCCACTCCTCCCAGTTTTGTGTCATCAGCAAACTTGCTGAGGGTGCACTCAGTTCCCTCATCCAGGTCATTGATGAAAATATTAAACAGCACCGGTCCCAGCACCGACCCCTGGGGAACTCCACTAGTCACAGACCTCCAGCTAGATTCTGCGCCATTGACCACAACTCTCTGCCTTCTTCCTTTCAACCAGTTCTCGATCCACCTCACTACTTGATCGTCAAGCCCACACTTCCTTAGCTTATCTATGAGGATGCTGTGGGAGACAGTATCAAATGCCTTACTGAAATCAAGAAAAACTACATCTACCGCTCTACCATCATCCCTCCACCTAGTCACTTCCTCATAAAAGGCTATAAGGTTGGTCATACATGACTTCCCCCTCATAAAACCATGTTGGCTGTTCTTAATGACCCCCTCATCCTTGATATGCCTAGTGATGGAGTCAAGAATAAGTTGTTCCATCATCTTTCCAGGGATGGAGGTAAGGCTGACCGGTCTATAATTACCCGGGTCCTCCTTCTTGTAGTGTCTTCAGGCTGGCCATGAAACCCCAGCCTTCAAATTTTTACAACTCTGATACTCATTCAGCACCTACCCAACTTGTATCTTTTGATGATGATGATGATGACAATTATTACTATAAATGTCCTACCCTCTGTGGCCATTCTCTTCTGGCAGAACCGCAGCCCCTTTCTTTTCACCATTTCTTTTTCACAACCTTCCCTTCCAGTCAGGGCTTCTCCTAAAAGCAGTATCAACCACCTTAGTCTCCCAGAAGATGGAGCTTAGCCAGTTAGCACTTGGCAGCCTATGCTGACAAAAAGTGGACCAAGAGCTTTTCCAGCAGCAAAATAACTGTCAGAAACAACAGGTTACTAACTTCAGGAGTGCTGCAGTGTACAAGGGCTGTCAATCAGTATCACCTTAGGTCAAGAGAATGAAGGCCAGCAACAACAGACATGTCACAAGTAGCATGGCAAATGTACCCCTATTACGGAGATCTTGAGCTTCAGGCAAGAGCACAGAAATAACCCTAAAACTCAGCTGCACATCGAACACCTTGGGATTCAGACCCATCACTGAAGACAGCCCAATAAAAAGCACATCCATTGGCATGTCTCTTAGGCTGCTGAATGTCATTAATTCTGAACCTCATAGTCAACTCCAAGGCTGAAATGGGTCCACTCAAGCCATAGGCAGGGTTTTTTGGTAAGACCTTTATGGGTCATTTTAGCACTGCATGGCAAAATGATGGGTTGTTGGTCATGCAGAGCCCCAATCCTCTGCCCTGTCCCAGTACTAAGTTTAGTTGCCCCCTTCCTCCATAGTTGTCCATAGAGGGGCAACTCTTTTTTTTAACTTCTCCCTAGCTGAAGAGAAAGGCTGTCCCTTGGAAAACAAAGTTCTGTTATCTGAACTTTTGCTGACACATTTCTTGTTAGTTACAGATATTACTTTCACACAGGCTTTCGTTTTGCCTAAAACCATGCGTCTTCTCAGCATTTGTATTCAATGGGTGGTTCAGTAGAAAGCCTGGACAGCAGGGAGGTTAGCAGCCCATAATGCAGATGAAGTTTCACTCCAAATAGCTGCTTTCACATGGGATAGACTTTCCTGCTTACAATTTTGTAGGAGGAAGAGTGAGGTTAGTTTCTGGGACTGCATTCTGGGCAGGCAGGCTGGGCTGTGGGGTAGTGCTGACTCACCATGAAGACACCCACCTGGAAGACTGAATAACTTCAGCTGAAAGTCTAGACAAAACAAATGGTTCATTTCTCCTAGCGACTGAAAAGGAAGAGGTGGTGAGATGACCAAGAGAGAAGTTCGTGCCTCATCTAGAGGAGGAAGGGAAAGTTTCCTTGACAAGGGTGCCTTACTATCCTACAAAGCCTAATCAGCCAGCTTTACCTCCGTAACCCTTATTAAATATCATCCTCCTTAAGTGCTGCAGCAGATAACACAAGCCACCTTTCATTTCCCTTCCTCCACATCTTCTTCTGCTCCTTCCACCTCCAAATGACAGTAAACTAGCAAGGAACTCAGCTCTTTCTTTTCTCCCAAACATCACAGTGGTGCTACTTGTCAGCTACAAATTATCCTCAGTAAACTAGTCAGACCTGGCCCTGCAAGGTATCCTGAGGGCTTGCTAAGGTGGGAGCTGCTGGCAGACACCAATTCAGAAAGAAGATTTAAAAAAGGGCACAGAAGGCTCAGGGAGGATTTGTCTGAATAACCATGCTTGCCCAAGAGGAATGGTAGTTTGAGTACCACTGGGGAGTGATGGCAGATGGGGTAGGAAGGGATGGAGTTAACCATCTACTGGGAATCTAATGCAGTTCTTTAAAATCATCAAACGTAACTTGCCACATTGCAAATGACACAAGAATGTAACCACACTGAAAAAGCAATAAATTTTAATTAAGTATCCTTGAACATATCAATCGTTAGTAATTTTAACCTTACTATTTCATATTTTAACACCAAGAAAAAACTTCTGTCATTACAGAAATCATATTCTGATATTTAGTTAGACTGACTTACCAGAATGAAGACACTAAAAGCATTTTTAAAACATTCGAGAATGCCTCAGGTTCACAAACAGGAAGAAATATTTCTTCTTTTGTAAAATCCACCCATTTCCATTACCAATATTCTTCTGTTTTAATTAAACTGTTTGCAAACAACTTCACATTCAACATGATACTAAAGCTTTCACTTGAAAGGAAAAGGTTAACTTCAGCAAACCTATAATAGTAACAAATTTGCTCCTCTTTCCTGCTCAAAACAATGGTTAAATACTTTCTCTGAAGAGCTCTACTTAATTCTGAGGCCTCTTACTATCCACAGGGCAGCTGCTGCGCTACCCAATCTAATTGCATTTAGCTGTGTAAACACAAAGACAGAACGATTACCCAAAATGTGTTTTTATTTTCTTGCACCACAGACCCTGGATCATTTTAAAGAACCAAGAGGATCGATTGTAATAAATAATTTCATGCTAGTCCTTACAGAGAGATGAGCTGGAGAAGCAGAAGTTGCTAACACTGTTGACAAATTACATGAAAAAACCACATCAACGGATCAAGAAACCACAAGATGAAAGGCAATCATTGACTCAACTGTATGTTCATAGGTTTTTATGAGTAGAAACCATTAGCAGGCTCACTGAGGCAGCTCTGTTGCATATAGGACTAAGAAATTCAAACAACAATGTTTGAATCAAGCTTATAATTCTTATACAAACTACAGTAATGTTTATTTCAAGCTTATAATTCATATTCAAATTACAGCACACCTTTATGAAAGATACCAAGTGATGAAGAAACCACAGCATATATCTAGGGAGGTTATAATGGCCATTTATTACACTTGTGCTTAACAATGTATGCTTATTTCTACACTGAATCCTGTTAATGCTTTAGTTTAGAGTAAACCCAGTTCTTCATGTAATTACTCCCCTTTTTTAAGATAAAATGACTAAGTCTGAGTCTCACTGCATGGGTAATTTTTCAGTTGGCTAGCATACACTTCTTCATAGAGTAATTTCACAAAAGCCTTCATAAGTGTAGGCAACAGAACAGAATCTACTCTTCCAATTTGCTTTTCACTGCTTATGCATACAGCAGTATACAAAACAAAGCATATATGGCCTTTGTTTTCTTTTGCATTGCATTGAAAGGTGTTGATAACTAGCTGAAATACTTCTTTTCATATTCACACCTTTAGCTGGGACTTAATATATTAGCTCGTAGATATGCAGCCCACATTGGGCTGCATTCAAGCATCATCATAACACCAAATGATCCAGGTTAGCCTACACACCTGATCTTTTGTAAAAATAAGTAAGTTTGCTGAAAAAGTTCGAAACAGTAACATGACCATGCACACTTACACACAAAAATTCCAAACCCTACCATTAAAACACTTGTAAAATACTTCATCTGTCAAAAAAACCCAACAACAAACCAAATAAAACACAAACCCACCCACCCCCCAAAAAAAACCACACAAGACACTAAAACCTACTTGAGAAAATAAGCTATCCCATCAGCAGCTAATCTGTGACTCTAAACTTCTTGAAGCATTCTGCCTTCTGTTCATTCTAGCTTCCCTTTTCAGTGCCAACTCCTGTTCCTCAAAGCACCCATACAAACAACTTGCATTCTCCCCATATTCCCCATATACCACCATGCAATACCCCATGTTCTTTCCTATGTATTCTACTTTCTTTCACAGAATCACAGAATCACAGAATCCCAAGGGTTGGAAGGGACCTAAAAAGATCATCTAGTCCAACCCCCCTGCAAGAGCAGGGTAACCTACAGTACATCACACAGGAACTTGTCCAGGCGGGCCTTGAATATCTCCAGTGTAGGAGACTCCACAACTCCCCTGGGCAACCTGTTCCAGTGCTCTGTCACTCTTACAGTAAAGAAGTTCTTCCTGATGTTAACGTGGAACTTCCTATGTTCCAGTTTACACCCATTGCCCCTTGTCCTATCACTGGATATCACTGAAAAAAGCCTAGCTCCATCATCCTGACACCTACCCTTCACATATTTGTAAACATTGATGAGGTCACCCCTCAGTCTCCTCTTTTGCAAGCTAAAGAGACCCAGCTCCCTCAGCCTCTCCTCATAAGGGAGATGTTCCACTCCCTTAATCATCTTTGTGGCTCTGCGCTGGACTCCTTCAAGCAATTCCCTGTCCTTCTTGAACAGAGGGGCCCAGAACTGGACGCAATATTCCAGATGCGGCCTCACCAAGGCTGAGTAGAGGGGGAGGAGAACCTCTCTTGACCTACTAACCACTCCCTTTCTAATGCACCCTAAGATGCCATTTGCCTTCTTGGCCACAAGAGCACATTGCTGGCTCATGGTCATCCTCCTATCCACCAGGACCCCCAGGTCCCTTTCCCGTTCACTACTTTCCAGCAGGTCAACCCCCAACCTGTACTGGTACATGGGGTTGTTCTTCCCCAGATGCAAGACTCTACACTTGCCCTTGTTAAATTTCATCAAGTTTCTCCCCGCCCAACTCTCCAGCCTGTCCAGGTCTCGCTGAATGGCAGCACAGTCCTCTGGTGTGTCAGCCACTCCTCCCAGTTTTGTGTCATCAGCAAACTTGCTGAGGGTGCACTCAGTTCCCTCATCCAGGTCATTGATGAAAATATTAAACAGCACCGGTCCCAGCACCGACCCCTGAGGAACTCCACTAGTCACAGACCTCCAGCTAGATTCTGCGCCATTGACCACAACTCTCTGCCTTCTTCCTTTCAACCAGTTCTTGATCCACCTCACTACTTGATCGTCAAGCCCACACTTCCTTAGCTTATCTATGAGGATGCTGTGGGAGACAGTATCAAATGCCTTACTGAAATCAAGAAAAACTACATCTACCGCTCTACCATCATCCCTCCACCTAGTCACTTCCTCATAGAAGGCTATAAGGTTGGTCATACATGACTTCCCCCTCATAAAACCATGTTGGCTGTTCTTAATGACCCCCTCATCCTTGATATGCCTAGTGATGGAGTCAAGAATAAGTTGTTCCATCATCTTTCCAGGGATGGAGGTAAGGCTGACCGGTCTATAATTACCCGGGTCCTCCTTCTTGCCCTTCTTATAGATTGGTGTGACCTTTGCCATCCGCCAATCCTCAGGCACCTCGCCCATTTCCCACGACTTACCAAAGATGATGGAAAGTGGCCTAGCAATGACCTCCGCCAGGCCACTTTGTCTGGTAAAAAGCTAAGCAAAAGGAAATGTGGCACCAGAAGCATCTTGGTCACTGACGGATAAACGTGACTAATGCCAATTCTTGGCATATATTGAACAGGGCACTGAGAACTGGAAGAAAGAGATATACTAGTCTGATCACAGGACCACAACACTCCCTGGTTGAGGAGCAGAAAGTTCAGGTTTTTTTATTGTAGTCTGAGACTGCTTTGAGACTAGTGGACTCATTCGTAACTCACATCCTTGTAGGTGAAGGCAAGCTACGTTGTACACTACAGCATATATGGCATTTGGTGGTGTCACAAGTGATCAGAGAATCAGCTTCAGAGATTATCAATCATATGCATAAGGAAAGCTACCTCACATTTTGATGACCTAGGAGACAAAGGAGAAAAAAGTCCAAGAGTAAAAGCCTCCAGGTTCAAACAGGGTGCATGATTACAGAGACTGATGCACTGAAGTAGTGACTAAACTAATCCACTGATCTGGAGTAGACAAGGGAATAAAAACATCAGGACAGCAGCTGCTAGTGAGACAGACCAAATATTATTACACAGTAAGAGAAAAATATCATTGCTTACTCTTGCACAAAACCATCATACTTGGTTGTTAATTAAAATACAGCAGAGCTTCCCAAACTGACTGTCACACACCAAAGTCTTTATAGAGGTCAAGATTTGTCAAATACATTCCACACGCCTCAGAATCAGAAAGTGAACTCTTAGAAAGTCTCTCACTGGGGTCTAAGCATGTGAAAGGTCCCCAGGCATCCCACCGATACTGGTCACATTAGTTTTGAGCTGGCTTCACTCTTGAAGTAGCTGGAAATAACCATCACCTTCCCCTTCCTGCCCTTGTCATCCCTTCCTGCCCTTGTCCATCTTCTCCTTCCTAGGACAACCACTGTACTACCCACAAGGTACCACCTGGCCATTCACTCTGTACATCCAAACACCCCAAACCGGGTTCACAAAGAAACAGCTGAATTGTAGAGAAAAGAACCCAGCCTCACTAAAATCCAGTTCTACACCATAATCCTGCAGTTTAGAAAATACCATTTAGAACTAAGTGGACTAATGTGAGCTAGCCATGATTGTTAAAGACAGGAACTTTTTTAAACATTTCGAATTCGAAACGTAACTGTGACTGCTCCAGAGAGAAAGCATTTTTCCTATGAACAGTTTGGAGAAACTCAGTCATATTAACAAAATGTTTGATACGTGTGAAACCCGTTGAAACAACTTACTCAGATTTCTAAAATGCCTTTTAATTAAAAAAAAAAAAAAACACCAAACCAAACACCAAAAAACCTCATGTTTTTGACCACACAGGAAAAAAAATATTTATATGCAAGACTTTGAAGCCTACAGAACTGTATCAAGCAGTTGCCACTGGAAAGAATGTGTAAGTGCTCATTATATCTGAAGGTTAAGAAATGTACTTGGGTGCATAAAATATGCATTTAGGAGCAGGACAAAATGATCATAAGGTGGCAGTAAACCAACGAGCTGCTAAAGCTGAGATATAAACGATATTGGCTGATCAAGTTTGGAGAGTTTCAAGAATTCAGTAGCATCTAAGAAATTTCTACCAATGAATGCATTAGATGAAACTGACAAATGCAGGTCAGCAAGGGAAGTATGTGTTGTATTTAATTCGACTGTACAAATTCCGCTAAAAGGTGCTTTAATGAAATCTCTTCAGTGGCACTCAGTGTTTCCAACATGACTGGAGGATTCCTTTATTCTTTAGGTAAACAAATCAAATATATCCAGTAGTGATTTCTTTCATGTAGATGTTTGACATAATTTCTATAAAAACTCTTGAAATTTAAAAGCAGGCAGAGCTAGTTGTCCCTATATTTATAAAGGAAAGATGGGGAGATACGGTTTTTTTAAGTACTCCTAAGAGTGAAGAGGCTAAACGCTAGTGCTTTCCAAACATTTGGCATTTGTGAAAGGCATTTTCATAGTTGAGAGAAAACAGAAGAATCTAAACAGTGAACAGAAAATGCGTAAGAACTCAAAATGGCTCCAAAGTTCATACCACTCCAAAACATGATCCAAATGCTATCCCAATTCACCCTAACAGTTTACAAACCTTGAATCAAGTCCTTCATCCAGCACAACCTGTGTTTAACTATAGACATATGGCCCTGATGCCCAGGCTAAAAGATGGCAAAAAAAAAAAAGCAAATTCCTCCCTCTAAAAAACCTCCTTTCACTAAAAGTTAAAGAAACTAATAAATGCTGCTTTTCATGCCTAGTATTCTAAATTACTGATTCAAACCACCTGAATAATCAAAGAGCTGCAGTCCTCACAAAATATCAGCTTTCTCCCCATTTCAGCAACTTAATCAGAATACAGAGACTTGCTGACGGTCAATAAATATTTGATCAGCTTGAAAGTAAGATTGTTAATGAATTCCAAGCATTATGCAACATAATGTTGTCACACCATGGAAAGCAAATCTTGAAAAGGCTTGAAAAGACAGGAGGGGTTCCCCAAATCATTTAGGATCCACAGTTAAGTCAAAAGGATGACAGAGCCCACTCCTGATAATAAAGTTTTCAACAGGGCATTACTTAACAGCAAAGTCACCATGCTGCTTTAACTCCATATAGTCACATCTGTGCCAGTTCTTCCATTCTTCCACTTTAAAACATGAAATAAGGAAAAATTAAATTTAATGCATGTTCTCAGACACAACTTTAGCGTATTCCAGAATTTTTTCCTTTAGAGAGTTAAAGGACTAAGTAGGAATGATACTTTTTAATACATTAAAATGTTAGAACTGGTTAGCCAGAAGCAGCAGGTTCTATTGTGAAAACCTTACTGTACCACAATTTGTCTCTTACGAAAACGTGACTTGAAGCTATATGAAGTAGAAAGAAAATGGTTATAACCAAAATGATTTCTGAAATATTAAGCTTAACTGCCATTGCAGACTGAAAAGCAAAACATACTACTAATATGTACTCATTTAAATCGCATTCAATTATGTTTTATACTAAGGATTTTAACATTTGAATGAAAATCAGGTTTAGAAGAAATTAATCTGCTAATATTTTAATAGGGTTTTTTTCAATTGCTTTTTCCAAAAGTAGCTCTGAACTTCAAGATAATGCAATATTTATACTGGACTTCTTTGGTAATTATTGGGCTAAATGTCTTCTACTCTTGCATTTTCATTTAGCTTTATACCTCCAGTTTCATTAAACACCTTATTTCACATCTACACTAATAGCTTTTCTCAATATTCCATCAAGCAAGAAGAAAAATATGAGGATTTTTCTTTATCGCTAATGTCATTTACATATTAATCCTATTAATATTTGATAAATGAGGTCAGTTCACATTCAAAAATCCGTGATTATAGCAATCAGAATGTAGCCACCACAAAATTACTCATTACTCTTCCCTAACCACCCCCCCTCACACATTACTGTAAGCAGCAGAAACCTATTTCTCAGTCAGTTCTGCTTGTATTTGTCCTTTCACTTAATATCATGATCTAAAACTCCAATCCGTGATCTGAAGCAAAACCAAAAAAGTAAATGCTTTCCAACTGTCGGCTAATATACACATGATCCACAATGGACTAAATGGTACATGCCTTTAACTCCAAATTCTGCTTTTGGTGAATGTTAGCCATTAAAAATCTACATACTTCTACCTTTGTGACAAAATAAATGTCCTGACAACAGAGTTGCAGCCTGGTGGTTCAAGGTTGCTACTTAAGATATGAAATTTAGATTGCTTATTTTGTAATTTTCTTATTTTTAACCATCTAGAAGGCCATAATCATGGAAGACTGTGGGTGAGACAGAGGCTAAGTTAGGCATAACATAGACATGGAGTTCTAAGCGCTTAATAAAGCAGTTCTCCAATAAGCATCTGTTTCCCATGTGGCAAATGGAGGAAGATGATTATCTGAAGCTTTACACATGTTCATATACCTAAACACGCAAACGGGGCACTTGCTCCTCACTGGTTATGTATACTACTTACAAATTTCCTTTACAAGTACTAGATCATACTCTGCTCTCTGTATTTTCAGATTCAGATATTCTTCAAGTCATTATATTATTACATATCTGAAAGTTTCAAACATACCTTAAATAAGAACATTTGAGACTACTAATGCTGTTTTTTCTGCTAGTCTTTCAGAACTAGTTAGGTATTAACATAGCTAACAAATGCAATGTTTGCAATGACAAGCCACAGCATTAACTACAAAAGGCAGGAGCAATTTTAATTCCATTTTATTTATTAGCTAATTTGTATTATTTTCAGTCAGCACTACTTGAAATGTAGAAAACAAGCTAGAAAAACCTCTGGACAACTGTACTGCCAGATACCATAGCAATGCTCAGCTGATGCGCTTTGTGTGTACAACCAATATGCACACTGATGTCCTCTTTCCACGGTATGTTTAACATGATTCTACCTAAATTCATCTCTGGAGGGCTGTTTAGGACATTACCTCTTAATTCACAGCTACAGAAGCTGCTGACAAAGGACGAAGGGTGTCTGAAGTAAACTGTTGGGACAACCAAGATAATACAGGAGCACTCGTGGCCCTTCTCCTTTACTTGTTTTTTGTGGTTTTGGTTTGTTCAGTTGCTTCATTACATCACTTTTTTTATGAACCTTACTGTTTACGTCTCTAGTGTTTAAAACTTTGCATATATCAGCCTAAATCTTCTCTCATTTCTCAAAGCCCAACAGCCCTAATCTCTCCTCATCTTCCTTCCTTTCATTTTTACTACCTCTGTCCCTACTCAAGCTTAAGTGCAGTCAATTGAATTTACACCAGAGAGAGAGGGAAGTCAGTCTCTCAGAGGACTTATTTCTTTGTGGATGGTTAGTTTGTGATCAAAGGCTCCTAGAAATATCACAAAAGTTGGGTTGGATCAGCAGGAAGTATTCAGTGCTTGAAGTCTGACAGCAAAAGCATCCCCAGTGTAACAAAAGAATCTCCATGAAGTGAGCAGCAGTGCTCTTAGCTGACTCAGTACAATAACGTGATTTAGAAGCTGGGTAATTTATCAGTATTAGAGACCACATTTGCAGCAGCTAAAACTTGTAAATTTAAGATTTCATTAAACCATTGGTTTTGTTGACATTTTTCTTAAGCTATGATGATAATCATTATACCAGGAATAATATTTCAGCAAAACGTCTTAGAGCTCCAAAAGATTAATGAAAACTACAAATCCCAAATAGAAAGATGCAAAAATCTATTCCAAAATACTTCTTGAGAGATGCCAATCTTGAAAAAAGAACAAACCCTTACATTGAAAAGCAAACAGAGGGCTACAGCTTTAAGCTAATCTGAACATAAGGAGAAATGTACAAGTACAAACTAAGAAATTGCGGCATGATGGTCTCAGACATAGTCTAATTTCTTTTTTTAATTCCTGAGCTAAAAAGTCCCTAGAGCTCAACAGAGATGCATGAAAGATGATGCACAGAATTGCCTGCAGGATTCTTTCTACATGTTGCCAAACGTATGTTACACAAAATTGTCATTAAGCTCTAGCTTATTACATTTTACTGGGCTACAAATCTCCTTGGCTTAAATATTCATGAGTCTTCCTTGGTACACTGAATCCTGTGGTATTTTACAAGCAACAACAGAAGCTAGCCTTTTCAGCTACACATTCTAATACATAAATTAAAAAATGATGAGGTTTTATCATATTAAATTCATCATTATCTATGTAGATTAAAGCAGCAAACCCCGTATTTTACATCCTCAGTTTCACAACACTCATACAACATGAAAGCAAATCCAACCAGTCGAACTCCGCATGTGCTTCACAGTGCTTTTACTCCGCAAGCAGCAAGCTGATGTGCTTGGAAATGAAAAGCAAAGTAGGGGAAAAAAAAGTACATTGACAAAAAATCAGTATATATGTTCTCTTTCCAGTCTGCTACAAGACTAGCACAACTTAAAACTGCATTTTCAGGAAAGTAATTTGGATAATGAGAAGGCAAAACTCCTGGATAATGAGAAGGGAAAGCTCCTCTAAGAAAAAACATAGCATGCCAAAAGGAGAAAACAAAAGGGTCCTCCCCACTCATTGCAAAGAATTAATCCTTATAGTTCTGACTTAGGAACAAGTAAGTCAGTGGGTCTGGGTAAGAACAGGTTAAGTTGAATAGGGTAATTGTTTTCTGAGCACTGCAAGTAAAGGGCAGAGAACTCTTAAGTTGTATTTGAAAGAAGTCACCCCAAGTACTTCAGTTACTGTGAGGATTAGTTGCCATCTTCCTCAGGGAGCAGCATTCTGCAATTAAGAGCAGTGGTTCTTATACTGGTTGTTAGTCACACCTTGTAACCAATCTGAAAACAAAGCAATAGTTTCAGCCACATAGGATTTTTTTTACCCCTTCTACAAAGCATGACCACACTACTGTTGACCGGACAAGGTTTGAATACTGGTATTGAGCAACTGCCATGAAGAACCTCTTCCAAATTCTCTGCTGCTGGCAGGGAACTTTCATTCTGTTACTGGCAGAAGGGCTTCAGACAGTTCCCAATCTTTCTCACTTTTTCTCCTTTCCCTTCTCTTAAACATTTTCGCTACTTTAATTACACCAAACATTAAACTGCTTTGAGCAGGCAAGAACCTGAAGGTGCAGAGAATTAGGGAAGGCGTAAATTACAATAGCTATTCACAAAACCAAATGTCAACAGGTTTGGCAGCTTTTAACATTGCTACAAGCAATGAGAGGGAACAGAAAGAGTGCTAAGCACAGGTCTTCTACAAACAAACGTGGAAGGTATCTAAAAAGAATTGCATTTCCTACGAGAATTGCTCCTCATGGTGCCAATTCAACACCATCCATCAAGTGAACACTGGTATGTTTGATATGCAATCAGTGGGTAATTCTGGGAGAAGAAAGACACAAACCTGAGCCAATTCACAAGAAATTTTTTTTATATCTGATAGTCTTCTAGAAGTTTTTTCTTAGCTTACTTGGTTTCCCATGAGTCCTTTTTGCTAATGTCATAAAGAGACAATAATCCTTCCTTTAATCTCTACAACATACACTTAGTATCTCTGTCACAACTGAGAATGATATAGAGAAAAAAAATACCATAATTGGTTCAAGCAATGTGATAACATTCAGAACATATTTTATATATCTCCTCCCACCTCCAAGATAACACAAGTTTATCATTCCAATGTAAATGTTACTAAAATGCAAAGAGTTAATGATAAGCACGCTGTTATGAACTCCGAGACAGTAAGCTAGATTTCTGTGAAGCACCATCCTATTTGTGAAACAGCTTTAACAGAAGCCTGAAAAATTTTTCTTACAGCAGAGGGAGAAAAGAGGCACAGAGATGGCAACAAAGTGAATAAGTAAGTCTACCTGGAGTCAAATCAGCAGGTACCCCCAAAAGAATTAGAGACTCATGTTCAGCTACACCTCTCTGGACACCAAGAACACCAAGTACCAAGCTCATGTTATGAACCGTCTTGTAAAAATCTTTTCTGCTGTATAGTACAACCTCAACAGAAGGAGAACATGACTTTTTTAAACCAAAACTATTTAATAAGCTATTTGTTAAAACAAAATGATTCTAAAGCCTAGGCAGAGATCATGAACCTTATATTTACCAGATGGGGAGTCAGTGGTACCGTTTTTGGCAGAAAGATCTAGAAATTCAGTTCAAGTGGAAACCAAAGACACTGTGGCTAAAATAAAGTTGTAACAACAATTATGATGAAAGCTGAGGGAGGATATTAGGTAAAATACCATTCCTCACTTACTAGAATACTAAAATAGACGGACCAAAATTTTAGTTACATTAAATAGAAAATTCTCAGGATTTCAGACTTCTGGGAATATTTGTCCCTCAGTTGAACAGTTGTATTTGTGCTTTCAAAATGTGAAATTGGATAAACCTCTAAAATTAAAAAATTAAATTTTAAAAGGGGTATCCGCTCAAGTCGTTATAAGTGTTGCAAATGGACATATTTCAGAATATTCTGCTCCAAGAAGGTATCACAAAGGATCAGAGTTTTATTGGGGGAAAAAGAAAGACCATTAAAACAAAAAAAGAAAAACAAAACCAACACATTGAAATAATTAGAACAGAAGAGCAGAACAGTCAACTGGCCATTAGGAACTGAATATTGTCTTAGGGGTGTAACTAGATGCATACCTCCTCCCCCAGTACCCTTCGTACAGGACAGAACAGGACATATATATCAACAAGTAATATTGTTCCCTAGCTCCTATTCAAGCACCCAGGGATCGTACCCACCTATATTTAAGTATGTGCAATCTTGCAGAAGAGTTGTGACTATATGTGACTGCTGTCAGAATTTTTAAAGCAGAAGGAATGCAAGAGCTGCCTGTAGATTACCATGATACTGACAGAACAAGTACTGAAGAAACTCCCCTTTATGGTTAGCTACCAAGATTTTCAAATTTCAAAAGCACATCTTTCATCTGAAGAAAAAACAGCTTTTGTGAGTTATCCCTAGTGGCAACAGCTCATTCTTAAACATCGTGACTTGATTTAAATCTCACAATATAAAGCCCTTAGTTATACATCTAAACACCTTTTTTCCCCCCACCTAAAACCAGTAAAACTCTCCTTCTTTAGTAGCTGTAGGCTTTTTTGATTACCTAAAATGCATACAAGCAGAGCTGTATACATCCAGCTAAAATCTAGCTGGAATATCTCATCTAGTCAAAAAATTTAATGAAAATTCCCTGCATTCTGCATGCTAAAAGTTTTAATAACTTTTCTCCTCCATTTTTTTTTTTCCTGACCAGTCCAGTTGCCAGTCACCATTAATATTAGTTCATACATGTTTGCAGTGAGATACTGCAGAGCTCCAGAAGTAATGGAACAACACCCACCAAATCTGATAAAGGACAAAACCCTACTTCTTCTGAAGGCCTAGCAAAATGTGTAAGCAAATGTCATGGAAACAGAAGCTCTCTCCATGGTAACATCATCCTTGGTATGGTAGCTAACCACTCCAAAATCTAACATGCTCCAAGACATGGTATTAGCTTAATTCCAGTTTTCATTTGGTATTTATTCCATAATATTCTATATATCTAGCAGTGGCAAAGGTTTATTAAAAACCACTAACAGTTCACAAGCATGCAGTATCAAAGCTAAAGCTGAACATAAGGGCAAATTGATTAACTGTGATAAAGCAAGTCTGAGTAACACCGTCTTTTAGCGAAAAAAACAAAAACCAAAAGACTGATGGCACCATAAAGAATAATTATACTACAGCTGGTTCCCATTAAATTATCTGACTCCACGCAAGAATTGTCAGGTGTGTGATAGTGTCTCACACGAAACACTCAGAAGGAATTATAGAATAAAAAGGTACAATTTTTAATTGCAGCTAAGCAATTCTTGTTACGTGCCTTTATAGAGAATTTTAAATATTTTATCAAACAACCCTCCAACCAAAATTCCCCAAAACAACTGAAGGCTCTTATCAGCCTTGTAGCTGCTCTCCAGAGTCAGTTGGGCTTAGTGGTTAGCAATTAGAGCCATGGGAATAACTTGCAATGAACAATTTATTTGACAAATTACGCCCTGTTTGTGAACTATTTGTATGCAGCTCATGACTCCAACAAAAACTACTATCCCAATTTATCCTATGTCAGTGCTTGCGAGTCTATTTTTTGATCTGATCACCAATGCTAAGTTTCACTGATCTGTTACTAGACACAAGGCATGTGGTGCTACATTCCCCTTCAATCCAGAAACTGAAAGAGGTCAGCAGTGAAAACATGTAAAAAGATGCATCTCCTGTAATATTTTTACAAGCACAGACAATACAGTTTATCCTGCAGATGTCTTTCAAAATGTGAACAAGTATTCACAAAAATAATCTACCTGCCTGTTCTGGTTCATATGCAGATTATGAAAAGTCCACTCATGTTCTGTACTGGTTCAAGCATTTTAATGAAATGTAAAATTTAAACCAAATCCTCTAAAAATGATGAAAGTATCATGACTGTATTACTTAAAATGTATGAAAATGCAAAAAAAAAAAAAGAGAAACCACCTTTACCAACATCCCTCATGCAAAGAATTGCATAGGAAATCTTCAGTTTTGTTTGAATACCTAATCAACAGAAGAGGGAAGTATATTTTCTACAGTCTTAGTACCTGGAAATAGTACTGTGCTCTGTATTTTAGAGAGTGTTGTTGATCCTCCTTCAAAAAAATTAAAATCAAACACATTCTCCCAAAAGCATGTTACTGCTCTGAAAACTCCTGAAGGTTTCAGAAATACAATGCACCTGTGAGACACGGTCCACTACATACATGTTTATTTGTCTAACAGAAAAATCTGTATTACCCAAAACCGATACTGTTTTTTTCTTACTCTTCTGTAAATACCACACAGAGCAGTAACACTTGTACCTACCGTTTTTGAATTTGGCCTTCAAGCCAGCTGTGCAATGGTAAAAGAAACAACCAGACAATCCCCAAAAGCCAAATATGGATTTGATTTGCTTGACTTGAGCTGATGCTGTTTCAAAAGAATATGCTGCCTAAAAACTAGCAGAACCTGACCCCTGCCTTTCTTTTCTCTAACTAAACTTTGCTTTTTCCACACTTTTGCTCACCATAGTATGCATCAGACATCTTGTAGGACAGATTTAGATAGAAAATTGGAACTTTACATTTTATACATCAAGACAAAAGGAACAACCTTGAAACTCTTGTTTTGTTAACTACATAACAAACCTTTCTTCATCCTGTGAGCACTGGATCCTGTGATCAGCTTACATTTATTTAACAGTTGAATGTTCCCAGAATTACTCAGAATTATCTTTTATTCTTCTGTTGTTTCGTTTCCTCATTACCAGGAGAACAAGCCATATTTTCCCTTAACAATGGCCACATCAATTCACAATCTGACAGGTCCCTAAGACACATATTTTAATTGCTCTCATAAGTTAAAGGTTCTCTCTAGAGAATTCTGTGTTGCATAAAACACATGTTTGTTTCAGTGGTTGGATGAATATACAGATACAAGATGTTCTTGGGATTTCTAGTGATCACTGTTTGGAAAGAAGCAACCTACTGTTTGTCAGTTCAAACTTGTCAAAACTTTTAAATAGGATTTAACAAGTGTACTGTTTTTTTAACAAACAATTCAAAGTGCACAGCACATCTGCATTTTGTTAATCCGGGATATTTCCAGCTAAGAATTCTACTCATTTTCCCTTTCAGAATGTCAGAAAGACTAGGAGAATGGATAAACGGAACAGGAAGTGCAATTACAACTGAAACTGAAGTTACTGGCAGCCAAAAGGAGATTGAATTATCACAACTGTGTTCTGTTGTACCTCCTCAACACAGAATACTATTCCACAGGAACTTCTAAGCCTTGCAGAGTATACCTGCAAAGTACATTCTGCACAGTACAGTGCATATGATTACTTTAAATGTGTTGCCACCAAACAGACAGTTATCTTCAAAGATTTATCTGATAATACATGCTAGCACCTAACATACATTTTTATAACTACCGAAATTCAGTTACCCTTTTGTGGTATTGATCATTCATTTTCACACTTGCTATTTATAAGAACAATAACCCAGTAAACATTTCAAACTATGAATAAGAGGGTAATGTAGAATAAACAATTCTGCTTTTTAAAGAGAATGTCTTTAGCTGTTTTGCCCATCCAGATACCACAACGTGAGTGCTATCACTCCTCTGAAAGCAACCCTGCTTTCCCAAATCTTGGGTATATACGTCACTTCATAAACGCTGGGCTACTGCTTACCCCAAAACAGCAGGATGAAGATCTAGCTAAACATTCTGCCTTATCCTCATACAAACCACTACTTTTGCTTTACTACTGTGCTCCTGACTAATAAAAAGTACAAACATTTTATGAAGGAACTGCTGGCTGTCTTGTTCTGGCATGCACAGGAAGCAGTACTGGGAGAAAACAATCACAAGAAGATAGTTCTTCCAGTTCTTTTTTTCCTAAATCTTTTCAGTTTGGTAGAAAGAGTATAGAGGAACCATACAAAAGGCATTCTGTTTATTGATAGCTATTCCAGGACCCAAAGAAAAAAGAGTGTTGACAAAATAATTCCCACTATGTCTTCCATTTTTTAAAGTATTCCTGATCTACTAAATTCTCAATCCTGGAAAGACTACTGTAAAATTTAGGATGAGTAGGAACACTACCATGGAAACAGCTGACCACTTCATTAATCTATGTTAAGCATCAAGACCTGAATCAACTCGGATGATACAATAAAGAGTTCTCACTGATTCAAAGCAGAACTTCTCTAGACCTCCCTACGCAGTCATAGAAGAGATCTGTTTTCCAAAGCCAATCCACCACACATATAACTTAATGTAATTTCTGGAATACAGGCTTACACTCTTAAAAGCAGGTACGCTTTGCAGAAACTGAACAACTGCTTTGATTCTCGCCTGAATAACACATTTCAGTATATATTCCTAGCATTTATTTATTTAACTTAGCTAGAAAGTACATGCAGTTTGACATAGCTGGAAGCACAAAAGCAAGTGCTCTCAACAAACTCCTTGGCATCTAGATTTGAGACAAAGAAGCTACACAAAAATCACATTTGAAAGCCTTTATGGATGATGACTCTGCCTCTCCTAATATAAAATAAATCTTTATTTTCCCAACATTTACAACAGCAGCACTCAGAAAAAAAACAAACATTTTTTTCTTCTCCTAAATAACACATGCACAGAAACCACCATATTAATGTCAACTGACAATCCTGAGGATGACTACTACACATACTGTAAAATGTAAGAAAGATCTTTCCTGCCTAATGCCATTGGCAGGCAGGATGATTAAATGGCGCAACATAAGTTCAAGAACCTATTTAGATAGCTCCCGTAAATGTAATTCATTGCCTGAGAAATCTGTGATTGTCACATGGTATAGGTCATAAGCAAACAAATGAGATAACGCACCAATTAGAACTAACACTTCCCTTAGGTAATCGGACTCAAGGCCCTGACACCTATTCAGACATGAAAAGGAAGTCGGGTTAAACAATTTTGGCAAATAGCATATACACTTGCACCTCTAAATGTTCTAGAGGACCAATAGCAGAAAGTTAAACAAGAAAAACTTTTCCTACGTTACCTTACTATATTCAGAACTAACGATCACTAAGAACTTTCCTCCCTCCCCTCCCTTTTTTGTCATGGTTTGTGAAATATGGACACTAGGAGTTTGTACCTGTAAGAAATATTCAAATTTCCTGAGATGTGAAATAGCTCCTCGGGAAGTAAGTGGAAATCAGAAGTCAGTATTTCTGTTGTTATTTTTTTCTTGATTTTCTAGTTTTCTAATATTCCAAAAAAGAAAAACAAATCCCCTCAAGAGAGCAAAGACATACTTGTATTGGTATAACAAAAAGGAAGTCAGGCAAGAATGCCAGGAGACCTGCATGAATGAACAGGAAGCTCCTGAACAAACTCAAACACAAAAAGGAAGCCTATAGAGGGTGGAAGCAAGGACAGGTAGCCTGGGAGGAATACACAGAAATTGTCCAAGCAGCCAGGGGCCACATCAGGAAAACTAAAGCCCTGATAGAATTAAATTTGGCCAGGGACATCAAGGACAACAAGAAAAGCTTCTCTATGTACATCGATGATAAAAGGAAGACTAGGGAAAATGTGTGTCTTCTCTGGAAGGAAACAGGAGACCTCGTTACCCAGGATATGGAAAAGGCCAAGGTACTCAATGACTTTTTTGCCTTGGTCTTCACCAGCAAGAGCTCCAGCCACGCTACCCTTGTCGCAGAAGGCAAAAGCAGGGACTGGGAGAAGAACTGCCCACTGCAGAAGATCAGGTTTGAGAACATCTAAGGAATATGAAGGTGCACAAGTCCATGGGACCCAATGAGATGAGTCTGTGGGTCCTGAGGAAACTGGCAGATGAAGTGGGTAAACCACTGTCAATAATATTTGAAAAGTCGTGGCAGTCTGGGGAAATCCCTGCTGACTGGAAAAGGGGAAACATAATCCCCATGTTTAAAAAGGGAAAAAGAAAAACCCAGGGAACTATGGGCAAGTCAGTCTCACCCCAGTGCCCAGCACATTCATACAGTAGATCCTCCTGGAAACTATGCTAAGACACAATGAAAATAAGGAGGTGATTGGTGACAGCCAGCATGGCTTCACCAGAGGCAAATCATGACTGACAAACTTGCTAGCTTCCTACGACGGGGTTACAGTGTTGGTGAGTAAGGGAAAAGCAACTGACATCATCAACCTGGGCTTGTGCAAAGCATTTGCACAACATCCTTGTCTCTAAACTGGAGAGACATGGATTTGACAGATGGACTACTCAGTGTGTAAGGAACTGGCAGGATAGTCACACTCAAAAAGTTTCTGTCAACGGCTCAATGTCCAAGTGGATACCAATGACAGCTGTCATTTCTCAGGCACCGGTATTGGGACTGGTGCTGTTTAACATAGGCGACATGGACAGTGGGAAGGAGTGCACCCCCAGCAAGTTTGCTGATGACACCAAGCTGTGTGCTGCTGCTGGTACACTGGAGGCAAGAGATCGAATCCAGAGGAACCTTGACAGGCCTGAGAAGTAGGCTCAGGAGAACTTCATGAAGTCTAAGCGCAAGGCCAAGTGCAATGTCTTGCACCTGGGTTGGGAAATTGTGGCTGCCCCATTCGTGTCAGCGTTCAAGGCCATTTTGGACAGGGCTTTGAGCCACCTGATCTAGTGGAAGGTGTCCCTGCCTATGGAAAGGAGATTGGGAGTAGATGACCTTAAAAAGTACCTTTTAATCCTAACCATTCTGTGATTCTATAAAAAGTTTACTTGTGTAATCACAAAAACTCTCAAACAAATACTGTGTGCTGCTAATAAATTTGAGTATGTTCATAAAGCATATGAGAGAATGGTATATTTTAAATATGACTAGCTATTTAAAAGATGAATTGCAAGAAACATTGCCATGGAAATTGAATGTAACAGCTATTCACAGGCAGAAGAGTTGTAAAGCTCAGTGGCATTTCAGGAGATTGACAAGTTCTCTGTTAAAGGAAAACCTACAACAGCACAGAAAGTGCATGCTGATATGACAACTGCATCCCCTGACTAGTAACTGATTCAGTCACAAACATTCCTCTTACAGAAGAAATCACATTTAAGAGGTATTCTAAAGACACGTGAAAGTGTTTAGTAACACAGGTCAACACAAAGACTGATGAAAATTATTCTCTCCAAATTCTCTTCCCTTCTGCTGCAAACTCTAATGAAAAAACATCAGGTTGCCTCAGCATCTATATTAAGGAATTGAGGTGCTAATCTCTTCTCCCTTGTATCCTCTGACATGATGCTTGGGAATAACTCAAAGCTGTGTCTGGGGAGGTTTAGACTGATCATTAGGCAACATTCCTTTACCGAGAAGGTGGTCAAACACTGGACCAGGCTTTCTAGAGAGACGGTCAATGCCCCAAACCTGTCAGTGTTTAAGAGGCATTTGGACAATTCCCTTAACAACATGCTTTAGCTTTTGGCCAGCCCTGAATCAGTCAGGCAATTTGAATAGATGATCTCCGTAGGTCCCTTTCAACTGAAATAGTCTGGTCTATTCCATTGCCTTCAAATCTTATATGAATCACTACAAGATTAGAAAGTTAAATCCAGAAACTTTTTTATTTGTTAGAATCAATTGTGGTATGATTCTTCCCAAGCCTTCACATGTCAGCTTTGGTATTTAGACTATATCTGAACCTATCTGAAGCCACTCCTTGCTATTGAAATAGAAATATTTAACAATAATTGATGTCCCATCACTGGTAAACATGATGTCTGAGTTTCAGAAATATGCCAGCAACTGACCTGGCCTACATTTAAAAATTCACAGTGTATGTTTTGATAAAACATACACTATGGAAGAAAAGGCTTACCGATTACACAGGATTATTTAGGAGAAACTGACATTTCATTAATGAAACAAAGCATGGCCTTTTGGAGATACTTTATTTGGTGGTGCCTTTTGGTGATATTTCATTCAGTGTTAACTTCAGTGATTTGGGGTGAACGTTTACAATGACAGACAACAGCACAGTCTATTATGCAGTGGTAACAGCACAAATAATTAACGGGCAACCAAGCCTTTCAGATCACAACTAAGTCTGCCAAGGCAGGGGAAGGAAGATATATTAAAAACCCATGCAATGTTAGTAATAAAACCTGTTCATTATTCTCCTTTCATTTTAGAGGCTTAGCTTTATGCTAGCATTCAATACAGAGAGTTACGTGTTAAATAATTCAGACATTCTTTAAAATAATATTTATCTTAGAAGAACAGAACTCAGCAGCTGCCCTTCCTCCTTCACCAGAAAAATCCCAAACCCCCACAACTAGACTTTATTCCTTACCCAAAATGATAGCATGGAAAAGCACTAAACAGAAATCAGCCTTAGCCAATGCAAAAACATCATCGAGCCCAGGAGGCAAAAAGATGGAAGAGAAGAGAATAAATTCTGATACAAGCTTCCCACAGATGCTCAAAAACTGTCCATAGGCCTTCCTAACTGAATGGCCGGTGAGCCTTCTTTTAGGTGGCTTACATAAGAAAATAATTCCTACATCCTGCTCCTAAGCAAGGCAAAATGATAGCCAGCAAGAAAGTCACAAATCAAGACATTACTAGCATTAAAATTAGACAGTATGAGCTACCTAGCAAAGGTATGATTTACAAGGCAGATAAGAAAAGTAATCTTTCTGATGAGTGGGCATCGGTCAGAAAGCCAATTCTGCCATCAGAAGAGGCCATTTTTGAGATTTCCATTAAAAACACGCAGGCTGCAAACTACAAGTGCTCTAAAGCAAATATAAGAAGTTGATTGCATTTTGAAGTAACTTTTTAGGAAAAATAAAGCATTGAAAGCTTCCAGTCTTCACATGAGCACTCAGAATCTGTGAATAAGGTGTTCAGCTTTTACCTGCAAACTAATTCACTCATAGTCTGGGGCATGATCCCAGGCTGACAGCCCTGCCCATGAATTTTTCTGCTGGCCTGTTTCACTCCTCCTAATTAGCATTTAGCTTCAGTCCCTGCTCTGCCAACCTGTTACATGTAGAGGTATTACAAAGTTGATTAGATGGAATGGAGTTCACTTAGCCTTATGGGAGTTGTATCAGTAGCATCTTAAATGAACAGAAAATGATGCAGATAAAAGAAGCATCGTGGAGAAGCAACATAAAAGCAACATAGGGGGCCTATGTAACATATCACACCACCTACAAAGCATTCTTAAATCATAAATGAGACAAAACCCTCCATCGCTTTCACTAAATATGCTCTTCTCATCATTTGTGAAAGCTTTCAGTCTCTGAAAAGGGAGAAAAGGGGAAGATGAAGGGAGGCCACAATCACTGCCTTTCAATTGCCAGTATGAAATTAAGGCACTTGTATACCCTGAACAATAACCAACGTATGTAACTCAAGTACCTGGTGAATTAGTAATAATAATGTCCAGTTTGCATGACCTTGCAAAATAAACTAACTTGCACAGGCAGAAAACATCTTGCTCCATAATGTTGTTTCCACCATCACCAATCACAGTGCAAAGCAATTTATGTTTCAGTACAAGAACTTTGCTATTCATAATATGAGCTTAGATAGGAAGACTAACAGAAGAAAATAAGCCCTACTGTAGCTAAGTGAAACCCTAGACTTGGTAGTAAAACTTTTTAACAAATCCCTTTTCATTAAAGAGTGCCAGTTTCTCAAAACTGAACAGATTACGGGCACTTAATGTCAACTCTCTTCAAACCCACTAGGAAACTGAGAAAACACAGAGCTCTTAGAAGCTAAGTGCAATTCCTATTCACAAATAATGTGAGGTATATTGATTTTTACTGTAAGTCAGAATTAAACCAAACTTCAAAACAACAAAATATTCTTTCTCCATGCATGTTGACCCCAGTACCACCGTCACCTGTAGCTAGTGGGGAATATATCCATATACTCAGGTCTAGATGCCTGTGTCTAAGACCAAAGGAACGTCTCTACATAAATGGAAAAAAATACCACACCAAACACAGAAAAGGCTTTCAAACAGACTGAACTAATAAGTTCCACGTTCTTTACATTAAATAGTTAACTTCTGCATTCCATTTTAACTGCAAGAAGTATGGAAACTGGATATTTTTTCCCTCAAAAAAACTTTCCTGTCTAAATGGTCTGTAAATTCCATTCATCCTCCTCCACTGCCACTTTACTCTTCTTTGTTTTTGCTCCAATTCCTGCCCACTTGTTTTCCTCTCCTTAAAATGCACATGAGACTTCAGGAGCTCCCAGAAGATGTTATTAAATTTGCCTGATCTTCTAAAACTCAGCATAAATTCTGTCTCTTTTTCCGCAAGATAAAATACATCAATAACAATGGTTGTTAAGAATTGTTTTCCTCTGGATATGCATGGTCTCTTCACTTGAGACAAACTGGTTTTACAAAGGTCTCACAATGATGAAAATTCAGACCGCTACCACAGCCAACAACAGTTATCTATCTCTATGAAAAGGTGCAACATGTCATACATATAACTGCAACTATAATACCAAAAGAAAAATTAGTTCACTTAGTATCCTCAAGGGATCATTATGCACTGCTATACTCTGCTGCCCTTCTATTGTTGCCTTTTAATTTATGTCCTCTATACCACATAAAATAAAAAAACCAGTATCAGCTATCTATATCAGCTTCACCATTTTCAGTTAACCAGCTTTAATAATTATTTCCCGATTAATATGTATAGAACCATTTCTCTGGCTCTAAATATATGATTTACATTTTCCCAACTACAAAAGCCATTGAGAAAACTGCACATTGCTTAATCCATGATGATCAGTTTAATAACAGATGCAACAAACTTAAATTCCATAAATCCTGAACTAATACCGAAATTTGAACATTAGACTAAACAAATATATCCCGTATTTTAAAGATGAGGAAACTTCATAAGCATTTATGGAAGAAAATTAATATTTTGTTGGATTACAAATTTCTCAGTATGCTAAATCAGAAAATGCAAGTTTCAGAAACAGAAAATATCACATTAATTTTCTGTAACATCAGCAAAGAGGCACATTCTTCAGTAATTTCATTTCAACTAGAAAAAGTAATTTCAAGTTTAGTTGTAGTAGCTCTAATAGTCAGGAAAGCAGTTCTAATAAGTCTTTACAATTGCTTTAAATTTTAACAACATTCTAAGACATAATCAGGACTTCTTACGAAAGCATGAATTTTCTTTACCTTAGTAGTTTTGCTTTGAGTTGGAAATAGCTATATATTTATAATAACTAACTAAGGTTGTATGTGGTATAATTGCTCAGTTATTTTGTGGTTAGCTGATGTAGAACTTGCAATAAAGAGGTAAGTCTTCTTTCCAGATGGAAGTGTATTCACCCCTGCTAAGATCTACAATATAGGAAGTAGACCAGAAAAAAAGGGTTTCTCTGGAAAACTAAATACAACTGTTTTCAGTGAGTAACTGTGAAGGTAACAATATCTGCCATATGTGAATCAGAAACAATTCCTTGTTTTATAAGCTAAGAAAAGTCAACATGGATGATGTTACAGTCACTACCTAAGCCAATACACAGTAACACTGCAGTGTATCCCTTGTATTTGAGTCAAGAGGAACAGCAGCAGGATGAATGAGGCCAAGCTACTAACTTCCTTTAAAGCCACCCTTCCTGCTTGGAAACAATTTACATTACTTTTCCTGGTTGTCTGCAGTTTTTCTGGTGGCTTCTCCCTAGCCAGTCACATACCTTTATACTGGCAGACATGGCTCAGAAGTACATTATGCCTTAACTGAACTAAAACAACACGAGTCACTAACATTACTAAATCTTTTATGTGCGCACATCCTTGAGAAAGAAAACTAATCCAAGATCTCACATCAATGCTTGAAAGATTCACAGAACTCACGCAGTCAGAAAAATCCTTCCTTATTTAGCAACACTTCATGGTACACACGCAAAAAACCCCATGAGCTGGTTCCTGAAAACTACCACCATGGATTATTACGAAGTCACACAGACTACAAATTAGACTGAAACCATTTGAATTTAAGTAGCTTAAGGAACTGGAAAAGTCAGAACGAACACTGCACAATAATCCTGGCAAAAAAAAAAAAAAAAAAAAAAAAATATTAGGTAGTAGATGGGAGGATGAGTGGAGGGGAAGAGTGAGAATTTCATCTGAGAGTGAAGGGAGAGAAATCCATGTTGATGCTACTTACTCCTGTAGGCTGAAATATTAATCCATCCACTTCGTGGCTAACTTCTCTGGCAAAGCTTCCTTCCAGGAGCTATAGAACAAAAGGAAAAGAAATCTTTTTTAGCATAGAGAAGTATTTCACTTAGAAGATTGCACATCAAAGCAGATTTTACGCTACTACTGCAATCATTTGCTAGTAAACTGCTTACTGATGGTTTAACGTTAGAGCTTGGGAAATGTCAACAGAGAAGCCTTCAACAAATTGTCATTTTTCCAAAAAACGCTTGAGGCTGAAACAAGTTTCAGAGAGGCAAATTCTTACAGTTCTATTCCAGGAAAATGCCTTTGTCCAAAAGGAAATACTAAGAAACCATGATAATTTGATACACTAAATGAGGAAATAAAATCAGTTCTGATAAAAGGACACCACAGACATTCGTGGCCAAATTAGAAACCACATCTACCACTTTAACACGCAAAAGATTGAATCTGACTTTAGATTGAAACTACGTACTGAAAAATATTTCAGGGCATCATTCAAAACTCATGTTTGGCAGACTCCCTAACAAGAGCATAACCCAGTAACACAGCTACACTACTGTAAAACAACTGTCTATATTAATTTGGATCTTGAATATTCTGTTTTATATTTTCAAAGATTGTGAATTCCATATGGAGGTCAATACATCCATCAAGATGCATTTACCAGAGAAAAAACATGTAATTAAATAAACTAATGAAACCAGTTAGTCAACAGTTACGAGAATTGATGATATGCTTCCATGTTAAATTATGACTTGCCTAAGGAAAAGCAAATAACTGAAGAGAACTACAAGTGACAAGTAATAGTAAAAAATTAAGAGAACCATGGCTATTCATTTCAATTTATGTTTTACTGCAGAGATGAAGAATCTGTTGTTGTTAAAATTTGAAAAAATCTTTGATGTAGAAGTAATCACACAGTCACAAAAGATAGAAAATACAGAAATCAGTAAATCACAGACCATTTTAAAAGCAACATTTTGCTCTAGATTGCTAATTTTACACCATTTCCTTTCCATAGAGCAACTTTACTTAATGACCACTGACTAAATAATTCAAATTAAGTCAGTAAAAGGCAAAAGTATTAAAGGAGTTGAGAAATAACATTTGTGTCTTAATAAGGGCTGTGCAACTCAAAGTAACGCATTTACCTCTTCTATGGATCAAAAACCTGATGGTCAAACATTTCAAATGGTAACAATACAACATGATATTTCACTTAAACCTATAATTGTTTGCATAGAATAATTGATCATTTTGATATAAAACCCCCTAGCTTTGTACTTATTCACATAATCATTAGCATATCTACGCTTCTAGCTGCACTGACAAATACAGCTTCCCCTATTCAACTTTTGCGTACAATTTAATGGAAAAAACACACTGTAAGAGAATACTCTCAAGGGGTAAAATACTTTAAGAATATCTGATTCCAAGTAAGAAATCATCCAGCAAAAAACTATTTTTCAGTAGAGAAAGCCCACATTTGGAACTTGAAGCTGTAGCTTGCATTTGCCCTGTTATCATTTTGAAATTTACAGCTGAGGCTCACAGGGTAATGCATCCTCTACCAGACGTCTACAGAAAATAACAACCACCACAACAAAAAATTATCCCAAATTCTGTCATAATTTGTCATTAGCCTTTGCTTCATCAGAGCACTGAGTAAACTGGGAAAATATTTAAACAAATGTCAAAAAGTTTAAATATGGGTTTTTTTTAATTTCTACATGAGCTAAGTCTTCTGTGGATCACTTGCAAGGTTACTCTGTGTTTCCAAAACTGACTCGCCAGTGAGAAATCTGTAATAAGAATATGACTCATACTTAACAAAAACACACACGAAAAATTTCATTAAATTAAAAGAGAATTAATACAATTTCAAAAAGCCTCTCTCTGAAAGTTGATGATAATACTCCTTTAAAAATAAAATATGAACTTCAAATTAGCTGAGACTATATCTGAAACATATTTCTACCTATCTTATTAAAAGGCACTAACCAAAGTGGCAAACAGAAACCAGTCATCTGTGTTTCTGCTTATTTAAAGTTCCTAAAGGAGCAACAATTTAAGGACACTGTTACTTTGGTGTTGGAGCTTACATAAACTGCATTTACTCTTTCCAAAATACAACATAAGAATAATCTTTTAATTTGTAGTGTAACTCGCACAGGTAAAGTATAAAATTATTATCATGCAGTTTTACCTGCAGCCCTCTCCACTCTGGTCTACACTGTAGTTTCAGAAAGCTACATTAAAGCACTATTACATCTTCATAAATGGGGAGGAAAATGTAAATTCAAAATTTACCATTTCAAAAGTACATACTGGTAATCCTTTTCTTTCACTGCTTCATCAGAATTATAAAGTGCAACCTGACACCCAGTTTCAGACTTGATCTACTTCTTCTTTTAGAGGTCCCCAGTTTCTCACTATGACATCTCCCAAGTGTCAATTAGTTATCAAAGACAAAAGGATTTTAAGACCAGAACAAACCTCAACAGATAACTAAACCTCTTTGTACTCCCAATTATTCTCTTTTCATCCTTGGCTATGCTGCTCTCACTGTCATTAGGTCAGTTACAAGTATTTGATCACTGTAGAACGGAATTTTTACTAGAAAGGATTAGCAATCTGAGGGAGGGAATGAAATTTTTCTCTGAGTTTCTCCAAAGAAATGTATACACATTTTCTTAAGAATTAAGCTATTTAGAGGTTTTTTGTGAACAGCAGAATATGTACCCATTGAATACTGCAAAAGGTTTGGAATGACGGGAGAATGAACAGAAAAGGAATGTTTGACATATCAGGTTTTTAGTTTTATGAATTTAAAATGCAGATATAATGGTTCATCTTTAAAATAAATTATCTTCAACTTTCCACAGATGTTAAAATTTCTAAATAACTTGAACAGCGCAGTCTTTTTTAATCGGCACCATGATAAATGGCACACCTGCTTGGCTGGGATGACTGCCAGGGATCAGATAAAACGCAATGCATCTCAATGACATTTTATAAAAGATGCTTAAATGATGCATGCGAGCCAATTCTTCTGGCATGCTATTCCTTGTAGCCTTGTGGAATCTATTTCCACCTGTGAACACCTTTGTTCACTTCTTGCAGCTTCCTGCTTCACCGTGAACAGTGCAATAAACTGTATGCTCATACTATTTGCTCATATTTAAAACTTTTCCTTTCTTACTTTCTAATTAAAGCAAATTTAAAAATATTGCTACATCTAATACTATTTCTCTAATAAAAAGAATGGTACAATAGCATGGAATGAGTGGGGCTGTATGACGAATAACAGGATTTCTCCTTGCTCTTTAACCACTGAGATGAGGAGCAGCAGCATGTCACCAAAGCAGCACTAACACCCTGCTGAACCTGATTTTGCTAGAACACTGAATGAGTCAGCAGGTCTTGAGTGGGTAAATTGAAAAATCACGCTTTAGAGTTCTCTCTATACTTATCAACAAAGGAATCGCTTGGCTCCTTCAGCAGGAAGAGGAGAAAAATCAGGTGCATGCAGATTCCACATAATCCTAGTATGCTTTCATTAATGTTCCTATAATTCTGAGGCAAGCCACATTAATCTGATAAATTTTCAGATGCTACTTTACTACTAAACTAAGTAAGTCCAGTAGGTACTTCTGTGCCTTTTCATCCCCCTTACAAAACAAAAGACAAACCCAAAAAACCAAAAAACTCATGGAAACACAACATGCTGTGAGAATTACAGATTCCAAAACATAATAATGACTCTGCAAAGTCATATTGCCTTCCTACAAAATAGTTAAGGTCCTCACACACAACTATTATCGATCTGCTGTGTCACAATATTCCTAACCATCTTTTCCATACTTCTGATTCAAAACTGGCACTGCTTATTAGCCTCCTGAAATACTTGGAAATCCATTTGCATTTTATAATACAAGACAAATATACATCCATTTTCTTTGCTTTTTCAGAATTGCTATACGCTTCATTCAGTTTAAAGTCAAGCTAGAGCAACTCTGGCTGCCCCAGTCCCTAAGCAGTTTTTCAGAGCCGCCTTTGAATTGCAGATCATCTACCTGCTCACTCACAGTGAAAGGGAACATACTTTAATCAAAAGTATTAATTACAATTAAACTATCAAACAAGCTGCCAGCTAACAAGAAACTGTGAAACAGCTTTGGACATGAGCATACTGTCATTACTAACTTCAAAAAGCCAGCATCTTCCCTGGCTTGGGTTTCAACCTTTACCATCAGACTACAAAGTAATTCTCACATCCTGACAACTGTCAAGTTTTACAGACCTGATTTCATAAATCTCTGTACAGACACTGCAGGTTCTTTAAAGTTATTATACAGTCTCCAGAAAAAGATTCAGCAGTTACCGGCATCAATAATCACCTTTTAGAAAAGTAAATAATTATTCTGGCACTTTCTTCACACTTCTTGAAAAGAGATGGACTATTCCACTTTCAAAAGTCCTTCTTTAATAAAATAATTTTGTATTTTAACAAATAAAACTCCTATTTTTACATTAATTTGTTTCTATGTTTTTCAATTTTTACATGACAACCTCCTCAATAGCCCCATCTCAAATCAGTATACACTCTTTCATGAGGTCCTCATTGCCCAAGTTTAATATAATAATTATTTCCTTTAACACTGGCTGTTGATACAACCAAGATATCCCAGAAAAAGATTTACATCTGAAGTGAGAGGTACAAATGCTTTCAAATGTACAGTGGTTTAACTGAATTTAATGTGTCTGCTACAAAAATACATATTTCACCATATTTTTGCTAACACATAACATCAAAAAGAACTCATCTCATTGCATACAAAAGTCCCTAAAGAAAGGACCTATGAATCATAAATGCAGGTGAAGATTTGTGTTACAAAACCAGTATTTCTATTGGGTAGCATCCTTGGATATCAGTTTAAAACAAAGGAAAAAACAAAGGCCCATTTAGAATTAAACTTGGCTAGGGATGTTAAAGATAACAGGAAGGGATTCTATAGGTATGTAGAGAATAAAAGACAGATGAAGGACAATGCAGGCCCCCTCCGGAAGCTATCAGGAGAACTGGCTACACAGGATTTGGAGAAGGCTGAGGTTCTTAATGAATTCTTTGCCTCAGTCTTTACTGGCAAAGGTTCTGACCACACCACCCAAGTCCTGGAAGGCAGACTCAGGGACTGTGAGAATGAAGACCTTGGGCCCACTGTAGGAGAGGATCTGGTTTGAGACCATCTTAAGAACCTGAACATGCACAAGTCCGTGGGACCTGATGGAATCCATCCGCGGGTCCTGAAGGAGCTGGCGAATGAAGTTGCTAAGCCACTGGCCATCGTATTTGAAAAATCATGGCAGTCAGATGAAGTTCCCGACGACTGGAAAAAGGGAAATATAACCCCCATTTTCAAGAAGGGGAAAATGGATGACCCAGGCAACTACAGACCAGTCAGTCTCACCTCTGTGCCTGGTAAAATCTTGGAGCACATTCTCCTGGATGGCATGCTAAGGCACATGAAAAACAACAAGGTGCTTGGTGACAGCCAGCACGGCTTCACTAAGGGGAAATCCTGCCTGACCAATTTGGTGGCCTTCTATGATGGGGCTACGGAACTGATGGACAGGGGTAGAGCAGTTGATGTCATCTACCTGGACTTGTGCAAAGCGTTTGACACTGTCCCACATGACATCCTTGTCTCTAAATTGGAGAGACATCAATTTGATAGATGGACCACTCGGTGAATAAAGAACTTGCTTGATGGCCACATGCAAAGAGCTGTGGTCAATGGCTCAGTGTCCAGCTGGAGACCAGTAACGAGTGGTGTCCCTCAGGGATCGGTGTTGGGACTGGTCTTGTTTAACATCTTCGTCGCTGACATGGACAGTGGGATTGAGTGTGCCCTCAGCAAGTTTGCTGATGACACCAAGCTGTGTGGTTCGGTTGATATGCTGGAAGGAAGGAATGCCATCCAGAGGGACCTCAACACGCTTGTGAGGTGGGCTGATGCCAACCTTATGAAGTTCAACCAAGCCAAGTGCAACAAGGTTCTACACCTGGGTTGGAGCAATCCCAGGCACAGCTACAGGCTGGGCAGAGAAGAGATTCAGAGCAGCCCTGTGGAGAAGGACTTGGGGTGTTGGTTTATGAGAAAATGAATATGAGCCGGCTTTAGTGTGTGCTCGCAGCCCAGAAAGCCAACCGTATCCTGGGCTGCATCAAAAGGAGCGTGACCAGCAGGTCGAAGGAGGTGATCCTGCCCCTCTACTCTGCTCTTGTGAGACCTCACCTGCAGTATTGTGTGCAGTTCTGGTGTCCTCAACATAAAAAGAACATGGAACTGTTGGAACAAGTCCAGAGGAGGGCCACGAGGATGATCAAGGGACTGGAGCACCTCCCGTATGAAGATAGGCTGAGAAAGTTGGGGCTGTTCAGCCTGGAGAAGAGAAGGCTGCGTGGGGACCCCATAGCAGCCTTCCAGTATCTGAAGGGGGCCTATAGGGATGCTGGGGAGGGACTCTTCTTCGGGGACTGTAGAGATAGGACAAGGGGTAACGGGTTAAAACTTAAACAGGAAAGTTTAGATTGGATATAAGGAGGAAATTCTTTCCTGTTAGGGGGGTGGTGAGGCACTGGAATGGGTTGCCCAGGGAGGTTGTGAGTGCTCCATCCCTGGCGGTGTTCAAGGCCAGGTTGGGCAGAGCCTTGGGTGGGATGGTTTAGTGTGAGGTGTCCCTGCCCATGGCAGGGGGGTTGGAACTAGGTCATCTTAAGGTTGTTTCCACCCCTAACTATTCTATGATTCTAAAAACCCCACAAACACACAAAAAAGATAATCCTGTTTAACATAACTATTTTGAACTCTTCCACGTAAAAATCAGAATTGAAATCTGGATCTCCCTTGGCATGGGTAGAAGAAAAATATATTGTGAATAGCCTACTAGGTAATATATTCAGAAAAGCTATTTTGAATGGCATAAGAAATCCTACTGAAGAATTTCTATAATAAGATCAGTTAAGTGAAAATAAAACAAAACCAGTCTGACACAGATTTATCCCAGCTATCACATTTCCCAAAATAAATCAGTCACTAACAGGCTATGACAGAGTATCCATGCAATTAACATTCTGAACTTCAGATTTCAAATATTACATTTTGAAAAGGAAGCCTACTGGAAAAGAATTAAACATGCTGGTGGTAGCGTATAAGCTTCCTTTCAGATGATACACAGACTACTGTGCAATGCTCAAAAATATTATCAAATGGAGCCTAATGTCAGATGAGGGAGCTGGTCCCTGAAAGCTACGTTTATAGTCCCTGCTCCTTCCTTCTCCCCAGAATCTTTCCAGTTCCCTCTGTCCTTCAGCATCATCTCTTTTTTAGTTTGGTTTGCTTCTGAAAGCAGAAAACGTATCAACAATTAAACAGCTGCTTTCAGAGTCAAAGCAAAAGAGCATCAAATAGCAAATGAGCAAATACATTGGGGGAAGGAAGGTTTCATATATTATTTAAAACTGCAACTCATAACCTTAAACTTTCCACAAATAACAGTAAGCTAATTAACATTTTAAGAGAAATAGACCCCAAAATGAAATGTTAAAAGACTTTTGATTTTCGTTCATTGACCAAAATTACTACAAATACATGGCAAAACTGTCAAAATAGTGCTTAGTGACCCCGGGGAATACACAATTTTGGAACAAAAGGGAGCACAAACCTTATGAAAAACAGATGGGGGGGAAATAAAAAAAATATTAAAAAATCAAGCTGAATCCACTCAGACTTTTATCTTTTCACACTCAGGGATACTGTTCACCTCACCTAGCATCCTAGCATCAGCATCTGAAGTAAAACAGCTGACCTAAACAAAACTCGTGCAAATTAACAGCGGGGAGATAGGAGAGGATCAAAGATGTACCTTTGGCAGTTCCACTGCTTCCTGCCCAAACCCAGACACAGACTGATCACCAGCTCAGACTAACTTTCAGGCAGCTATGCAGATGAAAACCTCTCCTCTCATGCATATTTTAAGTTCCTCTTCGAGTGCTATGTTCAAGTACCAAGTAATTTCTTGGATCACTGTGCAATTTCAAGTTACAGCATGCTGTGACGGAGAACCACAATCTTCGTTCAATTGTTCTAATCAGGTATTGCACACACAGTTAAAAAATTAATGCCTATTTCTCAGCAATTTTTTCCTCCAACTTTTCTTCCTTGTTTCTCTATTTAGACACTGACAAAGATATCTCTTAGAGATTTTTTAGGCAAAGAAACAAGCTTCACATTTCAAGCATTTCACAAGGAAGCAGAGGTAACTCTTCAAATATTACAGTAAAGCCTCCTCTAAACTCACAGTTATTTTTTTTCATTAAGTGAAATCATTCCTGCTAGACCAGCCAGAATATTCCAGAAGGGCCACAGCAGCAAGAAAGAATGTACTCCCTGTTCTCCTCCAGAGGTTTCTTCTTTCAAGGAGATCTCTGGATACATGCACACTTGCCAAAGTATTTCACCATTACAATGGCTCATTACAACTGTCTGCTTGACTCAAAGTAGCTCCTTCCAAGTAATGGTGAAGGTCCTGAAATCATGGCCATGGTCTCAGGAGTGTGACTTAGCTCATGACCATACAAAGCAATACTTCTGCTTGCACCCTGTGATTCCAGCATTTCAACATTAACATTTACTTCCTTCACAAAAACACAAATAGTCTGTCTCTCATTTACATGATTTCATGTTTGCCTCCAAATCACCTATAAAAACGTTTAAGAGTAGATTTTTTTTACGATTTAACATTATCTTTTTTCCTTCACATTATTCTCATTTCCAAATCAAAATATGATATGCTACCTTATGCGAAATAAATGAGATAGAACCAGTATCAGTTGAAGTGTATCTTTACAGCAGGGTATAGTCCAATTCTATAATGCATCCTCAAATATTCACTGTATTTGGCTGTATTTATCTTAAAGACCTTGAATTTTTGTTTGCTGGGAAACAAGCAACAAAAGGCAAGAAAGGAAACGCAGCACGATAGCTGAAAGTACAGTCACAAACCCACAAGTTACACTAAAGATTCTTAAGCTAAAGCATTTAGAAAAAAAAAGAAATCACAAAGTTACAAAATATTTCCTGGCCCACGCTAATGGCCTAAAAATATGCATAAAGGAAGAGAAGGATCAAAAACTGTAGAAACTAAATTAAAAACTGAACTCCCGTAGAAGCAATTATTTAAAGAAGTTGTATATGCTAATTAAGAACAAACACATATTGAAAAATAACTGCTACATTTTCAGTAAACCAGTGAAATGATCTACTTATCTACTCTGCCCTAACTGCATAAGGAACACAAAGTATAAACTTTTCACTTGCTCATTACTTAAAAAGAAACTTCATGCTCTTGTGCTGTAAAATCAGTATGTAACTCAAATTGGATAAAAAACCTTTAAAAAAATTTATGCTCAAAGCTCAACTCCTAGCTTTCATGCAGCCATCCGCTCAAGATGCTAATTCAAGATGTAAACAGAGAAAAGCTGCCTGTATGAATATGTACAGCTCGAAAGCACTGGATGTTAACCAATAACTCAGTACTAAACAAAGAAAGTAAAAGTAAACTCCAAAGGTTCATCTGTTCAGCAAAATTACTGCTACTCTGAACTGTGTTATCTGTGGCAACAGCTGAATCATACTGTGATGAAAATTATACCAAATCACTGCGTAAAGACACACAGAAGTTTTCTCAGCTGATAAAATTAAAAACCTACATACTTTTTATGAAATACTATTTTATGGAAAACCTTTCAGTTTGTTAATTTACTAGAAGCTCTGAAACCAATCATACCGAAAGACTAAAAATAACCTCTTTGCCAAGTTAATCATACAGAACATTTTGGCTCAAAAGACATTAAAACCACCTAATTACCACAATGGATTTGTTCCCTATAAGAATGAAAGCAGATAATGGCAGCAATGTGAGACTGATGTTCACTAATATGATCAAGAGACTAATTATTATCCATGAATCATTTGTAGCATTCAAAACTTGATTAATGTCAGGTCAAGTTTAACATGTGATAGGTTTTATTAGTAATGCTCAGCTATCCCACAGCTTGTCAGTTTAAGCAAGTGCCATCTGTTAGGTTTAGGAATAGCCAACAGCCACAACAAAAGCACAGTGGATACAACTGGTCACTGAAGTACATTATAAGAATTCCATTAGGGAGCTACCCTAATAAATTTAAACACACTAGACCAGAATCCAGCACAAAAAGACAGGAAATTCATAGCCCCAAAAAGCAGGCATCTAAAGCAAGCTTTTCTCCTTTTCAAGCTTGACCAAAGGTATGTTTGGTAATACTGAATTTACTTTACAGATTGACCAGTCTCTAGTAACAAAAAACATTTTGCAAGAGGAACATGCATAGCTTTTTCTCTATGTTCCATCATCTTTAGAAAGCATTCCTGTACAGAACACGCTGCTTTACCCTTTAAAGCATCACTAATTGTATTCAAGTACATATGGCCCTAACTAATGGCTCATGTAGCAAAACACTGCTAGAAGACAATGAGCCTGAAATTCATATTCCACCAGAAAATGTTGACAGTCTCCACTTGCTCTAATTACAGATACTGGCAAGACGAAATCTTTCCGCAGTAGGTTCATGGTCTAGTATTTCACAGCGCTTTGCAGGTGGTCAGCTTTACCAGGGTTCACCTCTCCCATGTACACACCATTCCCAGCTTTTGCAGCAGGACAGGAACTCACCTGCTATCCCTAAAGCTCACCTGGGAACCTCCACTGAACCTCTACAAGCTCTGCACTAATGACAGCGGGAGCAGCAGGGCTGAAATAACATGAAGTGGCAACAGACAGGTGCATGCAAAGAGAGAAAGGAAGGTGATCTAATTCTACCTGGGTTTGCTCCGGCACCTATGTACTTTCCTCTGGTCTAAAACTAGTTAGAAACTCAGCAGGAGCATTGAAAGAAACCTTTATTTACCTCACAGCTATCACAGTAACAATAGCCCTCTCAGATGTATTAGAAATATGATCTCATTTGATGGCTCTCTTGCATTCTAACTGGATGAAGCTGAAAGGCCACAGCTTCAGGCTGCCACCACTGTAACTTGAGGTCTGTACTTCAGCTTCAAGCATTCTGTTTTCTTTCTAAGAGTGTGACGTGAAGGGCTCACAGACTCCTTGATGTCTTGATGCAAAAGCCAACAAGTATTCTGAAGACTTGATGCTAGTAGGCCACAGACCATAAATACCATCATAATTCAAAGAACCATAATTATGGTACAATTTCTTCCTCAAGCATTTGCCCACAAAATTTTATAGCCTATGACAGACAAGGACCCAAACTACTAGGTCTGGGCATTAGCATTCTAACTAACGACACCAGTCTTCATTGATTGCTTTTCAGAAGAGCAATTGTACCGAGAAGTCTTTTCCACAGTCTATGTATTCCTTCCAGAAGAGGAAGGCAATATTATATTCACATGATGGGGAACAAGCAGGTCCAAGCAAAGAAGCCAAAGAGATTCATCCCTGCTATGTGTCATACTTGAGGCACCTCTGAAAAAAACAAGTTAATCCTCAAACTAGACTCTCGGAGCTTTCCCAGCTCCTACTAGTACTACCAGTTTCACAAGGGAGTGTTATAGTCTGCCTTTTTCACAGCGAACATAAAGCGCAAGAAATCATATATATTATCTTCTTAAACCTACTTCTTAAATCTTTTTCACTACCTCTCTGAAAGATTTAAAGAAAAGCCATTTACAGGTATATGAATAGTTGGAAGTTACTGCAGTCTGAGATGGGATGCAACCTCTGATACTGAGAAAGTGGAATAACTGCACTAGCTTGATTTCATTACTCAGCCGTAAGGGAAAAAATATTGTAGTGAACAATAAAATACACTGTGGAGGAGGTGGGGAATAAAGTCTGAAGGTTTTTTTATTTAACTCTCATAATCTCTTTTTGGTTTTGCAACTAATTCACTCACTGCACCCTTGAAAGCTGCTATTAGCACCAGCTACATGCTATGCCCCTTAACTGCTGGGATAGAGACATTTATAGAAAAATGAAGAGCACGCTGCAGGAAGAGTCCCACTCAGCTGCCACCTCTTTGCTAGTTCTGAGTGAACAACTCCAAAGGTCATGTACATAATATATTCAAAACAATACCCAAGAATAACATGAGTGCTATGTGTTAATGCTTAATTTGACAACACATCTGCATTCCTGAATTTAAAATAAGCATTAGGCATTTCTCACTGTCAATCTCGTCTCAAAAACACAATTGAGAAATTGCCATCAATTAACTATGATGTTTTCAAATGCTTCTTTCAAGAAAGAGAAATAGGCTGCTTCAAGAAAGTGTAATTGACTTTTGCGATAGCTTTAAAATGGGAGAAACATGGATTCCTGGAGGCTGTGAGGAGATGCCACTGCCAAACAGTAGTAATATTTCATATTAATTTTGCCTGATGAAGAAACACAGCAATATATTTCAGAGCTTGGCTGTTTAATTCACTACGCTCTTGTCAGTTCCCTATTTCAACCTGCAAGGTACCTTCATTTTTTTCTTGTAGGGATTAGGATTTTGTCCACACGATTTGCCCCATGCTATCCTACCTAGTAGAGCAGAGCTGCCTCAGACTAGAGCTCTGCTGGAGCTGGAGGAGGCTTAACAGGTGCAACTAGCAAATTCTTTGACCTATTTGCAAATTGTCTATAATCTGTGACATTCCTGAACGGATGGCAGATGCTCGGTATAGCATGTTACCTAATGTCCTCAAATGAGCAAGGTTCTCCCACTGATGTTGAGAAGCTCCCTAACAACTCTGCATTTGATCAATTACAACATTGAAAAGTTCTTCTGTTGTCGAAGGAAAGAATGAAACTGAGTTGAGTGCAATGGGGCCGAGTATATTTTAATTTGTTTTCTAAATCATCTTCCAACATTGCAAACTTGATAGGGTTTATCTGTTAGCCAGCCCCTGTATAAACTGCGACAACATAATCTTTTCTCTGTTTGACAAGAACTTGGACAGGCCTGTTTTAATTAAATAAGATAATTAATGATGTTTTATTATGCACTTTTACTAATACTCATCAACAAAGACAAAACTGCATATACAATAATTCAAGAAGACATAAAACAATATTCAAAAATATGGTCTTCATACATTTACAGTTGCAATGCCTGATTCAAGCTGGGCTAATGTATTCTACCAGGCACTAATGCAGAGATTTTAGCTCAAAAGTAAGATTTAACATTATATTCTGACTCTTTTGCTATGCAACGGCCCTTGAGGGTTTATTTACCATAAAGTTGAAATTAAAACTTATCACTGTAAGGCTGTAACAGTAAAATACAAAGATTTGATTGTTTCTTGACTTTAAAGAAAAATATTAATTTTATATAGGTGGGGGGGAGGTGTTTTGCTGTTGTGGGTTTGGTTTTTGTTTGGGTTTTTTTTCCCCCCTTTCTCAAAACTGGGCATATCAGAAGAAAAGAAAGAGCTAGCAGGGATGTCCTATAATCTTGTATCATAATAAATGGCTTTAAATTTCACTCCCATCTTCACAATTTTCTTTGTGCTTTTATTCATTTTACCCAAATTAGGCACATGACTCTTGAACATCATTCCAATACGAGAAGGCTGATGGCTTCCCTGTGGAGCTCTGTTGCCAGGAGGCAGTTTGGAAAGTGACAGGCTGTGAAGTGGCACTGCGGACAATATTAGACAGTTGCCCCTCAATTAATGAGTGGAGTGACCCACTTAGTCACCACAGCTGTGTCCTCTAAGTAATTCAGAAGATATCAAATACACCAATTCAACTAACTATACTGGGATACCAACTGGTAATTAGGTCCAAACAGATTTGCTCTTCACTGTTTCCACAATATACCACAAAACTGAAAGCAGAAACCATTGTTAAAGACATTCTTCCTACTTGGATATGTATATTGTTTGCATTGCACAAAATACAGAAGAAATAATTTACAAAAATATTAGAATGTTCAAAGTTAATGTTAAAATGTTAAAAGCTAAACTGAATACGTACTGTTCTGATGTTAAAATTACCGTATGCACCAAGCATAAGGTTTCATAAATATGCCTTTATTTTTTTACTAGTTTCATTGTTTCTTTCCTACACTAGAGTTTGGCAAGTTAGAATTTAATTATATGTTCCACATCCGAACTATCCTATGCTAATTTAATTTGTACCACTAGCAATATCTAACATGGGCCACCAGTTACAAAAATAATCCTTCATGGAATTATTTGAGACTGTTTGTTTTAACTTCAGTAGATCATTTTCTGAAAAATGTGAGATGCAACTAATGCATGAATAATTTCTTAAACCAAAGGCAAAAAAAATATTTCTTTTCCTAGCCAAAATTATACTGTGCTGAAATACTATACCTGACCTTCAGCATCACAAATAATAATAATCAAAAGCAAGTAGCCTAATCCTCTTTTGTTAACACTAGGAAATGAACACAGATTCTTGAACAGGTCTCCTCAAGTGACTCCACCAAGAGCAAGGAGTCTGAAAAATTATCCATAGCTCACTCATTTTTTTCCCCTAGTACAAGGGACAAATCCTTTTGGTATAAATCTAATCAAATAACTGCAGCCTCCCTGTCCCACAGAAAGCAAAGGAACACATAGAGGCAGCTGGAAACCCCTGCAGCTACGAAGTCCCTGCTACCTTCATCCTCCCACTGCCAGAAATTATGTTTACCCAACAGTATCCACATCATTCCAGAGCTGCATCTGACTGCATGAAAGAGCCTCAGTTCAAGCACTGAACTATAAGTGGTAGTAACCTACATTCAGTTCAAGAGACACAGTTTGGTCAACTGTTTCATATTACAGTTTCAAACCTTCCTCTTCATCTGTTTGGCTGTCCTTCCTTTAAAATTCACATGGTAAAATAATTTTGAAAAGTCAGGCTGAAGTACTACATGTTGGGATACAAGACTGCTGCCAAGTGAAGACTTCAATCTAATACAAGCGTAAAGTAACATCTTTCCAGCTTTTTATTCACTTACTTGTTTTCTAGATTCCTCAGCTCAGCATTATTTGCATTTACAGAAAGAAAAGCACTCCAAAAAGAAGGTATGAGTGAAGATAACCACCAGCATAAAACCATCTAAGGGCTGAATAAGGCAATGCTGCTTTTACAACATTTTACATTCCATTTTTGGGAAGATGAAATAGGACACAGTGAGGAAGAAACATCTGAATAAACAAAAGCAAACAGAAACAAAATGGTAGAGGTGAGATGGGTTAGAAGATAATTAAAAGGAGATGAGATGATACACAGGCCAAAATCCTGGAAGGGAACAGATGGAGTGAGGACTATGTTATAGGCCAGACAAGAAGAGTGACTGCCAACTCTGGGTCAGGAAATGCAGGATTGAAAGGTGAGCAGATTAAGCTACTCCTTAAAAGACAGAAAATAAAAACAAAAAAACAGAGGAAACAAGTCTTTTTGGCATTAAAAACCCTCCAGATGGTAACATTCCCCCTCAACCAAGGTGCAGAATTCAAAATCTCCAATAAATACAGATTATTTGACACTTCGGCTGCTGCCATTGCTGCCATTACATTCTTTGATCTTCTGTTGCATGACTGCAAACCTCTCCACATTTTTGTCTGCAGGCTACTTGCCGATATAAGACAGGGGGTTGTGGTCATTTACATTCAGTATTGGGATAACACCTCTCTTGACAGACATGGATGAGCTGTGTCCACATATTCTGCATTGATCAGGGTTCATTTTTTCAGGCCATGCAAATACTTGCATATAGCTGCCACATCTGCCTGCAAATTTCTTCACACCAACACCAGCAAGTCGTGCTTACACCATCTCCTTCATCATCCCAGGTCCACAGTCACTTAATTATCCAAAGCAAACAACCTCAACAGTAGCTATGCACTTACTGGTACAGACTTTTAAACATTCCACCTCTCCTAACTACAAGAAAAGCAGTTAAAAAAAAAAAAAAAAAACAAAAAACCACAAAAAAACCCCATAAAAATAAAAATCCAAAAGCCAAATAAACCAGGAGAACAAAATAAGCCATCTGTCACTTCACAGATTTGACTGAAAACTTTCAAGATCCTAGACCATTCAATCTTCTAGCAGAGATTACTCATCTTCATTCTAATCCCTCTAGGACAAGCTGTCATTTTAAACCCAGATAATAGTCTAAGAACTGACAAGTCATTGACATACAGTGTGCTAACATTTGAAAAAGGTTGTTCATTTGACCTGTATCATTGTTTAACCTTTAGCCCTATTGTTCCATCAAGAGTGATGGGCACAATTCTCCATGGGACCACGGACTGCATGGAAAGGAACTTTTTTCCTACTCATACTAGACAGCATTTTCACTAAACAATAGGCTTTAGTGATGATAACACTGTCCAAACAAAATAGCCTTGCAAAAGAACAGTGGGTTGGTTTAGGCAATGAAAGCCAAGACTTAGATGATTTCCAAGAGTTTAATTACTTCTATGTACCTGCAGTTCCCCTTTAATATAATGAAGATAATGTCCTTGTTGAAAATCCTAAACTATTTGAATAAATAACAGGCTACAGCTCCATGCTCATAAAGCATTAATCTCACTGGTCTTCAGTACTTCAGCACCAAGGAAGCCTAAAGTCTAGCTTCATCCACACACTACCCCTATCCTTACATGATGGGTGGGAGAGCTGACATATTTGACCACATCATGTACTTGCTTTCTAATGCATGCTAATATATGAAAAGAAAGCAAGATATGCAACAAAAGTGGCCAACTATGTAAGTATAATGACAAACAGCAAAGATTCAATATTACTTGAAAATATCTTCCTAAAAGAATTTGCCATTAAATGGCAAAATCACTCAAAAAATAAATGTGTTCCCAACTAACACTAAAACATGTTTAATGATTCTTTGATTATAGAGGCTGACAAATTTAGCAATACCGCTTTTTCCATCAATATCAAAGTTCAACAAGGTAACATTTCTAGAGATTCCAAAAATATACAACCTGTCCCCAGGTAACTGTCCCTTTCTTCTTCTCCTTACCACCAAAACTCAGTCTTACAAGAAACATACAAAAGTCCATCAAAACATCTTAAAATAACATTCAGTACAACATTAGAAAGATATAACATTAGAAAGATATAGTCCTTATTTCCAAAATCTAGTACCAACAACAAATGTCAAGGCACAACTATAAATGTTGCCATACTTTATAATTACACTTTTAAAGTACACTTCGTTTCACAGTAAATTGATTTTCAGATTAGAAAAAAACCCAGCCAGTACCCTGGTATTAAAGCTCCAAATCCATAACTCTAACAACAATTTCATTATTGGACATAATATATAGCACAGTACAAAGTTTACTGTTGTTTCAGGCAATTACTTCCACATTTTCACTGAAAACAACTAAACCTATGTGGACATTGTTTTTTCCTGGTATAATTAAAAGTTTAGCCATTCATTCTGCTATTAAACATAATACTGAAACTCCTGGCCTTTTTGAGTAATCTTTCTACAATCCACCCGAGCTAACACATTTGCTGACACGTGCTATCGTTAATGAGAAGAATGGCCAACAACAGCTTTCAGTTTGAAACACTATGTCTTAACTCTGCTTATAGCAAGAAATGATGGAGGGAGGCTGTGAAGGGAGACGTCTACAATACTTACTTTTGTGAGCTTCAAACTGCATCTTAGGAACACACTTCAGAAACTGAAGTTTCTCAAAACAAAAATAAGATGTGATATGTGGTTCCAGCTGCGGCGATTCAGAAGTGCACTTGATTCTTTTCTTGACCCTAAGCAAAACCCAGCTATGCTTCAAAAAAACCTCTAAGATACGCTCCAAGAATTCTGATGAAAACACATTCTGAGCAGTGGTAGGGGTTTTCACCTTCTTCAGCCTTGAATATGGTGATGCAATCAGAGACCCACCTCATCTGCGGCCAAAGACTGCTATGTCCCTTGATCTTTCTTTGAAAATAACAAGCCAGAAGGAGGGGGGGAACCCAAGAAGCTACATCTTCTGTCAGTGAAATATACAAGAACTGGAGGTAGGGAAGAAACCCACACTTAGGAAAACTCAGAGCTTTTCTGAGAGCACTCAAGGATGCAAATTTTTAAGGACCTCTGGTCAAGAAGGGAAGGATCCTGTCAGATCCTTTATAAAGATGAAAGGATCCCACTGTTTTTGGAGAAGTACAAGAAAAATGGCTAATTAAAGATAAGAAAAAGATCTATTTAAGCAGGTCCTGCTTGCCAATCCTTCAGCATCAATTCAGCTGCCACCAGATCTGGTGATTAATGGATATGCTGAGTCAATATGGATATAAGCAGACTTAGAAGCTAGAAGGAATTCCTTGTCTCTGTGTAGAACTTGCTGTGCTGTACACAGAGTTGGTAAACCCTGTCAAGACATTTGCCACTGATGCAAAAGAAACCCAGCTTGCTCTATCAGCTATACTAATGAGGTATTCATCCCTATGAGTACATTTGTTGCTATAGTTGCAGAGATGACTGAATAAACATAGGAAAAGATCTTTTGGGCAAAGCAATACTATTTTTAAATAGTCATCTTTTAGAATAGGACAATGATTGAAAATAATGGCCTATTCTGACCACATATAATGAAAAGTTCTGTTCACAAAGTTGTGATGAATATTAAGAGGTAATCCTTGTTTCATTACCCTAAGGAAGTGTTACAGGAACCACACTCATGCAGTTCTCTGAAGTAATAAGAAGTAGTAAAACAAAAAAAAGTATTTCTGAAGAAAACAAGAGCAACAATAATTCTTAGTCTACACATTATTCTTTCGAGAATGTATTTTTATATACACAATTCTTTTGAGCAGATACAGATTTGAAATATTTTGAATCTATAATGATTTCCCTTCAACTTTTGCCAATATTGTCTTTGGTAAAACTCCACATCGGCACTGGTAGTACTACCTAAAGCTCCTCACACTTTTCATAGACCATACAAACAATTCTTAAAAACAGACATAAAACTTCTTACTTACTGAAATCAATGATCAGTTTTAAAGCCTCATAAGAAGTTTTCTGTTACAACAGTAGCATAATGAACTAAATAACTGACTTTAAATGAGAACAAGGATTGTTTAAAACCTACAGCATACATTGTAGAAAAAGATCATTTTAAAACCTATGGTTATTTCAGACTCAAAATGTAGAAAGTTTTAGCCTGCCCTGACTGCCAATTAAAAAAATAAACACAACAAAACCACCCAAAAAACCCAAATCAAAAAAAAAACAGCAAAACACCAACAAAATCATCAAAAACCCCACACCAAACCCAAATACCCCAATAAACTAAAAGCATAAAGATATATTTAACTCAAAGATGTTTGTTCTCTAAAACTGCATGTCGCCACTGTATCTGTTCCAAGGGTATATTCATTGCTCGTAAAAAAGCAGCAAAACTCTCAGAGGAAAGAGAACCCTCAGAGAAAGAAAATGTGCTATTTAACTGTAGGGCAAACCAGCCACGGAATTTTATTTGCTGTAACTAAGGAAAAAGTTAACTGAAAAAAAAAAAAACATCTCTTAAAACTTATAGTTTGATAAAAAACAGGATATTACTTATTTTCTTACTCAGATTGATCTAATATATGCACAGAATAGACAAATCATAAATGTTTGCAATTATTAAACTATAAGAAAAATAGCACTGGCTACTTGCTCTGCATTGCCAGTAACTCCACCTCTCCTGCTTTCTGTGTTTATCTCCAATGGCTGCATACAGGAATGCTTTACTGCTGGGCAGTAAGATAGTCAATGCCTTACAGAGTTCATGTTCAGAGCTTTGAGAAAGGCAGAAAGACCAGTAAATAGCACACATTTCACTGCTCAATTTAAGTACAGAAGTCAGAACTCTTAAAATTCAATACATGGGGATGCACATGGAAAATTCAGAAATCTCCTTTACACAAAAAAAGAAAATCATTGAGCATAATTTTAATTTCCTAGGTTTTGGGAAGCAGAGGATCATTTCAATAGTCATGCGCTGGCAACTAGATTAAACTAGCATGAGATTTGCTTCCAGATGTGTTTTACCTAGAATTTTTAATATGAATACTTCCAACCATGTTCTCCCTATGATTTTTAAATGAGGTTAAATAGCCTGGAACATCTGAATGCTTCAAGAAACCATACACTTATGTAAGAAACCAATCTTAAGACGTGTTCCTTTTGTTCCAGTTTCCTTTAATTTCAAGCTCAAAATTATGTGCCCTAGACAAACAGGCTGTCTCCCTCACCCCCCAGTAAATTAAATTTATGATGGTGGTCTTAAACAGACAATGCAATAATGCAACAACAGAAATATAAAGGAGCAATCAAAATATTTATACTGCTTTATCTACACAAACTTCTCTCAGAATTGCTTGCAACTTAAACTTCCCAAAAACAGCTACTCTCTGCCAGGTAGTCCAGCAGTAACTTTCAGCTACTCTTGCTTAGCCAAAATACCATTACTGCTCCTCGTGGGGTGAGATTCACTACCTGATACAGGATCAAGGAAATGACAAAAGCAAATGGAAGCCAACAATTTGACACTTATTGCTCTGTGTTGGTGAGATATAGGACTACTTTTAACAGCAGTGCTGAGAAAAATGGGTTCCTCTAGAAGGAAGTGTTATCCAGGAGCCATTTAATTCACAGAAAAGAATAAAAGTTTTTTACAGAATGTTAGAATATGTCTATACTGAAGAAAAGAGTGCGCAATGAAAGATAGGAACTCATATATATATTTGCAAGTCATAAGCATTACTTCAGAAGACCTAGGGCAGTATTGTAATAAGTAAAATGTGGAGACATCAATTAGAATGGGCTTTAGTAATCACAGCTGAACAAGAAGTGGGAGTTCAAGCACAATTCATGATTCTTATACTATGGCCAAATGGGAACTGGAAGTAAAAAGAACATTATATTCTTACCTATGAAGGAGGGCAGTATAAACAACATAGCTCTCAGACATTCCCTTGAGCTCAGAGATATTTCAAACATAAAGCTATTAACTTCTATAAAATCATTCAACATTGCAAAACTAAAGAATTATATTTTGACGAAGTACAGGTTTTAAATATGGGAAAAGAGTAATTCAAAAGGAAAGGTAGCCTAAAACCACTTTTAAGAGTATCTCAAACTGCCAATCACCCCACAAGCCTGAACGCTTGGTTAGTAGAGGAACTCACTGGAAGTTAAAAAAGCTGAGGGAAAACCTATACCCAACATTGCTTTGCTTCAGCACCACAACATAAACAACTGAAATCAAGCTTACCTTTCTTGAAGCGTAGATGTCGAAAAATGGTTTATTTCGAACACTGAATGGTTCCTGTGCTTTGTCAATAAGACCATTTTTCATCTTTTCATGTCGTGGAAATATAATTTCTTTCTCTATGCACGCAAGTCGAACGTTAAAATCACAGTCCCCAACAGGCTGTCCCTGCCAAATTAAAAAAAAAGAAACAAAACCAAACAAAACCAGTATTAAAACCAAAGATCAAATTATTTACACGGTCCAAGTTTTCCTTACACAATATTAAGAAGCATACAGATAAAATACTATCAAATCACTACTTTTTCTTGGTCAGATGCTTGGTTTTTAATCATTTGTCTTAGACTGTAAGAGGTTTGATCAAATCAAAGTTTGTAGAAAGATAAAAACCTACAAGATGTATTCAGGCGTATGCTAGTTAAATACCTAAAGACTTTTAAAGTTAAGAAAAATAATTTAAATATACCCTAATTACAGCTTTTGATATAGCAGCTACATACTTTACCACACAGTTTTCCTCTGAAGTCATTTAGCTTGTTACTCTTAATAACAATACAACAATGGGATTTACAGAGTTAGGGAAACTCACTGCTTTAAATGTACTATATTGATGCCTTGAAAGAAACATTAATTAATGCAAATGTTCACTTTTCTGTTATAGAAAAGAGAAAAATATAGACGCATTTGGCGAATGTGCCAATACACAGTGCCTGCAAATCCCTGCAAGATATGTGGTGGCTCAGTCACACAGGTGACAGAGATAGTAAAAGCCCTTCTCTAAGTCTCTGTTGCACAGTCTAACCTTTCAAGGACTGAAATATAGCAGTAGATTTACACTGCTCTTTATGGATTTGGTGCATTGCACCAGATCAGTACGAGTGTTCCAAATACGCATTTCTCAGATTAATAATTGCTCGTAACCAAGTTTATTATATTTTTGAGCATCAGACAGTGAAGAGAACACACTGTGGATATCACTAAGAGAACATAAGCAACAGACAGCTTACAAATTCTAAGGTTAGTTTTAGTCAGACATGCTATTTGCATGGCAATGAGGCACAAAACTCAGATATGCATTGTTACAAGTATGAAACAACACTGACAGTTATTTACATGAGATGACCCCTCATTTTGCAACCCCATTTGTACAACAAACAAATTCTTGACAAAAAAATCCCTTTCATGGTCCACAGAGAATAAGCCCACAGAGATTTGGCTTACAAAACCAACATTTTTCCAAAGTTGAAAGCAATGAGCACAGGAAACTGGGAAGACATGGGACTCGAATCATCAATGGCAGCAGTACAGATGAGCAGGAGAATCAGGAACCCTGTATATCCTGTACTAAACACAGCTAGAACAGAAATGGAAAGAGAATCTAAAAGGAAAAAAAGCCCCACTCTATGTGCACTGAAGAGAATCAGAACTGGACAATCTTTGCATTTTTTTGAATGCAAAGGAAATAAATGGCAAAATTACATTCTGATGAGGCACAGAAAGAGATAGAATGAGTAGTATCCGAACAGATCTCTAAATTAGGAGAAAAATGGAATGCCAATTTTAGACCAACATGAGTTTAATCAAGTTCTTTCCAAATTCATCCTGGCTTTCACCAGAATCTTCTGCATTTCATACTCCCAAAAGGGGCATTAAGTTTCTCTTACATTTCTTTCCTAGCACTATATCCTTACTAGACCTCTATCAATAGTCCTCAATTGCTCATTGCAACAGCTTTAAGAACTATGCATTGCTCCCATACCATGTGTAATTCACAGCCACTTTCCTTCAGGACTCTGCTTGAATCTATAACAAGGAGGGGCAGCACAGCCACTATCACCTGAGTGGGGGGAAAGCACATCCTGCACAAGGTCAGCAACATTGATGAAATGTCTCCTAATCTCTAATCATTGATTCATGCTTGAGAAAAAGAAGAGAGCCTCTCTGGTTGTTAACTTTGCCTTCAGCATTGCCTTCCTTTCATACATGAAGGTGTTATTAGTAAAGAGTCATTCAAAAGAATGGAAAATTAGAGTATGAAAAAAACCAAGGAGCAGAAGAGTGGCTCCCTCTTTATGCATTTGTTGCAGAACACAGCTGCACAATCTACAGATTTTTAAGTGCCACAGACAAAATTCTGGAGAATCGTGCTTGCTTTCTTTCTTCCCCCATGTATAGCATACTTGAGAACTCATCTATGCAGTGATTGAGCTTCTCCTGATTTATCTAAACATTGAAAACACATCTTGACCTTTGTAACAACTGATTGAAGAACTGATTGAAGAATTCTCTCCTGAGAAATGTGCATACATATTTTTTAGGATTTCAAAGAACGCCATGAACTGTTTTCTAGGTATGTTTCAGCAAGATCGAGTGCACATGCTCTCTTCCCTACAGCAGCTTTTCCACTCAGCCACGTTTTATGAGTAGGTCTGAAGAGCAAATGAACTAATTAATGTTTCAAATATCTGAGCTTCCAATAAGCAGTAAAGTTATTTAGAGAGCTTCTTTACAGTGATGCATTCAAAAACGCTTTTGTATAGTGACTTAAATTTATTTCAACCCCTTAATAGTTAAATTAAAAGCTGAGACAACTTCATATGCACCATAAACTGGCTGAATGACTTTCTTTTCCTCCAAATAATCCTTTAACTTCTCCTGTCGATGTGGAACTAATTATTTCCTGCAGCTCTGCCAATCATACATTTTTATTTCAAAGCTTGTTAAGCAGAAGGGTGTACTACCACTAAGTTCCATCATATAAAGGTCAGAGGTAGGTTGACGTAAGATTATATGAGATGAGAAAACACAGACAATGCTGCCGAGCAACTTCTCCATCAGCCAAGTAAACCAAGAAGTAGTATTTCATTCTCACAAAAGCACAGGACACTAGCAATAAGAAAATTAACATAACATTGAATTTAAATCAAGGACATACTGAACAAAAGCAATATTGGAGGAGGAGGGCTTCTTCTTTGTTACTAGATACTTGCCATAATTACAAAAAATGTTGCTAATATACAATGTTTTTTACCCCAGACAGATCCAAAACCTTCAAGAGGTAAAATCCCAGCTTTTAGCAAATAAGTAGGAGGGTAATGAAGGCTGCAATAAATAATTTGCCGACCTTGACAAAAACAGGAAGATATTATTGTGTATATAAAACACACATTCATTTAAAGACTTTGATGCACGTATAATCTAAACCCAGATGTCAAATGCTACTACATTTGTATACAACATTGTTGTCTTATTAATTTAAGCATTCAGATGTTTGAGATTTTCTTTTGGTACATAAATTTTCACTTCTCTCAGAAGGATCAGGGTCACCACTGCCTAACAGCAGCTACTGGAGTCTATTACATGATAATTCCTGTTCGAGACGTTTTTAACCTAAAATAGGTTTGTCAGCAAAGGGTAAAACAAAATTAACAAGTAGCATGTGTTTCCTATCTATGCTAGAAAGTTACACTTCCCCCTCACTGTAATTAAAATGTATCCTAAAGCAAAATATCATTTAGACATGCTTCAAGAGAAGTCATCTGTTGAATCAACATCTCGAGCAACTGAATTCTCTTCACCTGTTGAAACTTGGTGCATACTACTGAGAGGTCACAGCATGAAGTGGGCTTACGCTATATGTGACGCTTGAAAATATTACTTTGATTTTAAACACAATCTTCCATACGTGCTCAAAACATGAAATGAGATTTCTGCTGAGCTTTGAAATTTACCCGGGACTGAGCAGTTCTAAATTTAAGCTTACATCATTCCAAATTAACTTCTCAACAGAACCCATATGAATAAGTCACATAAGAACCTAGTGTATCACCCAAAGAAATACATGTTTAGAACTACTAAAAAACAAGGTCTGCAGCTCATTTAATATCCACTGTATTGAGGGGGTAGGGAAAGGAAATCTACTTGCTGAAAGAAGCTAAAGAAAAACAAATAAACAAAACAAAACAAAACAAAAACCCCACAAAACAACTACCACCATCCCCCCGCCCCCCCCCCCCAAAAAAAACCCAAACAAACAAACAAACAAAAGAAAAAAAAACAACAACCCATCAAAAGTCACAGTCCCAGTAAAACTCTTCCAGATGGGTGCCAGGAGCCTGATTTTGCTCAAGCATCAGGCTGTTCTCCCATGCGTCCTGCTCTCCACCTGGTTCAGAGACCTTGACCTTCAAGTCACAACCTCATGCTGATATGGCTACAAGGGCTAGTGGGCAACTCAAATCCCAGGTCATTAAAGACAGGAAGATGTCAGGAATCGCTAACACAGGTGTAAGAGGACAACACGATTTCTGCTGCACACCCTGCCTCAGTCCCCTCTCTCTCTGCTTGGAGAAAGGTAACCCGAACAGCTACCATCACCCTCAAGGTTTAAGTCTCCCTTCCCCTGCCCCTAAGGTTGGACCCTGTGGCTACAGCTCAGTAAGTCCTGTGAGCATTACACAGAGAGTCCGTTACCCAGATGGATGCAGTACAGACAACAAAACGTGGTATGTGGTGCTAAATCCCATAAAAGTACTTTCTATAAGAATCTGATATTTATCTAGCTTTTTCCCAATGCAGCTATAGTAAAAAAGGAAAAAAATGCCTGGGCCTGTGTACACAGCTGATAACTAGCTTGGTCTGGGATAAACAGAGAATATTTATTCTCTTCCTCCATGAGATATGGTTCAAAGCCTACCTGCCAGCAAAGCGCGCTTCATTTGCTCCCCCAGAGCAGTACTATAGACATGAATAATTCAGCACATACACACATATACGTTCCACACACGTCTTCACTTATTGAGCCATAGCGGAACATATGTCACAACTGTCTTCGCTTTAATGATTTTGAGAGAAGAATAAAGAATAAGCTCAGGCTGATATTCTACCCTGTGTTTAACATCATTATTGACAATTCAAGGCACCCACAGCTGACATCTGCATCTCGAACAAAAGCCCATTATTAGTTCTCCCATCTTCTGAAGACCATGCCTTCTAATATTTTGCATTTTATATTAATGGTCTGGCATGTATTTCTTCTGATCGTAATTTTATAGATGCTACTTTTTTGATACACATGGCTTTGTGTAAAAACAATGTGAAGGTGCCGTTTCATCCTCCAAATAAGATTATGTCTATATTCAATTACCTAAAAGGTGGGGTTTTTTTATGTCCAATTAAGTTTTATTTTTAAAACAGGATTAAAAGTGTTGGAGAAATTAAAACTTTTGTAGAATTGACTCATGTTTTTGATTTCTAAATGGCAAAAGGCAAGACAACCATCATAATCTGAAAATATTTTCTAAAATTTGGTGGGGTTTTCTAACTTTTATCACTCAAACATTCAAAACAGATACTGCAATGGCAAGTAATTTAGCAGTTTCAAAGTTATTTCTAAAATTGATCTTGGCATCAATGAGGTACAGCATGTGAAATACTGTTTCAATTGCAGCAACACAACCAACGTGCGAGACGAATATAATTACTATTTATATGTTGTCAGCTTATTCAATGGAATATCACTTTGATTTACCACAGAAGGAAAATGGTTTGGGGAATCAGACCTATTAAAACAATTGCTTAAGACAGGTATTAAATTATTTGTCTTTCCCTTAAAATAAAAACCAAAAACCAAACCTGAAAATAAATTCAAATATGTATGAATCAAAGGAGAGAAGTCTGTAGCCCATGCATAAACATCAAGGACTAACAGAACACACAAATATAGCTCCACACTTTTTATTTTATTAGCAAACATATCTTGAACAAAACAGCAGACTGTCAAAACTGTGACTAAACAGATAAGATCAAAACAGAAAAAGTAGATTGCACTACAAACATTGCTCCTTTCCTTGCTCTTCTCCTTGGATTGCTCAAAACAGAATACAAATTCTCACCATTAACTTTGTATAATAAAGAGGCAGACTTATGGAAACAGCCATCTATCCTGGATGAGCACCTAAGCCCTCTCTTTAGCAAACAAAGCTCCAGTTAGGTGTGAGCAGCTTAGTAGCTGCTACTTTGGGAGCACAGACAACTCAGTCCAATTAATTGTTTGATTACATGTGCAGTGGCTTCATTTAGGATCTTTATAATCCTTGTAAATCCTTCTGAGCCCTCAAAAACAGAACTCAGTGCGGGGATTTTACTGGGATGTAAAAGATTAAAACCAAAAGGAATGATGTTCCGTCTAGACTGGCTGCCTCTGCTCACGTAATCTGAGGAATAGATGAACTTCCCACTTCAGTTACAGAAGTAAAAGTCATAATTCTAATAAACCGTAACTATAAACTAGTTTTGCCGTCATCATCATCGTCAGATATTTACACACAAAACAACTGCACATGGTTCTCTCAACGAAATATAAAAATAATTTATTTATTTAGCACTGAATTTAGGCAACCTGCAGTCATATCAAACACAAGGCTTTACTGCTGATGTTTTTTTGGATTATTTTTCCTAGTGCTGTTGTTGCACATAGTATGGAGGCATCCTTACTTTAACTGCATCAGATACTAAATAATCCAGTCAGTATTTTCTCTTTCTGCTCTTACTCTCCTCACACTCTTTTCCTTTCTACCAGCCATTCACAGTGACTCTGAGTAAGAATGGCTATTGCTGGTTTTTTTTTTTACACGGCTGTCTTTATGACAAATAATTATCACTCCAATGAAGAAAAGAACTGTAGGGAAATTCCTCCATTGTAAAGATATTATTCAGGGCATTTCATACTTGACAAGATTATGGCAGTGATTTTTTTAGAATATAAATCATTTCACAGTATTTAAAATCAGACTGTCCTAATACAGCAAGTATAAAGACTCCTAAAAACTAGAAAAGAGGGGGGGAAAAAAAGTAGTAACAACCAGCACTGATTCACAAACACTATCTTAGATAAGTAAGCACCTAGTACTGTTCGTAAGCCATCACAGAACGAGAAATTAAGTATCTGCTTGTAATTGGTGTTACCGTCATCCTGAAGACTTCTAAAATATCTGTAATCTAAGTTATCTAGTTCATTGTGTGCATGGTTAGCTTATGAGTAAGAAATAGTGATTAATCTTATGTCAAGAGAAAAAAAAAGCATTTTTCTTCATATTTCTTTTTAAAAAAGAGAAATATTCTAAAAAGGCTGAAAATATGGCCTTCATATTCTTTCCAGGAACATAACAGTCACTCAGGTTATTTAAACATATTACATGGAAAAGAACATATTAGAGAGGTCGTGCTTTCTCCTATACTGAATTGTATCCTATCCTATAAACCTATCCTGAATTGTGTAATTATTTTAGATTTGGTACATCTTTCTCATTAACTTTGACTTTTTTTTCTTTAGTTCCTTTCCCCTAGAAACAGGAAAAAGATGGGAAGGCAATAGACAGGGAGAAAGCTCAAAATATTAAATATTACAGAATAATAGTAGAAAAGGAGAAATTAAAACTAAGTTAGGGAAATAAAACGTGGCAACATTTGAACACACTCCCACTGCTCCCATAGGATATTGCCCCCAAGCATCCTCTGTTTTACATCCTCTGTAGTTTTTTCCTGTTTGCAATACGCAGAAGAAAAAACAAAAAAAGCCCCATGTTAGACTTCATTCCTTCATTCCCAATACTTAGGAAATTGGACATGATAATGCAACAGGAAATCATGCGCCACTGTAAAGTTTTTCACACTTTCCACTTCAGCTGTGATTACTGGCAGATTCTTGAGACATCCAAGTATCTGCTTGAGACAGAAGGTGGGTTTAAGTCCACTTGGCAGTTCATATGTGAATGACTGTTATAAACTGCAAGCTCAAGGAGACAGCTTTTCTATTTAATCATGTTCCTAGCACAAGAAGATAAAAAATATTGCAAATAAGAAGTGAAGGGGTTTAAGGCACAAAACTGCTTAGTGAAAATATTGTGAAAAGTTCTTTAAAGAGGCTTTCTACAAACAAAAACAAAATTGTTTGTGGACTTTATTTTCTAAATTCGATAAGGTTTGAAGTAGTTGTTTTCATTTACATTGCAACTTCAACTTTCAGGTCTCACTTTGTATTTTTTGTAGCAAGTTTCATGTTATGCTGAAAAAGTGTCACATCAGAGCAAGCTACAGAACCAAAACACCTGAAAAAATATAACGGATTTAATATCACGGCAACTTCTAGAGCTGCTCTTGCAGAACTACACGTCTTTGTCCATCCTCCCAGGAGCAACAATGTGTGCCTTTTCCTGCGACTAGTGATAATCTGCAGACCCAAAAGGTTCTCATGAGACACACTTTACGTTAAGGTATGGGAACACCTTTGGGAACTAAAACAAGACATTTCAAAATTTAATACACTCCCTTTGCTTTTATGTGGTATTTCATTACTCATTCTTTACCTTGGAAAACGTGGCACGCAAATTACCTCACTGTCTATAGTGCCCCTGGATTGGGAAAAGAGGGATCTAACTTGGAAACACAAGGGAAAGGATGAAATCAGATGTATTTTTCACACATTCAAACCAACAAGTAAAACAGTTAACTTTCAAACTAACTACAACACTAAAGAATGCTCCCCAACAACAGCTTGTTAGACAAAAAAAAACCCAACCAAAATTAAGCATAGAATAATTACCACTCTTCAGCAATAATTTAGTCATCGCAGCAAATGAGTTTTAAAAGAGGGATGCAAAACTGCATAGAAATGCTACTTTTCAGTTGCATATGCACTTTACCCAAGCACAAAGAGCAACAGGGGAGAAAGCACAAATTATTTGTTTGGCATTTACAGAACAGGTAAGGAGATTTGCAAGTTTTGCTGCTCAGACATACAAGTGAGATTTTCAATGATGAATACAAGACTATGAATAGGGAAGGAGAATAAAGCAAGAAAGACTTTTGAAAAGCAAACTAAGATGCATTTCTGTCCAACCATCTTCACAGACCCAAAAGCTCCCGAAGCATCACTCTCTTCCTGTGCTGATTTTCCATCTTACAAGCTCTCCTAGCCCTCTATTTACTGCCTTCCCTATTCTGTAATGCTACCTTAATTCTCATAGCCTAAAGAATACTGGAACACATCACACAGCCAAGCGGCCCTGCTCTCAATAAACTGCATTATAAAACTAGGAGGAGGAAGAGAAAGCAATCTTAATGCATCTCTTCCAACGGTGACACCAGAAAACAAAGCAAGATGCAACTGAGTAGATGCACTGTATTTCGCTTACCTGACACCTCTACACCCCGATAGAATTAAGTGATATAAACAGATTTTAAGAACATAACACACAGTAAGAGCACTGTTACAAACATTTAGGTGCTTGTTAGGTATGTCTCCACAACAAATAATAGAAAGGGTGCAAGAATACACACATGTATGGCATCCTCATTTTCCAGAGTGCTATTAGTAATGAAAGCATTTTAAATCTGTATTTTGAGGTACCATTTGAGAAGTAACCTCAGAATTAAAATTGAGTGGAAGGATGACTGGCAGTCAGGTGCATTTTTAAACAGAAAAGATATAATTAAACACCTGCATCTCTGAATTGTGCCCTTGCAATTTCACAGTACATTTTTAAGATAAGGTTAATAGGCTAATAAATGAGAGACAGCATGTACTGTGCATTTTACATCACTTTAAAATGAGGTTTGTAATGGAAAAGTCAGACACGGTAATATTTTACAGGGATTTAAAACAAAAATTTTTCATGCATGAATTCAATAAGCACATTTGCTGTGGGCAGGATTTATGACCAGCATATCTGTTTACCGTGACAAATTTTATCTAATAGCTACAGCACTGTTAAGTGTAATGACAACCAAAGAAATCTTGATCTTGACTTAATTTAATGCTCAGAGTATTAGGAAATTTAATCAAAATTCTATCTCCTTTCTAAACATTCAAATAATTATTTTTCAAGTTTTTCAAGCATTCAGTCTATTCTTACCATTGCAATCTGGTCTCATGAAAACTTGGCTAGAGTTGAAAAATTTAAAGGCCAAGGTTAGAAAGGAAAAGGAAAGTACTATTAATTTTCAGCATCTCTGCTAAGAATGTATTAATTAGATCCTACACTATGCCAGTGTTACTTTTTATTACTTAACTAAGGAAGAATAAAGTTGCTTAAGTTTAATGTCTATGCATCTTACATGTAGCTATTGAATATGATCTAAGAAAAAGCCTCTCAAAACAAGGTGTCTCAGGAAAAGCTGTCTCAAAGATGACTGCAGAATGAAGATATATTCTTTTGTGGATTGTTTCTGATGAATAGGGATTTGGATTTACTTATATTCACTTCTGGGACTGTTAATCATTCTATCGTCAGCTTCCTCCGTTACACTAGAATTACCCACCAAATTTGAACTTTTTATTCATTATTCCAGTGAAAGAGGTAGTGCTATATAGCTACAGTTACTGTAATAATGAACTCAACTACATAAAGACATAAATCAGGAAGATGAAAAGTAAATGGCATTGCAGGGATCCAGCTCTGTACTCATTAAGTCTAAACACCGTAAGGAATGTTGGGTGCAATTAGCCTTTTATGTTCAGAGAGATACAAAAAACACAGAATTCATGTGTGCAGAGCACATGTCCTCTGCTCTCAGCCCTTAAGGGCACATTAATAGCAGAATACGTGATATTGCACAGAACAGCACCATCTGAACTTCAGAGAAGTGAGTCCCAGGTCTGTGAACTAACAGACATTCTGGGCACATCTACAGTGGTGAACTAGCATAGGAAAGGCCTCATCTATGCCCATGAAGCCATTGACCATCTGACCACGTTCATAATTTCAAAAGGATGATGACATCTCAGAAAATTCTTGAGCAATCTCAAGAATAGTTTTAAGTTTGACAACTGATCAAGAGCACTGTAGCCAGCCAGGGCCAAAACTGTGCCAGTGACCATTTTGATTACTTAAAAAGAGAACAAACTTTCAGCAGCAGCATCCTGCCCTTTTCACAGTTTCATTTATTAGGATATGCTGCCTCTCCAAAATGGACTTTGAGAGATGATTTTATATACTGTGAGTTGCTCTTTAGAGAAAGAACCAAGCAAAGCAGAAAAGAAAAAGCAGGGATTGCTCTGTGTTTCCTCGAAGAGTTGAGATCAAAAGATGGATTTATTTCACAACGATACAGCTTCCTTTCTATGAATATAATTTTAGCATGTGAGATGAAAGCAGTGAGACAGCAATGTCATATTTTGAGTTGCTATTAATAGCAATCAACATCATGATTCAGACTGAAGAAAAATTATAATTTTAAAAAATCATCTCTTTTTTTATCTCCTGAAGTATCAATTGTTTTTTGTGACACAGACATCTCAGGTAACACAATGGGATTTTGTTACACAAGCTTCTCGAAACCAGATGTCACAGAAGCAGTGATTCAAAGAAATGAACTCGAACATTTCCATCAGCCTCCCAAGACTGACTTTTGCAGCAGCTATAGGTGACAAGCATCAGAATTCAATACAAAATTTATCATGGAATGACACAACCAAGATAGATGATTTCTGTTTTCCCTAAGAACTCCAGTGTAGTCTCTCCCAGTCACTAAAACTCTTTTTATTTTGACTTCTTTCCAAGATTTTTCCTATGTAGACATGCGCAGCCAAATACACACTACACATCTCAATCAGTCTATTCTCTTAAGTTTTCTTTGGTTCTTTCCATAAGGCTGCTGTAGTTTATTCCTGATACACCACAGCAAAATCATAAAGCTAAGCAACAATGAGCCTCACTGATAACAATGCAAATTAAAATTTGTAAAAGGTAGGTCTTTGCCCACTCACTTTCTCTCCGTTTTCTCCCTTACTATTCTCTTCCATTTGTTTCTATAGCCTCTACTCAGAGCAGTTTCTGCTAGCCTTCTGTTCTGATGAACACATCATCCTTGCTTAACAGGACTGACTTACCTCCTCTTAGGTATCACTCTTCAGTCCTACATATCCCCTTGTTAAAAGCCAGAGAAATACACATAGAACAGAGATAAGGTTGCACTGACTCAACTGCTACACCTCCAAACATGACTTTTAGCACTATCTAGCCCCCTAAAACCAAGAAAATGAACTAAAATAAATACAAGAATGGAGCACACTGCAATTTTGAAGCAGAACAATAATGTTGGTCAAATATACTGGGAGTAGTTCAAAGTGATATTACAGTAAATGACATTTGGAAATTTTTAATTATATGACATTATTTTGCTGTGATCTAGAATTTAATCCCATGATTTTTCTGTATACACATTAACAGCTTTCACTGTACTATTTACAGTCACCCCGAGGGCCACATGCTGATGTATATCTTCTTATAAATACATGGTACAGTCTGAAAAACTATGTATTACTTTATTGTAGTACTAACTTCTCTATCTTGGGGTTAGTGCTGGACACCCAAATGCACAAATTCTCAGCAACAGTGCACATAAGTCTTTGGGACTTCATGTGGGATTTGTGGATGCAGTATTTCAGAAGGAATATTCTGACAAAGTCAGAAAACTTTGTAGTGCTTGGCTAGCAGAATAGGTCGAGCATTTGAGAATAACGTCAGCTGAAAATGTCTCTCGTCCGCTAGACCTGACTAAAACATGAGTTTTGCCTGAGCAAAGGTGCTTATCTACAGACTTTGTGTTCACATTTCCTCAGCTGCAATGTCACATCTCTGACAGCAGAGTATGCTGAATCACTGGAGTATGAGATGGGGGACGTGTTGGAAATCTTGTAACTCACACGATAGACAGTGAGTACAGCAACTCCACCATCCACCTTCAGGAAAAGAGAGCTACTTTCAAGATCAAAAGGAGCAATGTCAAGCACCTCACACAGCTGCCTGCCAGGTTGTTTTGGCAGGGGTTTGGTTTTTTCTGGAGTAAGGGGTTTGTTCAGGAAAGGAAAGGTGGTGGTTTTAAACAGGACTGATGCTTTGCATAATTATTTGAAGCTCTGCTAAGGAAAACTTACATGGATTTAACTTGCACAACTTAAAAAGGAACTCATCCTTTCCTGCCAACAACAAGTTTTCAATACATTCACCTCTCTTGCTGATAAAATTCTGTTGGATCACTTCTTTCCAAGCCAAACATTCACGGGTGCCCATTTTTGTAATTAAGCTTCTAAAATTAACCTGCAAACTGCTGTGCTTTTTAATCTTTCTAGTAGGACCATTGCTAATGACTTCTGCAGCTGAAGCCCTGCTTGTACTCATACTGATAACAGTATCTTAACTTGTCCTTGACATTAGAATAGCATTAACTCCTCTCTTTCTGATTCCCAGAGCATTTAAAAAACAAACAAACAAACAAAGCTTTTAAAGCATTTACAGCCCTGATCAAAAGCAGACTTCTCCCAGACCTTGACAATCCTCTGGAAACCCTGACTATTTTTCCTGCTGCCAAATGGGATTCTTCATGTGAAGACTGGCTGCTTCGTGATGAATGAGGGTTTCCTCCCTTTGCACCCCAAAAATGTTTCAGCAAAATAATTATGACTTTTGAAAAGTGTTAATTTTGCAAGGAAAGTATATGCATATCCCAAACCAAGAAGGAGGAGACGGTACACTTCTCACATTTATTTTTCAAAAGGACAACAATAGCAGTGAATGGCAGGTTTGACACAAGTGTGAGCAGAGACAGGGGACAACATGAAGGTAAATAAATCATAGAATCATAGAATAGTTAGGGTTGGAAAGGACCTTAAGATCATCTAGTTCCAACCCCACTGCCATGGGCAGGGGCAGCTCACACTAAACCATCCCACCCAAGGCTTCATCCAACCTGGCCTTGAACACCGTCAGGGATATAGAATCACAGGCAGAGACACAGGTAAGAAAATGTAAAGGCAAAATAAGAACTCAGAAGTAGTTATAGAAGACTGCATTTGTCAATGTTTCAACAAAGGCTTCTTCCTCCACAAACTTCCACAACATATTTCTTCATTACATACTTGCCCTACAGCCAGTGTAAACAGGAGAGCCTGCTGTTGAGGACTAAAGAGAACCAGCTGCCCAGTTTCAAAGAAAAATTTGAGAAAGATGTGATGGAGCAGCCTAAGAAGGAGCACTGTGATGCTCTGGTAACAAATACAGCACTTACAGGGTAATTTATCCATCCCCTCTGCATTTCACTGCCTATAGTTCTAAAAACTCTAGAAATGGGAGATTTTCCAAGCAGACTGTTTCAAACTGCCATCTTTTCTTAAGCAGGTGAAAATAAATGAACATGTATTAGAAGGGTGCTTTCAATCTTAATTCTGATGCATTGCTTGTTATTGAGTTACAAAATAACCAAACGCTTTTGGTGTTTAAATTTATTCTGCAGCTTTTAGTTATACAAATAAGATTAAAATAGCAATGAGAATCAATAACTAATGACAAAAGCAATGAAACAAAGTACTTACATTAAACTTAATAATGTCATATATCAAGTACCGAGGGACAACCTGTCCATTAACCTTGTCGATGATCATTTCCTTAAACGAAAAGAGATGACATTAACATTTATTTAATGAATATAGAAGAATGTCAACACATTTATTGTACACATACCTGTAAGTGTGATGTGTTGAAACACTGGCTACATCTTTATTACAAAAAAGATTTTGTAATAGGTCAAGATTAGAAAATATGATTATGGTCTTAAATTTCTCTCATGAAGCTTTCAATAAGAACTCAAAGTTACAGTAAGGCTCCACATTCTGGTCTGCAACATTTATACATTAGTTTCCCCACAGCTTTCAGAATTACTACCTTTCTTGAGTGAATAATGAGTTTTCAGAAACCTCAGTAAGAACTGTGATCCTAACCAAGCATTTTTGGAAATCTCACCTACAGAAAGAAGGATAAACAGCAAGGATTACATAACAAGCATTAACATCCAATGCTCAGTTGGATCTTTTCATGTTAAAGGCATCTTAGGCGGCAGTGACAACCACAATTCACTTGAATGTTGCATTGTGACTAAACATCAGTATTCTTTCAAATGGAAATATCACAGATACTCTCTGTATCACACGAAATTACTTAACATTCAATACATACTGGTAAACCATCTTGAAAATACATCATCTAGGAGAAAGACTACTAATGATCAACATCCAAAACAAAAAGTGTTTCCTGAACTTAATGGTACATACAAAAATGTATAACATACATGCTGGTGCTTACATCTGTAATTCAAGGTTCCTGTGATATGAATTAGACATAGTTTATTAGTTGATACACCAATTCACATTCAATCTTCTCCCTGTCTCCTTTCCTTCACCCAGTTCTTGGCTACTAAATTAGTTTGTCAGCTAAGGTTTTTTTGCTGCCAATCCCAAGCTAAAATTCCAAATTCAACCATACAAAATAAAAAATTGGAAAAAGATGAAAATATTTCACTGTAACACGATGAAATGAATTGTGAGCTCAAGAATTATTCCAAAAGAGAACTTTACACCAACTCAAATTAACTTAGTTTAGTTTGTTTCTTGCTTGGTCAGCTGCACTTTTGTGTTTTACAACCTTTCTGCCTCCCTTAGAATCCATAACTTCTACAAAGTAAATCCAAACTAGAGTCTCAATGTAAGATTGATTTCACTTTGTACACATACCAAGCTTCTTGAATTGTACCTAATATTTCAATGCATTTGACTTTGAAAAATAAATATGCAAGCAGGTGTAAAACCACAGATTTGTTTTAAAGTGAAAGCAATGCTTGAAGCATTTAAAACTAGACTAGGTACATGAACCTGTTGTTCTCAAAAACCATTAGGAACTATCAGTTGGCTACTCAGTATTTTGGAATCTCATCTCCTGTGAGCACAATGCTAAGATAGATATTGGGCTTTCACAGCCAAATGCAGCATTCACAGGTGAATGCTGTGAATTAAGCACCTTTCCTGAAGTGACCTTCACATCATTAAAATAATATATTAGAAAATAATTCAATGAGTAAAAAATATTCCTTTGTAACATTACAATGCCATACTCCTAACCCTAAAAATCATTTACTCACAGGTCAAATAACGTCTGCAAAAGGTCTACATAGAAGTGATATAACAAAATGCTATTCTATTATTTTGCAATATTTAGGTAGGAAGCTGGTGAGCTATGAAAGGAATAGCAGATGCAACACTCCAATGCCTTCTTTGACAATAAATTTTATAACTCACTGCCAGAACAGATGGAATAGAAGAAAGAAGAAATAAGCCACGATGTTCAAACTTGGAAGAGTATGTAAAAATACAATGCAGGGGGAGGGAAGGAGGAATCCCACCCAAAATTCCTAACAATTCTCAGGTTAAATGAATAACAAAGCAATGCTACCATATTTCTCTAAAGTTTCAATCACAGTAGCAGGCAAAATAAATTTTTAAAATACATTTCTTCAGTTCTTTACTGGTGAGGCACTAGAACAGGCTGCCCAAAGAAGTGGGAAATGCTCCATCCCTGGAATTGTTCAAGGCCAGGTTGGACAGAGCCTTGGGCGACATGGTCTAGGGCAACGCATCCCTGCCCATAGCAGGAGGGCTGGAACTTAAGGTCCTTTCCAACCCAAACCATTCTATGATTCTATGATTTAACTGAACATATATTTAAGGTTTAAGGACTCATTTCTTCAGCATTCACATTTAGAGCCTCAGCCTTGATGCAGAGTTAGCATTTGTATGCAAAACCCTGAAAACATTTCAATGGCTGGTATTACAAGATTTCATGCCTACTTTTTAAAATCTGAATCTCTGGATATTCAGTTTAAGAAGAATTGCAAAATACAGCCAAGAGGATCAAGAATGATTTTTAAATCTTCTCTGAAATGTTCAGTTTTAATGTAGAATTTATCTTGTAAAGAAACCTGTTTTCTCTACTTCAGACATACAAATCATTTTGAGTCTATTGCTATTATATGATTTACATATAAATCATACTTTGAGTCAAACTAACCTCTTTCCTCACATCCTCACTTCTTTTCTTCCTCCCACCTCTTGCTCTCTTTTCCCATCCTGACTGAAATCCCAGCTACCAGAACAAAAAAACTATAGCACAATATGCCTTAGAAGTAGAGATGACAAATTTCCATGCTGCTCATCTCCATCATGACAACATTCACTGCTCCATTAGTTATGCCAATACAACTGTCACAATGCAAAAGCCATAAAGCAGTCATAAAAACAATTTAGATTAGAAATACTCTAATGCATTAGTATTTAACAGTCTGACTTCAGAATCTTCCTTGAAATTATAAGAATTGAAAACTACTTCAGGGAACAGACCGCAGAAGCAAGTTTAGAAACTGCTGAGAAAATGTAGTATGTGAAAACTCATCACACTCCAACTCACTCATTCTGATTTGAGAAATAACATGATACTATAAGGCAATATTTAAGGCAAATTTTTGATAACTAAAAATTTAAACCCAGACCCAAATGACATAAGAGAACACAAAAGTATCCATAAGATGCACCTGCGTCCGTGCATTTCCTCTTATATACCACATGTAGACTTACAGCCACTATTGTGTGGTTTAAAATTACCACTGCTAGTATGTATGATCTTTACAACTTGTCCATCAGCTCCTAATTTAGGAATTAACCTGTAGGCTTGCAGAACAAGATCCAATGGCCAGTTTCTTCGATGTAATCTGGCAAAACTGTGCTGGTGTTGATCCCCTTTTCTTAACCTTCTGGTGCTGCAGAGCATAGTCTTGCAACATTAGAGCTTTTAATATCAAAAGAACGATGCTGGACTGACAGCTCATGGACTTTTCTCCCCTTAAATAACACATCCAGCAAGCAACTTGGACTTAAAATAATTCAAAATTTAATCACAAAGCAGAGGATCTCACTTTACAAGCCATTTGCAGACTATTTTTTGTCAACACAGAGTATGGAATCCGATGTAATCACACATCTGTCTAACGTCTTCTTTCTTTTCTTTTTTTTCTAATCTATTTTGCATAAAGTACTGGCCTTTGCAAACTCAAAAAGTTGCAAGTTATGCCATTTCTGAGAGAGCTCACAAGTAAGTGAGGTCTGTACCTATACATAAATGTATACATAAATCAATCTCAATCTTGCTCTCCACTTTGGAGTCCTTGGCCCTCCTAAAATTTCAAGTGTAAAAAATATTTTATACCTAAGTTAAATAAAATACACACAAAACTGTATTAAAATTATAAAAAGTATTTCAAGCCCAAGAATGCCTCTGTATTTTCTACACAACTGTTCGAAAGCTAAACAGAATGCCAAGAAAGTTCCTGAAAATAACTTATTAGTTTTCTTGCACAACAGCCAAAACACTTGAACAAAAATCTACGCATTCCCTCAGATAGCAGTATGGATGCGAAACACTTGGCTTCTAAAGAAATACTTCATATTACATTAGTCACATGTTGATAATATTCAAATTACCCCTAATGAGCTTTGCAGAAAACCTTCTTCCATGCCAGGAGAACAACCACAACTGAAGAGCTAGAGGCGAGCACAGAGTATTGCAGGAGATCTCACATCACCCAAGTCGTAACTGATCATAGTAAGAACTGTTTCCAAGTAATTTCAGCCTGAAGTGAACTGTAAATGCATTTGAAATTCTCCAAAGACAACCACATGAAAGCCTTATACCAGAAGCCTTAAAGCAAGTTAATAGACCACTGAATTCAATGGAAATTGCCTTTATGAAAGTTTTATATACACTGTCATTCTAAATAAAGTTAGGGAAAACTACCTAATCTTTTGTATTCTTAACACCAGTATTCTTTTTGCTGCATGGCACCAGTACCTCTGTTTTGTCTTTCCTTTTTCTCATACTTTTTAAGATTACTATAAGGCAATGCCAATTCGGCCACCTCAATCCATATTTTCACTCTCTTTTCAGAGATAAAGCTACTTCAAGGGCAGTAAGTATAAACTGCTTCAACCTGTAATTAACGCATTAACTTCAACAGCCTTACAGCACTAAATCGCAAAATATGCTAACACAAAGAAAAGAAAGCCAAATTTTTCTTCCCACGGATTAAAAATTAAGAAAGAGAAATCATGTATATCCAGAGTAAAGAAATAGTCATGAAAGTTATCACTCGACAACAATATTAAACAAATATTCAACTACAAAGTTAAGCTGTTCTCATGCTTCTAATAACAGGCAAATTTTATTCTCAAATTTGTTGAAAGGAATTTCAACAGTTTTGGGTAGTTTTTTTTTTCACTGGCCATACTTAAATAAATTCAGAAACCCATACCATGAAAAATATTTATCCATTGAAATGTTTTAGTTTTGTCTCAAGGTATTTCATTCCACCAATACTTGTTCATTTAATGTCATTTTGCTTTCCATTTCATGGGGGAAAAAAAAAAAAAGCAGCAGGGTAGAGGGAAAAGAAATCACGTTTAGACTAATTTTATATTAATAAAGAGAAATACTGAAATGCACTATAACAGTCAAATTTTTACTGAATAACAAATTAAGTGAATTTATAGTTCATGTCATGGGTAACTGGAAGAACTTAATTTATTCTTCAGAGACTCAAACTGTAAATCTGGGAAACACAACACACTGGATGAGAGCCCCTTTCCCACATTTATGCATGTATCTCAATATAAGGTCATCCCTGTCTTCCTCCATGCACATATTAGCCGCTCCTACTAAATCATCTGTTTTGAATTGACAAAAAGAGCAGTAGTTTCCCTGAAGAACACCTAGGATCTCACCATATGGACACTAGCAAGTCATTACTATCTCAAGAGCCTTAGAAAGAGCAGGGGGAAAAAATAGTACTAGGCTTTTCATCTCAACAGTATGGGACCTGATGTATGTCATTAAGAAAATTATTATGTACGTCACTAGGAAACTGCCTGGCTGAAGAGGCTCCTACTAGACATGACAGCTTGTGCAACCACTTCTGAGCTGACAACATGGCATTTCTTGCATTATGCTCTCAATTTTTCAGTGAAGCAGAGGAGATGGAAAATACTGTATTATCTGTTTCTCTGTCCCTGAGACTGTACATTGTTCCTCGCAATAATTACCCTCACAGATTGAATTTATACATGCTTCACATGTAAATATGTGTTCAGTAAGACAGATCATTCACAGAAGTGACATTTCAAGAAGGATACTGACAACAAAGGCCTAATAAAGGAGAGAAAGCTAACAATAACAATATGGTCTCCTGTATCTGGTTTCTAATGGTGCATTAGGTTTCAGAAGACCACCATCAAAAATCACCTCTGATATTCAGCACCTCAGTAAGCAAGAGTTACAGCAATATAGACAGCCTTCAATGCTACTGAAACATGACAGGAAACTGCATCCATCTACACTGACAGGTATTTAGTGTAAGAGCTAATAAAGTTCTTTTGCTTAAGGGAAATAGGAAGGTCAAGGAAGAAATAATCCCTTCTTGTGAATACTGTTTGGAAAAGTTTATGAAGAGTCCTCCAGACCAGCCTTTCAAATACAGATGTTTTACAGCTTGTTTTACAATTACCTTAAAAAGTTCATTTTTAATAATTTAAGTTTACATAATTTAAATTAGCATGACAACTTAGAAATGTTTGAGTCTTACACAAATGTAACTAAGCCATTTCTAAATCCATCAAGAATTCAGTTCAGCTGAAAAAAAGGTGACAAAAGCAAAGACATCAACTCACAGAAGTCTATTGAAAGATGATGAAAGTTTTATCAAATTTTAGAAATATTTACATTAATTGGATCAAACTGACCATGTTTATTGCATCAAAATATAAAGCTGTAAGACAAGAGATGAAGTTCTGCAATAATTTCTTTAGATTCTCTTCAAGCCTTTTCTCATATCCAGAGAATGTCATCTCAATACCTTGATTTATTTCAAAGACAAACAGCTCCCCCCAGAGCAGTCATCACTCCTATTCTGTAGATAAGAAATTACTTATGAAGTGTGATTCCCACATTGAGTCAGTGACTGAATCTGTATTATTCTTGAAATCCCATGATTCACTGATCCAAGCCTAAAAACTTAGCCCTGTTTCTGAACGAAATCAAATAGCACTGATACTTCTCCAGTACACTCCTTACCCCATCCAGAAGAGTGTTTGCTAGATGTGTGCGAAGATCTTTACGAAATGGAAATTCCAGATTAGACACATGAAAAATTGAATTGTCTCTATCAATCATATAAACTTCATTCTTGCCATCAATCAGCATCATGTACCTGCAAAGGCAATGTTAAGATATTATACTTTAAAGTATATCCTCTACATCTACTACTTTGACTTATATTAAGTGCTAAAGAAAAAGCAATCATGACAGATGTCATCAGAAAAGCATTTTAGAAGGATTTTTTTACAGTTAAAAGTTTAAACCTATTGCTTTGAGAAGGCAGATAGTTTAGCTCAGTGCAACTGTCACAAAGAAAAAACGTTTCAAATATAAAAGTTCAGAATATATGTATATATATATATATATATGCCAATGTTGATGTGTCCAGATAAAATGATGCTTGAAAATCTATTAAAAACAACAGAGGTTTAATGCTGTAAGAAATACATGAGGCTAATTCAGTTAAACTCAGCTAAAAGATCCTTTACTGCAGTTCTTGCTTTATTATATGGACCAGAACTTTGCCTGGTATAAATCTGCAGAGTTTCGTTCAAAAGAAACACCTTTCTTGTCTTTCTATTACTGGCTATATAACACTGCAGTATTTCAAAGTCCCAGCCAACTACTGAGCCACTTTTCCTTAAAACACTGACAAATTCAGTTAAGGTATATTCCTCTCACATTGCACACAAAGAAAACACCAAAGCTTACTACACTATCACCAGCAACTTGTGAGCTTGGTTCATTTGCAAACATCTGATATTTCTAAAAGTCTCTTTACATTATGACAGCATTTGGGAGCTCAAGTCATTAATCTCAATTAATGAGATTAATGAGCTCTAGACTAATCCCACAGAAGACTGCTCTAGAGGGGTAACTATTTGTTATTGTATCTCTATTATATTGTACTCTACTGTATTCAGTATACAATAAAAAACAGTGAAGAAGGAAGAAAAAATAGTGGGGAAAAAAGAGACAAAAACCACAAGAGACACAAAACAGCATGATAGCTGTTAACACACACAAGCTACCTTTGGAAAGTTTGCTTTGATCTTTGCAAGAGTACGAAAGTAGTTTCAGGAAGAATAACAGAGCAGCTAGATACACAGACAAAGGTCTTCTCAAACTTCTGCAGCAGCCTAGAAGGGCACAGCCTGACCGGGGAAAATAAACTGAAGACATCTCAGCAGAAACTAGTATCAAAGGCCAGATGCAACAAGTCAACATCTTAGCAGTGAATGAGAAGTAATAAATGCGGAGCATATTTCTTCAATGTGAGGGCAGTGAGGCCCTGGAACAGGTTGCACAGAGAAGCTGCGGATGCCCCATCCATGGGCCAGGGCTTGGTACCAGATAATCTTTAAGGTCCATTCCAACCCAAGCCATTCTATTATTCCATGATTTATATACCACAAGCAAGTGAAAGTGAAGAATAGCAGCTTGAATTTGATATGGTAAAGGAAGACAGAAACTGCCATGGGGCTCAGAGGTTTGGCAAAGCAAAAAAGACCAGAGAAGTGCCTACTTGGAATCAACAAAATGTAACCGCATTTAGTAAGATACGTGAAAAGAACAATAGAGCTATCAAGATGGGATAGAATAATCAGACAGGGAACACCATGGCTTACCAGCAGTGCAAGAAATAAGCATGAGACAAAGCTGACATAAAGACTCAAAAGTAAGTCCAAGTTCAGTGTCCCAGTCAAACCCAAGTTATGTCACGTTTACTAACTATCACCTGAGCTGCTGTGACTGAACTTACGCCGTATCGTGCTGTAATTGTGGTGTTGGTCTACACCAAACTAGAGTGTGACCCAGAGCTGGGCTTTCTTTCATTGATCCTTTCATTTCACCCTGCACACAGACGTGCTAAAAACAAGTCTTATTATAGAAGTTCTGAAGTTTTCTGAGGATAAAAGTCAAAATAACAGAAACCCCAGAAGAGAGAAAACTAGGAGCATTGGCAACCATCAGGATAGCTCAATGGTTATCAAAGTTCACAGGATTTAACGTTCTTGAATAGCCTCTGATGTAAACAGGGTGGGGACCCAGCCTTCCCAGAGCAACTAACCCATTTGGACTGCAGCGCAGTTTCTTTCACAGCACTGACCAGGAAATCACTTGATTAAAAGTAAAAGGTTCTAGGAGTTTCACCATCCGTGCTAGAATATTTTGAAACAATGAAAGCATATTTTGAAGATTCATTTGGCAAAGAACTTATAAAAGTCTTTGGATACATACGGGGGGGGGGGGGGGGGGGGAACCAGTACTTTTTATAATTCACCCATGTCTCTTTAGAAAGTCCTGGTTATGAAGAAATAAAAGCAATCAGTAGTCTCCTCTAAAATTCACCACTGATCTTACAAGTAATGCCCATAGGACCCCTGCTGTCAAAACAAATCAGAGAGCATCCTCCAGAAACCCTACAGGCAAACGGTCTATGCAGGCAGCTGTCCTGTTGTCTGCAGAGATCCTGCCTCTAGAAATCAGTAGATCTAACTACAGCAGCACAGTACCACCCATGCAGCTTAAATTAATACCTTCTTTCAATATTACGACTATAATCATAATTCACCATAGATCAGCTCAACTAGCGTTTCTCTGCACACAAGATGTGTACTTCAAGATGTTACACAGCAGTTGCAAAAAAAGAAAAAGACATATGAGCAGAAAACCTCAAGTCAGCAGGGGTGAGTAGATTAAATCAATGCAACATTAGGAGAGCTGAAAGCTGCACAAGATGCTTTATGAAAAAAATAATTCAATAAGCATTCACCCAGATAACTTGGCGCCAGCTCTTCAGAAGCAAGAATAATCTACAGACAACACTCATTTTTCAAACCATGTAAATTTATTCAAAACTAATTATGAAAAGCATGTGTTTTTCTCAAAACTTGAAGAAACCATGAGGAGGGAAGAAAAGGTGCATAAGCAACAGAAAAAGAAATTATGCACGCCGCTTTTATAAACAAGTTTAATTGGCCATCTCTACACTCCCATATTCACTGCTGGTTTAAATACATGCTTTTATTGTAACTTGCTTCAACGAAAAAAGAGCATCTGACGCTTCAAAAGATCTAGCACTCAAAAAAACATGTATTTGCATCATTACGAACATGGTACAATAAGAGATCTTACAACTGTTTTGAAAGAAAAGAAAAAAGAAAAAAGAAAACAACAAAACCACCAACAGTTTAAAGCTTTGTTTTCAGCCACCTAAAACATCTACAGGTTCAGACAACATACAGAAGATTTCATCAAAACCTATTACTCGAACATCAAACCTAAGGCTAACACACCACCACTTTCTCTAGATCTTTCAGTCAAATTACTTCAGAATTGGTAGCAGGATAGCCTACCAGCCACCAGAGGTGAGATTCCTTCTCTTTCAAACCACAGCACTAATGTTACATCTCTTCTCCCACGATTTCTCTTTCACTTTTTAAAATTTGCCACTGATTATACCCTAAATTCTAAATGACAGGGACAATGGGAAGCCTTACAACTGCACGTAAAAGACTTCCAATCAAAGATCACCAGGAATCACAATTATATCCTACTTCAAAGGGCTACTGAGAGCAGCGTGTGCTTACTTTGAAGACCAAAAAAAGAAAAAAAAATTGGTCTCAAGACAATAAATTAATGTAGACCCATTTGTCACGGGTCTCGTGGTAATGATGTATTCACCTAACTTAAAGCTGAACAAGTTCTCTGCACGAGAAAGACATGAGACTGACCTAGTATTTCTGTTTTGAAAGGGTTTTGTTTGTTGGAGTTTTGGTTTTTTTAAGCTGAAAGCCTGAAAACACCTCCACCCTTCAATGTAATAAACTATTGATAAAATCTCTAAATGTAGTCCAAACAACACGGTTTGTCAAAAAACTAATTATTACCACCATAAGACTTCAAGAAATCTTGCAGACTGCTGATCAGTACATTTCTGAGTACTACTTGGATGTGCCCTGACTGGTGATATTTTAAGAAGTTAATTAAGGTATTAGCAGCATAAGCACTTACACCAGAATAGAGAGAGCACCTCTGGGCAATACCACATAGGCAAAGACAGAACAATGATTTCTCAAATACATTCAATAGGAACTAAAGCAGCACATAGGAGCTTAACTGTCATGCATTGTATTTCATTATGTGAGCACTACTTGCTATTACAGCTGTACATTTATTACTAATTATCTATTGTGTGTGCACCCAAAAGCTCCAATTAGCAACCAGGCCCTATTGTATTAGATTCTGCATAAATACACAAGATGACATGGCCCTGTATCAGATGGCTCAATCTGAGTTTAAAACAAGACGAATAAAAGAGCAAGAGTAGAGCACAAATAAGAGCAATAACAGAACTGCTCAATCACCTTTGATAGCTACACATGAAAATGGAGAATCGTGTTTGAATGACAAATATCGTACCTCCAAACTGCCAATCCAACTACTACAAACCAGTCAGTTTCCATTGCAACAGAAGTTCTGACAAGCAAGTTAAAGAAAAAAGTATCATGGCGTCCACACAGATTAATCTCAAAAACAGATAAATATCTAGTCTGAAATGTTAAAGTCTTAAGTTTCATTAGAAGCTACTTTTCATTCACTTCTGGTCCTGAGGCAAGGTCTGTTATCAATTCTAATTGGACATTAGTATTAATGCGATAATTCAGGAAACAGGATGAAAATTGCATTAGCAAAGAGTTATAGCTCTTGGCATTAGACAGGCAGATCTCCGAATCACCTACCAGAGTATTAATAACTTTAATCTTTAAACTTTAAAAAATGTCAACCACTAAATACCATCTTGAAAAGTTTCCTCTTCAGAAAACAATTATTTTTAGCATACTCGAATAAAGGCTCATTTGCATCCACATATATCCTGTTCATGCAGTCCACATCAGTTGGTCCCAAAATACCTGCTAGAAGAATGATTTTATTCAACTTCCATTTTCAGTTTAGACTGGTTTAGTGGTGGTAGTGGAGTTGGGGGGGGGGGGGAGGGTTTGTTTGTTTGGGGTTTTGTTTGGGCTTTTTTTGTTTCTGGGGTTTGGGGGGGGGGGTTGTTTTGGTTTTTTGTTGGTTTTTTTTTTTTTTTTTTATTTTTTACACAATTCTGAAGCTGACTCAGGCTACATTGAAAATTGTAAGCCAAAAACTTCAGATTTTCCTTTATGCAGGCATTTGGTATTTTTCACCATTAAATCTGAAAGTACATTTCAGGAAAATATTAAGGCAACATACCGCAAGCTACTTGGTCTTCCATTCAGAGACAGCAACAAGAATAGAACTGTCTCCCAAGTTCCAAATCCATTACTGTACCCACCAGAGTATACGGCCTCCATACCCTTTCCCAGCTTATTAGAAGTCACAAAACCAGCTCTAACACCAACACAGTATCTCATATTTAGCACAGTGCTTGTCAAAACACATTTACTGTGAAGCTGATCTCCTAAAAGTTCACAGAACTTTTGCCACTAAATTCAATGTTATGATGTGCCTCACCTATGTCCAACTTCTTTCCCTCACCCAAAGCCCCATCAACTATTCTAGTAATAAGGTTGTATGTTAATTTTGTACATTATAGGAGTTTCAAAACCTAAAGTGTAATTACAAAAATACAGCACAGCTTCCCCAGACTTTGAGACCTCGTTCTCTGAGTTTGAGTTCAACACAAAGTTAGTTTTTTTACAAAAACCTACAAGTAGCAAATGGATTATAAATATTTTTTAAAGCAAGCACAAAAATAGGAGCTTTCTTTGCCCCACAGCATTGCTTTAGATGGGCTTCATCAACGAAGATAATTTATTTCAACAACTGCCGTCATTGCTTTCTTCTTTTTTTCCCATTTATATGCCTGTAGTCTGTGTTATCACATTAAGGAATGCAAAATAGAAGAAATTCCATCATCAATTCTCTGCACAAAATACACAGCCGCTCTCCATTCCCAGGGGAGTTCATTACACAGCCTAGAATTCAGCCTTGTGAAAGCACTGCCCTCCCACACAAATAAGCACTACCCAACTCAGAATAGCAATTAGCACTACTAATATGTTCACTGACACATAGGCAACAACAAAATCTTGTTGCAGATAGCTTTTTCAACTTCCTAGTTTCTTTTTATGATTGGCAACACATCAAAATCATTAGCGTGTCACCACTCCATAGATAAATCAACCAGGACAAGCCAAGCAATTTGAACACTGTACTTTGGGCCTTACCACTCCCTCCTGGCAAGACAGCACCAACTTCTGGGCAGATATATCAAACACTGCAGAAAAGGGCAGGAGACTGAAAATTAATGACTGCCCTCTATCCACTAACAGTAAGAGATCATCTGTCTGTGTCACTAAGCCACTGCAGTTCCAGGTCCTGGCCTGAATCCACACTGTGCTGGATCTAGACTAAGTTTAAATCAGACGAGTTTGAAGTTGGCCTCTGGCAGATGGAGCAATACACCCTGAAGTCCCAATAAAGGAGAAGGCTCAGCTTGCTTTCTTCTCTTATGTTAATTGCTGCTGGCAATGATTGCTGCTTCAAACTATGTGTCCTGAAGGATGATAAAGCCGGGACACAGGAACACTAACACAGGAAGTTATGTGAAGACTCATAATATTATTTTCAGTGTGTAAACGAAAGGAAAACAGTATCTTTTCAATCAGCACACTGACAGCTCCATCACAAATACTATTTTTAACTTGCATATGTGTTTTCATTTGCATAAGTACATAGCATATCAGCCAGCAAGGAAAAAAAAACTACTGCTACACATAAACAGCTATAGAATTATGCATTTGACTTGCTCCAAATTCTAAATAATTTTTTAAAAAACACACACAGAGGCCCTTGGAAGTTAGTCTGTTCTGAATATACCAACACTTACCAACACATATTGCTCTCACGTATTAATACGTATTAACTTTCAGGTTAAATTCTCATCAACAGTCTCCCCAGTCTTTTAAAACCAACAAAACCCCAAAACCTTAGATCCTGACTGACAGTCATTCCCAATTAACAGCCTCCAGCTCCAATATTTCTAATTCATGACCTTGCATTTTCTCCAACTAAGTATCTTTCCAGTTTTATTATTCTGCTCCTCAGTGAATTCAGTGAGGACTTGTCTCCCTCATTTGTTTGTCAGAACATACTTCATTTCTGTTTCAAAGTTCTTAATGACAACATGAAATTAATATTCAGGATCTCCACCTGTGGCTTTCTATGTGTTTTCTTTCAAAAACATGCACCTACATTTTCTTTCAATCCATTTTTTACCTATCTTACAATTCTGGCAATCTTTATTAGCCTCAGTTTCTATAATAGACCAAAATTCTGTCAAAGCCCAGAAGCATGAGATCTAACACTATTCTTGTGTCAAAAAAAACCTATTTCCCCATTACATTGTATATAAACTCCTACCAAATGGCTGAACTCGGAGGAGATGCCATTCCTCATCTATACTGAAGACTATTCCTCGGTCCTTCTAATTCCATTAACTACTTCCCTTAATTTATCCAAATCTGTCAGAGAGAACCTACATTACTGATCTATTTTCATCCTCATTACAGTCATGTTACAAGTTTAAAGCAAAGCCTTTTCATCAATGATCCAATCTTATCTTCTACAACCAAGGGGTTTTTTTACTCAGTATTAAAATACTGTGTTACTAGGCTGCTGTTTAGTAAATAAACGTATCGCGTGTCTCTCTTATTACATTTGGAAACACCTGGATTTGTCACTGGTCAAAATTCTCCATGAATTCTCCACCTTCACAAGGGGGTAGAAAAGTTTCATAATTATAAGATGTCTACTTTCAGGTAAAATGAATAGTCCCCTGGGCTTCAAGAACTGTGTCAGCTAATTCTCATTACATCAGTGGAGATCTAGACACTCAACATGCATTAAAGTGTGCTCACAGTGACAGTTCTGGTCAGCCTGGGTATCTATCTGCAGCAGATAAAGCAGTAACCCAGAAGCTCTTTTGAAGATTCCTGTAGTGATATTTAAAAACCCAAAATCCGTAACACGTTTTTATCCTTCAGCTATTATGAAAATAAAATGTTATCCCTCAAACTTCATTTTGCTTCTTTCCTAAACAAGGAATGCTTTCCAATACCCATGGTACAGTAAGGAAAGTTGTGCTAGCATATCTGCTACACCAATGTCTAATTTCATGAGAAGCTAGAAGGTTCCCAATATCCAGCCTGATGTTCTGAATCACGTCATCAAGTGACTGCTGCCCTGATTTGATGCTAGTATGGAAAAAGAAAAAAAAAAAATCATTTTCTTATTTATCACCTTACATATATCACAATGAAAGGGCTATGCTTGATTTCTATATTGACAGAATCATTCAGATTGGAAAGGGCCTTTTAAGATCATTGAGTCCAACCATACACCTAATGCTGTCAAGTTCACCACTAAACCATGTCCCTCAGTGCCACCTCCACACGTATTTTAAATACCTCCAGGTGTCAATGAATTTATATTCATCAATTCATCCCTCTTATTTGAAACCACAGAATTTTGTTTGCACAAAATCCATTGAGGTGATATTCCCCACAACATATACACTTTATGCAAACTACCTCTGTAAGATAACAAGTAGCCCATAGCTTATACAGGCATTCATCTCCATAACCTTTACTACCTTTCAGTCTCCTCCACTGTTCTCTCACTCAACATCAATTACTTTTCTTATTCTTGCCTGCCACCAATCTCTTTTAAGTTCTGAATGCAAGTTTCCCCCTTTTTTTTGCTCTCCTTGACAACCCAAGTTCCAGAAAAGAGTTTTGTCACTATTATGACCCTGAGAATCACCAGAAGCGATGCAGTGAGTCTGCAGATGACAACGCTTACTACAGAAATCTTCAGAATGCTCCAAACTACAATAATGAACAATACAAGTTTCAATATCCAAAAGGTATCAAGGCAGGCTATCTAAAGACACAGGCAGGAAGAGAGAGATAGGACCGTACTTCCCCACCTTACAAGATTCTAAATTAACTCTGTCAGTTGAGAAAGCTGATATAGCAGCACGCAGCAGCTACTTTTCAGAGGTCAGAAACGCATCTGCAATTCAAAAAAAATAAAGAAACAAATAAAACAAACAAACAAAATCAGCAAACAAACTATTAGGTCAAATAATGAACAGGATGGTGCGCAATAAAGAAATAATTTTGCATCACTGTACAACATACCAGTATCCCCTCACCTGGGATACAGTGTACACCAGCAGTTTTCCAATAAAGAATATAAGTAATAGGATGGAGCACGGGTAAATGCACAAGAAGTGTGGAAACTGGTATCCAGGTATCATTCCTCCTAATAAAGTATCATAGTTGAGACTGATTTCAAGCTTTAAGTTTTTCCTGTTTTATAACTCAAGGATAAATATGCCTTTAATTAATTTAACAGATGGCAAATTTAAAACCAATGTAAAACTACATTTTCTATCTAAAGTATTATTAGACTGTGAAATTCTGCAACAGAGCTGGTAAAACCAAGAATTAAGCAAGGTTAAAGACTATCCAGTTACAGTGTTTCTCTTGACTGCCTTCCAGGGTTTTAATTAAGTTAGAATGCTCGAGGGGGTTTCTTTCTAAAAGGATATTAAACCTTATGGGTTAAATTTGAAGTTGTCTTATTGTCATTACTCGACCTACAACAAAGGGTAAATTACTCTACAACTACTATATACCGAAGAATTCTTACAGTGCACTATGACGTGTCTGTTTTGTAAAGCAAAAGAAAAATTTCACTAGCTAGAAAAGATGTGACCCAGTAACAGAATCTCTATACTAATAGATTTGTTTAAAATACTAGATTCTCTTTGTTTCACCCAAATTTTAACGATGCTAAGTTGTCAAGTACATTTCTACATTAGTGGGAGGAACACTACTGGAAAACAAACTGTATAGTATAATGCTCTGATTACTTTGTCGAAAAGCTGAAACATTAACAGAACAAGTTATATCTAAAGCTTGAATGAACTACTGAATTCACTTATAATTTATTATTATCTATTGAACTTCAAGATTGCTTGAACTTGCACCCCAGCTTGAACTTGTACCCCAAGCTTTGAAAAAAGGAGGTTCCCTCAACTTGGAACTGATTTATGCTAAAACATATGCTGGGTCAATTCTGTCAACATCACAGGCACAAGCCACAGAAGAGCACAACTGCCATTTGTGCTCACAGATTAGAAGACCAGTGCCAAGGGAAATGGCTGCCCTAGATACTTGTATAGTTAAACTTTACAAACTGAAAGTCATTCTTCCCTGAATAAGCTTAAACCATTACACTTAACGGATGTGCCTGTAATCCCCCTAAGAAAACCAACAGCACAGGACACACTGTTCCACTATTCAAAGCAGTCTGGGAGAAAGGAAAATAAATAAATAAGCCAGTAACCACTGATACTTATCATTTGAATATCAGGTACACACACAGGACTAAAACACACATTTTAGGACTACAGTTGAATACTCTAAGATTAGCATTCATAGCACAAGCTACATAATAAGCATTTTAATGCATTAACTATTTATAAATAAACAAAAGAACTTGCTTAGAAGACAATCTGTCCAAATATTCAAATAGTTATATATGAATAATCAGCTATGCAGTCAAACAGCTTCAGAACTCTGCAGCATCAAGCCTGCTACTTCACAAAATATACCTCCATATGGTATCACATCAGCAGTGGCCCTTAGCCGCTTAAGAAAGAGACAAAACCCCAAAAGTTGTCTTTCTACCATTTCTTTTCAGAGTCTTGACACTGTTGCAGGCACATATAAATGGGAAAGAACAACCCAGAGTAAGAATGCCTTCTTTGGCCATTTGGACCAATTTTGATCCGGGGATGACATGTTCTATCACATCTATTTATTCATTCCTCTATATTTATCCAATGATAACAGACTTCAGGAGATGAAGAAGCAGCAAAGTGATATGGATGTGTCTTAGTAACAAAGAAGTAAATACACCATTACCACCACTCCTCTCTCCCCCAAAAAATCCCACATCAAACCACCCAACCCAAAGGCAGCATTAAGGTAAAAACCAATTTCTGCCTAGCCCAAAAGCAGTGAAATGAACAGACCTGGTCTATAATATACATCTCTACTTTACACAATACAGCCTTGTGGGAACTTCTGAGGAGTAATATTATTTATACCAAACACTTCCAGATACTCATCTAACACCTGATGATACTCTGTGCTGCCTCATTTGACATACAGTCAAAAGAGACCACTCCTGGTTCATAATCAATGTAGTTAAAACAGGATCAACAAGTTATCTGGTAACACCCATGACTCCGGCTACCAAAATCTGCCAACTCCTTTTCTGCTGTCAAAGCCAGTTTTCAAGCCAAAGCCTAGGCATGCTCTCATTCCCTGCACAGTATCTGGAAAAGGAAGAAAAGACAACATGTCCTTAGAGAACTTGTCAACAAGTGGAGATGAGGACACCTCGTGCTAGAGCTTCTTCACTCTGAGCTACAGAATGTCTTTACTTTGAGATACAGGACATGCTAAAAATGCTGAAAGTGCCCATAATCTCACCTGAGCTTATCAAAGTTTTATTTTTGCACCCCCAAATAAAAACTCAAGTAAGATTACAATATTCATGGGTTATATTCCATATAACAATATTCAGTGCTGTGGGGAACAGGCTGATATCAGTCTTGTAATCCTAAAGTTACTGCCAAACACAACTATAAAGGATAATTATTATGATAGAATGAGCAGACTCACATCTCAACTACCAAAACCCCAACTTTCTAGACCCAAAACACATCATTCCTGCTTTCCCAACCCATCTTCTCTTCCCCTCCTATCTAAACACACAAAACAATGAATTAGGCATCTGCTTTTTCAGAAAATTAAGAGGAATGTTTAGAATGCTTAATACCTGTGAATTGTTCTTTTCAGCAACCATTAAGAAAGGCAACTTATACATTATAATCCAGAATCATACATGTGACCTCCTTATACTTCTGCAGAAGCTTGACATTTATCTTTACACACTTGAGAGCTAAACTGCAGGTCCCTAGTAACTGCTTAGTACTGTAGTCTAGAAAAGCTACTTGCAGCTTTTAATCTTGACTGGAGGGGGAGGAAGGAAGGAAGCTTTGTTAAAACTGTTTCAATAACTTTCACAACTTCAATTTCCAGCCAAAATATATGCTATCTCCAGGTAAGTATATTATTCAAAATAAAGTCAGTGAAATAAATCTCACATAGACTTCAGACCCATCCAGAACCAAGGTTCTTTCAGCTGCAGAACTACAGAACTAGTTTAAAAATGGCTGAGCTTGTTTTGTCTGAAAAAGCTACTTAATTATTTAAAAGGACCATGAGAGACTTTGCCATGTAATCAAAACCTGCATTTCCCTTCCAAAAACGTTAAAAACATAGCATAAAAGAAAACAGTGCAGTTAGGAATAGAGTACTAGCAGCAACCACTTCACCCTTTTAACCAAGGTTTTTGTTCCACACCTTCTCTTTAATTACCATACCATTTTGACAGTTTCATAAGCATAATAGAAAACTCCTTACAACTACTTTTCAAAGAAAATGGTAACAAATGCCTGAAGAGTAGCTGTCCTACATACACAAATGATGTACAATTAACACCCAACAGTTGAGGCTTTGCCTATTGCTGCTAGTTACATAAGCACATGATTTGCATAACACTCATTTAACTTGGAATCAAACCATTTGAGTTAAGCCCAGTCATTCACAAAACCTTCACTCCTATTAAAAAATCCATTTGGTCCCAAAAAGTCTGTTCAGTACACGTCCTGAATACTTTTCAGTATTTCTGTCCGTCAAAATTTTAGACCACAGAAACATGCCCCAGCCACAGAGAAAGGGATACAAAGCATTATGAACCAATGGTAAAAACTGATAAACATTTAAGTCTGTTCCTTAAGATGAGTGGGGAGATGAGGAAGAGAAAGGAAAGGAAGGTGCACAAAGCACTTAAGTGATTCTTGTATGGGTTCTTCACCCCATCTTATCATTAGGAGGAAAAAGGTCCTTGCTGACCCCAAGACCATGAATAACCCTAAACACAACTAAATGACAAGACACTCAAACACAGTATATTCACGTATTCACTTACTCACTAGCCATATAGGTGTCCAGAAAGGGGTATTCATACCTTGAGAAAAGCTCTATATTCACAGATGCTTTTCATTGATTAACAGCTCTAAACTGGTACCTGTTGGTACCATTTCTGAAGCCATCTGTCAAATCTCAACATTCTGCATTTTTGACCCCCTCCTCTTAAGAAAGAATCCACTAAAAATTGTGTAAACCTCTATTTCAGGCATTTCCACTACTGGGCATAAAATTTCACATCCATGAGAATCTGGTCACATCATTTGTAGCAATCTGAAAATTAATTTACAGCTTCTTTCTCATTCCCAACAGTTCAACTTCACACGAATATCTTTGCTCCCAGGAGACAATTTTTCTGTTCTCTAGATCTGCTTTTGTGACAAGCCCATCTCTTGCTCTTAACAATGAATTCTCAAGTGTATAGATTTTTTTAACTGGATAAGTATTACCCCCGGTCTTCTCTGTCTTCATTCATACTCATTATCCCAACTTTTTCTCTAACCTCCTTCTGTCTCTCAGGGATAACAGTTTTTCCATGAACGCATTTAACCACATCTTCTTTAATCCTTTGCAGACCGGCTACCATTTTTCTTTCTTGCCACCTAATTTTGAGCTAGTTTCTTTTACCTCTTAATTTCTAAAACAAAAAAGCTGTTTCTGTTTACTCTTTTTTTAGATATGTTCTTCAGCAATGATCATCTTTTCACAAGTTACTCTTGTCACAAATTACTTTTGGATAACTTTTCATATTAGGAATCTGCAATTTCTCAGTTATGCATGTAAGCTTCATCTCATCCTCTAAATTAGCAAAGAACAGGGAAAGAAAGAAGTATTTAGCTATGCAAATTCAGGAAGAAGCTTTTACCTTGTCTGAATTACATTTTAACAACATTCATGAAATTTTATCTTAAAACAAACCCAGTAGACTTTCTTTAAGTTATGGTCATAAATGTGTTTCTGAAGAGGCTGCAACTGCCAATAATTTTAAAGTTCTTAGCAAAAATGGAAATTTTCTTCTGTTTCTATAAAAAGCTAAATTTAAGAAAAGTGGGAAGCTATCATAAGGTTGATAATATATCAACTTGCATGCTTTGGATAAATCAAAATTATTAATAACAGTCCAAAAATCTGGCCCCCCCTTTTATCATACAGTTTAGTGTACCTTTACTATTTTTATTTATTATTACGATGCTGAAAAAAAATGAGAATTATTTAGGCAATAGGCTTTTTTCCTAAAATGTAATTTGATAATCATGAAAAAAAATAACTAACTTCAGAGATTTTCCTATGTTGTTACAAACACCTTGTAGCCAATTAGCAGCAACTGGCAAAGAGCTGTTGTACATTCGGTATCTAGTTTGCATGTAGGTATCTGCAAGCCATCAAATCTGCTTGAATATTTTCAAATATAATGGCCTTTGGCAAGAACTACCTGTTCTGCATTTTCTTAAATAGCTGTGTTACTGTAATTGAACAGCCATAGGATTATGATCATATTTATCATTTTTTACTAGAACTGCATGTGTACAGATGTGAAAATAAAAAGGTATTCATGCAAACGAAAAAGTATTAACTTGCACCCCTTAATAGCTTGCATCTAGTTCAGGTCACATTTTACCATTATAAAACCCACTCCTGTTTAATTGCATTAATCTTAATTATTCCACATTTTAAAGCTTTTTATTATTCTTCATGGTAACAATCTTTTTTATTTTTTTCCCTTTCAAAATTGGCATCTTATTACTTTACCAACCCCACTCCTGTCTGAACATTCATCTCCACTCATTAGAACAAGCATCTGCTACAAACATTATTAATGAAATACATATCAAGGGATACAGCAAGCCGTTAACCACCTGGGTTAATCATTTTACAGTACAAAGTTGACAATGCAGAGTCATATAGTATGCCTTAAACATACTGTTACAATTATCTTCTTCAGAGAACAACTACTATTTCAGAAGCACAGTACTACAAAACTAGATAAATTCGTAAAGCCATATATACCTTGTAGCTACTGTCAACATACAACATATAGTTCATCTCATTAAAGCCAAGAGGAATGATTTTAGTAGTGGGAAATTTGCCCTTTGGATTTCTGTGTCTTATGAATAGCATTAAAATTATTTTTATAACACCAGAGGTCTGACAACTGTTCCAATAAATATAGAGAATTCATACCAAATAAGTCAGAATATGCAGACTTAAGTGATTTATATTTTCCCAGTAATAATTTAAAGCAATATGATTTTAGAGGTGTTTTTCCTCAAGAGTTGCATATAACATTTACATACACGCAAATAGCTGGCACAGAGGAAATATTTTTCCAAAGACAGACAAAACTAAGTGAGCTTCAAAGCTCTTTAAAGTTCATGTGTCTAAACCAGAGCTGCAAATCTTTACACAGAGGCATTTATAAACAGGAAGGGAGAAGTATTTGCTCACACCCATTGCTGTTTGGAGCGAGCATGCCCCAGAAGGGAAGCAGGAGTGAGAAGCTGGTGTGCCTAGCTGATGCTGATAAGGGTTCTGGAAACCAGGCACTGAATAAGCAAGACCACAGTGTAGACACTAACTCTGTCAATCAGGACAGACAAAGCAAATGTAAGTCAAAAGATTCTGGACTCAAGGCTCCAAGAGTATTGAATTGAGGAGGATGTGTTTTGACCCAAACCAGACTCAGACCCACACAGTTACGAAAGCGTGTAAGATACTACCCCACTAAATTTTCCCAAAATATTTTGTAGGGTCACTGTCAAATAATTGAAGTAACCAGTTTCACATTTAGTCAATGCAAGATGCTACATAATGCTCTTTCATTTAGGGATTTTTATTTTTTTTTTTCAAAAAAAATTATGGGTATAAAAATGTAATTATGCTAAGAAAGCAAGAAAACATGCACAGTTCAACCACTGAAAAACAATAAAAAAACCCACCCACCACCACCACAGCTCTTGAACCAGAAGGGTGAAAGTTCAGCTTCAGCTGAAATCTAGGAATAGCAAATGCCTTTGGAGAAAAACAAAAGTCGTCACTGAAATTACCAACACTACATGTCAATTAAAACAGCCTACAAATACATGTTTCAGCCATGAAACCTCTAGAAAAAGACTGCTGCAGGAGATATTCAACAATAGTGAAATTTAAGAAGTTTGGCTAAGTTGAGCAGATATTGCTATTAACTGAAATGAGAATATTTTATTTAAGTGAGAAAGTACAGTACAAAGCTATTAATTAAGCATCTGCTTTTCTGTAAGACCAATCAGGTCAATGAAACAGCAGTGCTTTTTTTAAGCAAAGAGCAAAACAAAACAAAGTATGTAAATCAAATAATATTGTAATAGGCAAACCCTAGACTGCTGCATCTAAACCACCCTTAACAGAATAGCTTCAGATATCTGATGACAGGGGTTTCACCTCCAGATAAAGTAAGCCAGGATCCGTAAATGGATCTCCACTAACTGATGTCTTAATATTAAATTCAGGAAGGTCACGCCTGTCAACTCAAGTATTCCGAATAATTAACAAAAATCTGTTTAATTGCATCTGGAGTCCAGATCATTGGAGAACAACAAAATAATTAGAAGAACATCCAGTGCAAAAACTGTGACAGTTATTTTTCATTGTTGATTAGGGTAGCTATCATGCACAGTGTCTAAATGTCCAAATAATAGCTCAGGGTTTCATCTTTAATCTCTCTTTCACAACATTCCTTCAGCTGAATTTCATTAACACTGGATCTTAGACTGTAGCACCATTTTCTTCCCTGCATATACTTATCAGTCTGTGTATCTCCATAATTAACTACAAGTTACTATCTTTAGAGAAAATTTAAAAGAACTGTTTAGTTCCCCCAGTTTCATTCTTCATCCATTCTGATTTGTCACCATTCTAGAACTCCAAAAACATGGACAGAATGTCCAAAATACTGAAAATTTCTACAAGAAATTACATATGCACTCTTAATCTCTTTCACAAAAGACAGTCTTCCAGGTGCACTACAATTTTCTACATAATTATTCTAGTATTCAGAATGTATGTATCCCGTACATTTGAGTAAGAAAATAAGAATATTTCATAAGATTTCAGTATTCCAAATTAAAAATTTAACTGACAAAGAAAGACTCTTCAGGTCAGTTTAAGTTGGCTGAGTTTCCTTGTTTAGGCTCAGCAGCGTTTGAATGCACTCTACTGCTCTGTGAATAAGACTGTATCTCCCAACACCATCCCTCTGCAATTTCTCATCCTGAGAATGCCTGCATCACATCACCCAAGTGTTCATGCATACAACCAGCCCATGTTAATAAGCCAAATATTCCCACCCACTTCTTAATGCTTGCGTGCCATACTGAGTGCAAGCTTGCTTTTTATTTTCACACCATGCACTGCCCGAGCTAATAAACCCTTGAAGAACAAACTCCACAGATGACACCTGAAGGGGTTTGGGTTTTTTTCATAGGACACAGCTTGTCCTATATTCTGAATTTTGCTGAACCCTGACTGACTCCATGTGGAATCATTTGGTAATTCTCATAGGACCCCAATTCCCCACATTTTCCAGGATTTTCAGTATGTGGGATACTCCACTCTACTTACTAAAGATAACAAACTTAACAAAATAAAGAATGAAGAATGAACTTCAGAAAACAGCTACAGCCCACACTGCTTGTTTATTTAGTATCAAAACTTTACTTTGTTGTCTCAGCACATGGGAGAATGATATCCCAATACACTGCAAGACCAAATACACAAAACCAGTATTTTAACTTTACCAGCCTCAAAATGAAAGTTCTTATACATCTCATCCACATACCCAATGCCTTCTAACTTGTACACATGTAAACACTTAACTCTTTTACTAGTCTAAGCCACTACGCACAAGTGAGCACAAGAGTCCTCCTCTTACTCATTGTAATTGCACTTTTTCTGATCAGGTCAAAGCAGGTTAAAACCCTTTTTATCTGCTCTAAGCGAATAAAAATGAAAGTCATTCTGCTTAGCACAGATTATAAATATTTAAATACCACTGTATGTAAAGAACATCTTTTAGAAATAAAAATCAAGCTATTGAAATGAATTTGTCACACAATTTATATTCTTCCTGTTACTGAAACACTACTGACTATAACGTAAGAAATTACATTATTAATTACCTGACGATAGAACCCACAACAAAAAGAAAGGTTGTGATCTGTATGGTATGAGTAGTATAGGTTAAAAACATTTGTATTAATATCAGAGATTCTTGATTTTTTAGCTTCAAACCAGAAATACTGAAGAAAAACAGAAGCTTGGAGTACCAATCTCCACTTACGATGATCAAGAAAGATTTGTTTGTATGAAGAGCCACAGTACCCCTTCGCAACAGTGCAAGGACACAGGGAACCTAGCATTTGGTGTTTTATTTAAATGTGAATAGCAAATACCTTCTATACCTCATCCAAGCTGCTGAGTGTAAAGGCAAGAGACCCTATATGACATGGCTTTTTCATAAGAGACAAAGCAATGAAAGTACACCCAATGAGACCTGTGTTTACACAACTGAATTTCATGCCGTTGAGACCAATCTACAATCAGTTACAAGCAGAGGAAAGTGTTTTGCCATTCTATGTTTGATGTGTGGAGTCTCTCCTACTTTGAAATGCTAACACAAGAATATTGGAGAAATCAAATACAAGCATGCATTTCAAATCAGTGATAACACCACTCAAGAGCAACCTGGTGTAGTGGAAGGTGACCCTGGCCATGGCAGGGGGGTTGGAACTAGATGATCTTTAAGGTCCCTTCCAACCCAAACCATCCCATGATTCTACACACTGATTCAATCAGATTGTAGTCTGTTATAAAAAAATGTCATGCCTACAATCAATGTACAAGAACCGGTGAGGAAACGTGAAACTACTGACTCTTTGGCTAACCGGAACTACAAATTTGAACAATGGATCCCAGTATGAATGCATTTCTAATACTAGCCAGCTTCTGAAGAATCAACTAGAGATTTTAATTTAGCTTTTATAAACAAATTATTTAGCTTAACAAACTTTTACTGTTATCTAAGATTGTTCTAAGGCCTTGGTGGCAAGTCTTGCCTGACAGACAGGCAAGGGAGGAGAATAAAAATACATACATTTAGGTCAGTCTGCAGAACAGCTGCTAAAAAGAAACCTGGCCGCAAACTTCAGCAAATGTTGGGTACCAACAGAGGAAAAAAAATAATCTCTGGAGTCAGTTTTGCTGTTAGAATCTGCTTTGTCCTTTGTACAAGCAAATTCACTTTCCTGAGAAAACACGAACCAGCTACCCAATTTACTGGGAGTTTCTTTTTCATTTAAAATGAACTTACCGAGTGCCATCTGCTTTCCAGCTAACTTTGTATGGCTTCTGCTCCAAAAATTTAATATTTTGTTTGTCCATGGAAACAGGCTGTGCTCCAGGGAATCCTGACCTAAAGAAAAAAGAACCATGTTTGTTAGTGTTCTGCAATAGGAAAAAATGCATTGCCTTGTGTGACATTAGACTGAAGTCACACCTTGTACTAGACTTGCTGCAAGGTTAACTTTGAGTTAGAACATCTTTGACGATAAGGTATTTTGCAAGAGGAATCAAATGTCTGTCTAATAAGAACAAGTGTATTTGTTTATGACAGTATGTGGAACTTCAAAGTTTTAACTTTGGAGGAAAAGATACTTGAATTCAAAATTACATGCACTAGAAGAACTATAAACATCAGCAAGTTAGGAAGCATTGTGATCATCAACCTGGATCGTCAGCTTTGGAAAGGAAGAGTTCAGAATTCGAAATAGTAAAACCAGCATTCTCATTAACACTGGACTATAAAAATGAGTTGGCTATTATTGAAGTGTAACAGTAGCTGTATAAATGAGTCTACTGCTTGAGCACGCACTAAATTTTACACAAAGAATTTGCACAGCAAGAATGCATTTCAATGGAAAAGCAGTTCTAGAATCTCATTTCTTAATATCAACAGCTGATAATCCCATTTCATAGTACAATGAAAGATCCTCATCTCTTTCACTGTTGAGTGTTTTTGAGGTTTGCTTTTTTTTTTTAAACAATACCACTGAAAAATAGTCACCTATTCTTCTTTTTACAATGGGCCATTTTCTTCTGAGAAACTAGAAATTACTGTAAAAATACAGAGACACTTATTTCTAGACAGTATAAATAAACAAGTTCTAAATGTTCTCATACCCTTCCCATCCACAGAACTGCTGACATTTTTGCTGTATTCCTCCTAACTTTGGTTGTGTTGTCACCTGGGTCACACATTTAACTGTTATTCCTTCCAAGAAAATTGCACCCTAAATAGAAAAAAAAAAAATAAAAAAATCAAGAAATAGTATTTAAGCTTTGACAAAAGCAGATCAGAACATGTCAATACAAGATTAAGTCTCTTTCTACAACTTGACCCTCCTGAGCAATAACAGCTTCAATAGTCCTTAAACATTTACTCCCAACCAATACAAATCAGCTGAGCTTTGCCAGTAAACTCACTGGTGAGCCATATTACGAACCCAGCAACTGAAATGAGTTATTTATGGGGGGGAAAAATAAAACAACAATTAAAAAAAAAAAAGGGGGGAGGAAAATGGTATGGGATAGGCACTGTTTAGCAAGTGCTCTCTAGAAAGTTCCCACATCAAGCTACAGCATCAGTCTGACTCATTTTTTTCATTTGTAACTAAAGCAGGCACAGTATTATGAAATATTTAATAGTAAACTGATCACATATGGAATTTGCAGGGATCAAATTAATCACCCTTAGTACACAAAACATTACACAATAAGGTAGTGCCAGACATTTATTTGTGGATGAGAATTTCAACCTAACAATATTCTAAGCCTAGAACAAAATACCGTACATTAAAGGTGACAAAACTCTTTCTGGAAGTGACGCCAATTTTTAAAGTGTCAAAAGGTATAGCCTCAAAATAAGTAACTGGAAACTAAGGGCAAAATTGACCTATGAAATGTTAAATACATTTTTTTCATACAGATACAGTATTTCTAGACCAGCAATTCCATACTTTCCTTGATTCATGGAAAGTAAGAGCTGCTCACTAAGAGCAGAGATCTAACATGAAAGATATACATAAGCAGTCTGGTAATTAGTGAACTAAAGTCACTGGGAAACATCTTTAGGCATGAGGAGCTCGGTGGTTTTTTTCCAAACAAAAATATCAGCATTTTTCTCCCTTCAAATCCTGAAGATGCAAGCTTTCAATTAAATATAGTCTTTCTTTCAGACCTAGATGGCAATTCCAATACAAGAAGTGCAATTACATGGATATCACCTCTACCTGGGTGAACTACCACGTTACATGACTCAAAACTTACACTATAGGAAAAACAATGGAAAGAATGAGGGTACATGCAGCAGCAAACTTAAAGGATTCTCAGTTGATCTGAGACAAACTTCTTAACAAACAAGAAAACATAAACAGCTGGTTTGTAACAAAATATTTGGGTAAAAATATACTTGTGTAATTTTATTCTCAATATAAACCAGATTACTAAAGCGGAGGTGGTCTCCTGAATGCCACAAAAAGAGCATATGCACAGAGCAACAATACTGAAAATAAAGCTCTAAATGACTTGTATATTCCAGAAAAAAAAATGATGCTGAGTGCAATAAAACAAATACTGCACAACAGAACACATTAAAGCCATCAGATTTACAAAGCTACAGAATTAAAGATTTCTATACAGATCCCAAATCAACCATATTTCAAAGCCCAAATTCTCAATGCAGACTAAGAAGATCAAAGCATGATGTTTCACCTGTTGAGCTATGAATCCTGCACCTGAAGATATAAATATTTCTTATCTGTTCTCTAAAATGCTTGAAACTTGCACTACCAAATCTAGCTGCCTACTACTGAAGAAAGGAGATTTTTTTCTCCCTTCTCTTTTCACACACCATGGCACTTGTCTGTGCTCTACTCCTGAACAAGTCTAGGAAATAAGTTAAGAAAAATAACATTATAAATTAGCAATTTTCTGCCAAATTTGCATCTTAAACTAGCTCACCATAGGATAAATCAGCACTAGTGCCAGCACAAGGGAAGCAGAAGGAATACAGAGTAAAGGGAAAGCAGTTTCCAGTACAGCCCACATATAGTTAAGACTGGCTCAGTTGTATCAGTATCACCAAATTGTATTCTGAGAATAATACATCCTAAAGAAATACACTAGTTCATAACCTTAATTACCTTAAGTTCTACAGACTTTCAGCCCATCACTTATCTCATATTACTGTTGTGGGCACCAGCAGGTGCAACAGCGCACAGGTGACTGCGCAAGGGAGGCAAACAGCTCTATATGGCTGGCCAGCATGTTGTCTGAATTCCAAGTAAGTGGTTAAGAGCACCACATAATAAAGGAAGATAGTCGAGCCTTGCTTCCCAGAATAATGGCAGAGTGTGATGGCAGTACAACTGCTAAGATTAAAGCAAAAGGCAGGCAACAGGAAAGATTTTCCAGAAAAGTCACAAACATTAAATTGGTGCCTGCCATTTCAATGTTGTCTCTTGCAGGTTACCTGCCTCAAGTATACTCACTTAGCTAAGGCAGAGCACTATGAAAACAAGGCGAGTCACGGGGATGCCCATGCTTAGCTAACTCAGCACTCTAGGTTTCAGGACATTTCCTTGGATAAAGTGCCAGAACTGAGCCAGACCCATGCACTTTCTACACCACAGTTGAGCTAACAGCCCCGGTGTGGTGGAAACAGGTGAGTGACGAACGGAGGGCAAAGATGCGAGAGCACTCAGCTCAGCAGGAGCACCTCAGGTCCTCAGCACTGCTATTAAGCCAAAAGTGCCAAGCCCTAATGAATCCAAGGTAACCTACATGTACTTAGTATCTACACCCTGAGCAACCTCAACACCATCTGCACTGATCAAGTTCTCATTGATCTGTACCCCTCCACCCATCACTTCAGCTGAAGATGTGGCAATGTGTTGGGAATCATAGAATCATAGAATAGTTAGGGTTGGAAAGGACCTCAAGGTCATCTAGTTCCAACCCCCCTGCCATGGGCAGGGACACCTCACACTAAACCATCTCACCCAAGGCTCTGTCCAACCTGGCCTTGAACACTGCCAGGGATGGAGCATTCATAACCTCCCTGGGCAACCCATTCCAGTGCCTCACCACCCTTACAGTAAAGAATGTCTTCCGTATATACAATCTAAACTTCCCCTGTTTAAGTTTGAAGCCGTTACCCCTTGTCCTGTTACTACAGTCCCTAATGAAGTGTCCATCCCCAGCATCCTTATAGGCCCACTTCAGATACTGGGAGGCTGCTATGAGGTCCCCATGCAGCCTTCTCTTCTCCAGGCTGAACAGCCCCAACTTCCTCAGCCTGTCTTCATACGGGAGGTGCTCCAGTCCCCTGATCATCCTCGTGGCCCTCCTCTGGACTTGTTCCAACAGTTCCATGTCCTTTTTATGTTGAGGACACCAGAACTGTACACAATACTCCAAGTGAGGTCTCACAAGAGCAGAGTAGAGGAGCAGGATCACGTCCTTCGACCTGCTGGTCGGTCATGCTCCTTTTGATGCAGCCCAGGAAGATCATAAATACCATTTGGAGGAGTGGCTGAGTGGGCATAACACCATACACACACCTCCCTGACCCTAGTGCCCATCACCAGGCCCAGGCAACAACCACCTTCAGCTACCCAGACTTGACCGAGCGCCAGTATGCTCAGAGGCTCTTTTCCAGAGGACAAGAAACATTCCAAAGCATGTCAGGAAGAGAAAGAGCCCGCATCTTCTAAAAGAGAAGAAGGGAGAGCCAGGGAGTTACAATGATCAGCTTAGATTTAATACCTAGAAATACAAGACCAAATCACAAGAACTGCCTCTAGGCATCTACAAGTAAAAATGATACACAAAATCATACTGACTGTCACTCAATAACAACAGTGTTCAACAAATCATTTGGTTTTGGTGAAGAAAAAGGCTTCACAGAATTGGGAGAAGCAGGAAATATCACATATTTTGATGCCTGCTTGGTTTGGTTCGTTCATCTTGTTCTCAGAACTCAGAAAACATGAGGTAGATGTAACTTCTATAAAAAAGAGCAACTTGTCTGGAAACTAGATTCAGAGTCAGTTTCACTAACAAAATGGAAGAATGTATTGAGGAGGAACTGTGAAGTCTGTTTTAGGTCTAAAAGAATTAATTTATTTTCCCTACATTTCCCATTAGCATATTCTTATTTTCATTAAATCTGTGAGTTTAGTAACAGGCATACAGACAGTTATGGTAGCTTAAGAACTCAGTGTTATCCTTAATTTTAAGAACAGGCTGGAAAAAACACTGTGCAATTCAGTATAAACAAAGTTCTACACTTAATAAAGAATAAGCAATTATACAAACACACACTGGTAGATAATTAGAGAAAAAGATATGGAGGCAGCAAGAGACCAAAAGCTCTATTAGTATTATTCTGTTTTGTAAAAGGCAATTATATTAAGATATATAAACAGAAGTATTAGCCTTAAGGCATGTGAAATTAATTCCTCCCTAAAAAGCACTAGCATGGCCTCAACTAAAGGCTTGTGTTCAATTATAGGCACCACTGTCTCACAAAAATGTGAGTCAACATGACAGAATACAAAAAATAGTAAGAATGGTCAGAAGTATAAAAAATATGCACTACAGAAAGAAGTCACACCCTGGTTTCAGCTGGGACAGTTTATTTTCTTCCTTTTAGATGGCACACTGCATTGGCATCTAATGTGGGAAAAGAGAAGGCTAAAAAGAAATTACACCCATATTTATGTATTCATGTACGTAAAATGCTGCTGCAAAACCAGAAAACAATTTTTTCTCATATCTGTCAAGATGCCCATGGGCAGAAGTACATGTACAGGGGTTAACCTCTGACAAAGATCCAGCTCACACATTAAAAGTTTGAAGGTTCTGGCTCAGAACTGTAACTTTTTGTCCTATTTGCAAAATCAAGGGCTTTTTTCCTAAAGATTTTTTTTTCCTGAGGTGAGGTTCTAAGTGTCAGTTAACAATGATGCTTCAATGCTACAATTACTATCACATGCACTGACAAAGTCAAAACATGTTTGGATTTCCTGTGTAGAATCTGAGACTACAGCAAACAAGTTTGCTGTTACCTGTCAACTACATTTGGGTGATGACAAAGGAAACTGTAATGACATTATGTTCTAACAGTTCCCACAGTTTCTCTAGCAGAGAACAGAAAGGCTGTCAAGACTTCTTGACACCAAAATATGGCCGTTTTAATGAAACAAGCTGAAGTAAAGTTCCTCACATCCAGGAATTTCTGAGATGGACAGCATGATAACTTCATTTTGTAGGATAGCTGGGCAGTTGTTTATTGCCTCCTCTTCTAACCCTAAACTTTTCTTCTGTCACCACAAAGATTTGGGTCAAAATGAAAATATTTCAGAACACCACTATCACCAAAGCCACCTCTAGTTTGATACTGTCTACCCCTAGGTGATTAGAGAAAGAGTCATATTAGAAGATCGAAATCATTTGCTGCAGGAAATCAACATAATGCTGAAAATTTAGCCCTTCAGACAGCAAAATAAGAAAATCTGAGCAAGAGGTATTTACCTGATAATCATTCCCCCTGTAGATTGCCTATTTACAAGGAACCACAAACAGACTGTATCCATCTCTACTGAGTTAAGAAGCAGTCCAATCTGCCAGCCAAGACCCATGGTAAAGAATTCTCCCTGTTCCTCCTCTTCATGTTCCTCCAGAGCTGCAAAACTGAATTATACGAATATGCATATTAACTAGATGATTCTTTCTTTCATAAATTCTCTAACTCTTAATTAACTTTTCATTATTAATATGCTTATTCGTATAATTTAGCTTCCAGCTTTCCAAAACCCCTATGGTGGCACATAAGAAAAAGCCTAGGAAGCCAGTATCACGACTCCTATTAGACCAGTTTAGTTTTACACTGTCTGAAAAGAGGCTGTTATTGGACCTCACCATCACACCTCATTTGCTAATACATTAAAAGGCAAGTAAAAAAAACAGAAAGTTTTGAGGTTTCAGTCCAAGTAATTTATTTAGATACAAAAGTTTTACTGCCAGGCTAATGGAGGTACTGGCTATACCCCTGAATATATTTTTATTATGCCTTTTCACAGTGTGGGCAATTTTTAATTCCAGCTGATGGACTACTTGAAAGTTTTCAAAGTTCATTTTGCTTCTGTGGACTACATTTTGTATTCCTTTCAGGCTATTTTCTTCCATCTGTAAACAATGTTGAGCAGCTGCAGTAACAACAAACTGCATTTTTGCAGCATATTTCATATGAGGATTTTTAAGTGTTTGCAAACGGACACACCTCAGCACTCAATAAGTCAGTATTATGCGAAAAGAACTGAATGTATTTTTGCACTCAGCAACATTTTCCCCTACTTTACCTGCAAATGAAAAAAAATAAAGAGTCAGGAATTTGGAGAGAACTGAGCCATTAGTCTTCAGATGACACAAGTATATTCTTTGTACTTCAGTATTAGTTCTGTATTATGGTACCTACAGCAACTCACTTCATAATTCACAATTATGCAAATGTCAAAATAATCATAATAAGTGATCAGCCATATTTCTTATCATTATACAGTTAAAACAGCTTTGAAAAATATAAAATTTCAAAGCTGTCTTGAGGGTTTTAAGCTCATCTTGCTATTTGCTAATCCTATCCTCCATCCTCCAATATTTCCAGAAGTAAGAGTATTTACCGAAATGAGCACTGAATTTTATAGATTCTGAATTTCATCCACATGGCTACAAAAAATAAGTAAAAACTATTTACACACTCCACTCCCCCATGGTATTTCACATCTAAAGACAAGAGTAAATAATTAAAAAGTGCTTTACTATCCAAACTCAAACTTTAAAAGAAATTGTTATATTACAGAAATTTCAAGTCATTTTTACAACTGAAATAGCTGAGGTGTTGAATGTTAAACTCTAAGTTTCATATAGGAAACATAAGCAAGCTTACAATGAGTCTAACAGATTTTCCTGGTTAGAGACAATACTAACAGGTCCTCATTTGCAAGAGCACTGATGCTTGTATAGCATGTATTATGTAGTAAATGACGACTCTGAGTTTATGAAATTAAGTTTAGCTTTTTGAATATTAAGTTCTTAATCAAAAATACCAGTTTTAGGCGTTCTTTTCTCCTCTTGCCAAAGGAAGCGCTTGATGATCCAGGTTCTGATTCTTGGCCTCCTGTTTTACCATTATCATCATCCTCCTCTTCATCATCATCAAAGCACCATTCTGGCAGCTCAGGTGGTGATGGTGCATCATCTTCATCTCCATAACGACGAAATAATTCTTTCAAATAGTCCCCTTTATAAATACCTGGCGGTCTAGCCTGAGCAAAAGTAGCCACAGCAGCCTCAATACTGTCAAATAAAAATTGAAAATTACTCTGAATGCTTAATTTACATGTTTTAGTTATGTTATGCCTTCCCAAACATTAAGATTTATTGGACTGAGAATTACAACAAACTCCAAACTGGTAATTGCAAGAACATTCATTACTTTTGAAATACCAGGCTTAGATATGCCTGGCAACAGTTGCGCTTGCACAAGATTCTGCATGCACTGATTATGTTCTCAGAACTGCAGCTTCCGCTGCTTCGCCTCCTTATTGTAGCTGATCGTGTTGTGCTGGTCACCTAATTAAAACTTTTATTATTGCTACAGAAAGGAATGGATGACACATAGATAAGTACTTAAGGACTGACTGAAGACAAAAAAAACTAAAGAAAAAAGATTAACAAACTTAATGAAAAAACCCTCAAGTTTTGAAATTCAATTATGGCTACATTTTTTCTCCTCTAAGAATTATCTTTCCTTTCATTAGAGGTTTTGCCATCACACTGCAAAAAAGCATCTTAATCTTTTGAAATTACTTCTTTCCAGAAGTTTCTCATAATAAATAAATTTTTAAAAATGAAATAAATAAATCTGTCATTCAGAAACCTTTTACTATGCAGCTTTAAAGCTTAAGTGGTTTAAGAAACTGCACACTGGATCACGAAGGAAAAAAAGAAACTAGTCATGCACTTTCACTAGCCAACAGGAAAGTGAGCACAGCACAAGGGCCAACCCTAAGAAAATGTTTAACAGAAAACACTGATCATACAATTTACGATGGCTGCGTGAAGCAGTAACACTCCATGGATCAACACTTAGAAATCTTGCCAGATAGAGAAGAAATCACAAAGGGCACATGCCCCTCTTTGGCTTCTTAAAACAGAAGTTTTTTCAGACAAACTTTTTCAAAACATTCTTTTCAGGTAAGAAAACAGCCTCTCACTGCAGCAAGGAAAACATTCAGCTAAAATGAAAATGGAAAAAATGGGAAACTGGAAAAATGGAAAAAAAATAGGAAAAAAAAAAATTAAGTACAAAAGGCTTCTTTCCCCCCCCCCCCCGATTTGTACAGTATGGGAAGGAACACGAGAACTTCGAGGCAAATGTCCCAGAATAGACAGTAACGCTTCCTAAGAATCATTAAGTTTGGTTCTCCCTTCTGATCTTTAGAGAGAGGAAAAACAAACATTTTCCAGAGTGGAAAATGCTTTATTAGATGGCCATTGGATCTCAGAAGTGACCCTTTAAGAACCTGAGTTATAGTAGGTGCTTTTTTCCCCATTCTGTTTTCTAAAGACTCCTAATTTCTTCCTCACAAGAAATTTTTTATTTTGTATTTTTCTTAAATTGTTTCACATCTTTTGTAATCAATGCCATTGATCACATGACATGATTACATGAAATGACAAAATCAACCAAAAGGAATGGGGCCTGAAAGTCACCCAAATTGGTCTCTGATGATATTAGAACTCTATACTATATTGAATAGATGGCAATCAAAGCCAAAAGAGGCAGCACAGATTTCAAGCACAGAAACCTAGCTGGAAGAAAACATTTTGCAACTTCTAGAAACACAGCAGTCTTTGGGAAAAGGAGTTGTGAAAAGCAGAATCAACTAAGGTTTCCATCCACTAGCTGAAGAGCTTTCAGTCTGGGTGACCTTTCTTTAAACTAACTATAAAATATATCTCAGGTTTCACAATACATCATCAGCACTCCTACATCATATGCTTAAGGAATGAATATGGATGGATTTTTCCACCAGGAAAATCTTATTTCCTCATCAGCAAATAACAGTGCCTTCTTTTAAAGAATGATACAGCAAACTGGATTTATCTTGATACGATGCTTAGCATTAACTACCTTGCCAAATTTCATTCTTTTGCTGTGGACATTTTTCCCAACCAAGTGATATCTGGATGTTCTATTAACAAAAGAGATTAAACGTGATGCAACTAACTACCTGAATTAAGAAAAAAAAAAAAAAAAAAAGACATGGCTATTAAGTTTCAAGGCTTTTCGGCAGAGGTTTGAAAATAAAGAGAGGCTGCATAAAAGCATGAGATTCAAAAAGATTGAAGTGCACTGCCTCTTCAGAACAAAGGACCAATTCTAACTATTGCATGCCACTTTTAAATTGTTAGAATAAAAGTATACAAATTTTCTAGTTCATAGGAACAACCAGAATCATACTATAAAAGGTATCTGTATCTGCATCTACTTCCTACACTCAGCTAACATCCTGCCAAGATTCAGGCACCCACTAGTAATGGTCTCCATTACTCCAGTGTCTTTATTCCAAGTTCACTAACAGACAACAATGACCCAGTTCTTTGGAAACAGCTTGCACATACATGCTAAGCATCAAATGAATGTATGTTCAGTAAGAAGAAAATGCTGCAACAGAAGCAGAATTTTCTTCACTTAAAGGACCACAGAAGAAATATCATCAGAATGCTTAAGGGGTCTGTGAAGAAACAGGTGTTGCATGGGACCCCGTTAGCAGGGAAACTGTATTTTGTGAGTACGAGAGTACTCACATGCAAAAGTCATGCCACCAGCATGGTATAGGCATGTGTTTTTTACACGAACATTATTTATAAGAGATCACTACTCTTTATGAAGGCGCCAACATTTTTAGATAATAAAAAACCAAAAAAACCAACTCTGGTGAGTCTGTATAGAAGCATGCTGTGGACTTTAGTTGAAAAACAAGCTGGAAACAAAGACTTTGTCTCCCCCTTGACCCTTCAGAAGCAAGTATGCTACGTCTGCTCTTAAGAACTCAAAGAACCCCAAAACACCTCCATGCAAACCTACATGGAAAAAGATTAAAAAGTAAAAGAAATAATCTTTCACACATCTCTGAAACTCTACATTCTTACTCAAAATATGGGACACGTCACAGGGAAGATGTGTACAGTATAATGTATACACTCCTAAAAGCCCACACACAGCAGGTACAGCTGACTCTTGACGTACTGGACCTGGAAAGCTCAACTGAAACACACTAAACTACCAAGGCATCAAGATTAGTAGGCAGTTTTAAAATAACTAACACTGATACATTAGGATAGCTGTCAGAACTACGAGTAAAACATACTGAAGATGCTTTTGGTAACTTTCACAAATCCCCAGGAATTAACATTCAAAATTACCTCCAATCCAACTTCTCGACCAAGAAGGCACAGATCAGAAATCCAGTTCTATTGAAACCATGTGTGCAATGGACACCTAGACAAGACAAGAAAAGAGTATAATCATTTGCAAGTAGTTTCGACAAACAGAATCACAGAATCAACTAGGTTAGAATAGACCGGTAAGATCATCAAGCCCAACTGTTACCCCAGGACTGTCAAGGCCACCACTAAACCATCTCACTGAGGGCCTCATCCACACAGTATCTGAACACTTCCAGGGACGGTGAGTCCACCACTTCCCTGGGCAGCCTGTTCCAATACCTGATTACGCTCAGATATTGTCTAAGGTGGATGTTTTGCTGACCTTCTTCCTGACTTTTCCAAGGATTGAAAATTCAATCATTTTGCGACTGCTCTGCCCAAGACAGCCTCCAACCATCACATCACTCATGAGTCCTTCTCTGTTTGTGAACAGCAGATCCAGCCAGGCATCTCCCGTAGTTGACTCACTAACCAGCTGGGTTAGGAAGTTAGCTTCCACACACTCCAAGAACTTCCTGGATTGTTTCTTCTCTGCTGCGTTGTACTTTCAACAGACATCTAGCAGGTTGAATTCCCCCACAAGAACAAGGGCAAGCAATTGTGAAACTTCTCCCAGTTGTTTGAAGAGCACTTCATCTGTAGCTTCCTCCTGGCTGGGTGGTCTATAACAGATTCCTACCAGGATATCCGCTTGGTTGGCCTTCCCTTCACTCACAAACATTCAGCCTTCTCACTCACACTATTGAGTTGAAGGCAGTTGATGCACTCTGACATACAATGCAACCCCACCACCTTTTTGCTTGCCTATCCCTTCTGAAGAGCTTGTAGCCATCCACTGCATCCACTCCAATCATGCTAAGCATTCCATGTTTCTGTGATAGCGATTATGTCACCATTTCCCTGCATGCTTTAGTTTCACAAGTGTGTTTTTGGATCCTTCTACCTTCATCAGTAGCATTAAAGACTTATGTACCTTCCCATCAAGGCAGCCCAGATCACATAAGGTACGTAAGCCTAAAAGCCATTTATTACATTCATTCTGCAAATTATTAGCAACAAAAGTATAGGATACTTCAGTTTATCACAATTCAAGAGCACTGCCTTACTGCAACTGAAATGCAGCTAATACAGATAAGTTTCAAAACATTTTTTCATGACTGCTCGAATGCTTATCAGAAGACAATGCAATCAAATTCAATAACTGTGCTTTTAGTGAATTCAACAAGCATAACATTCATTTCACATCATCAGGCATAAAAATCATATCCAGATTACCTATCTGAAACCTGAAAGAGGTGTCAGTAGACCACAATTCTATTTCAAATTTGCTGTTATCATGCTAAGACCAGACTTGTTAATTTGAAAAAAAAAAAAAATACAAAAAGAAAAATATGCAACAGTATAATCACCTTGGATTACTTATCTTCTCAATGTCAGAATAAAAGAATTAAGTCTTCAGCCTCTCTTTTATTGAATTCATCGTCCAGTGAAAGGAGGGGAAGTCAAAAGCATTGGAACTTCTTTTTCTCTCAAGGCAACAGCACCATCTAGTGATAAGTAAGCCAGCCTAAAAACCTGTGCTGTTAAAAATGTGAAGGATTCCAGCAAAATGCTGTCTCTTCCTCATACTGCATTTAAAATTACAAATATCAAAGGTTCCGCTAACACCTAGCACAATTATTCTTAACATTCACATATTTTTCAGTTGTGACCACAGATCGTTCAGGTTGGAAAGGACTTGTAAGATCATCAAGTCCAACGGTTAATGTCAAGTCCACCACTAAACCCTATCACTCAGGGGCTCATCTACACATCTTTTTGAATACCTTCAGGCATGATGACCCCACCACTTCCCTGGGCAGCCTGTTCCAATGCTTGGCAACCCCTTCAGTGAAGACATTTTTCCTAATATCCAATTCAAACCTTCCCTGGTGCAACTTGAGGCTGCTACCTCTTGTCCTATCAGTTGTTTCTTGGGAGAGACTGAAACCCACCTCACTACAGCCTTTCAGGTAGTTGTAGAGAGCAAGAAGGTCTCCCCTGAGCCTCCATTTCTCCAGGTTAAACAATTCCAGTTCCCTCAGCCACTTCTCATCAGGCCCTTCACCAGTTTTGTTGCACTTCTCTGGACACACTCCAGCACCTCAATGTCTTTCTTGCAATGAGGGGCCCAAAATTGAAAACAGGATTCAAGGTGTGGCCTCACCAGTACGAGTGCAGGGGGGTGATCACTGCCCTGGCCCTGCTGGTCACACTGTTTCTGATACAGGCCCAGGATGCTGTTGGCCTTCTTGGCTGCCTGGGCACAAGCTGGCTCATATTCAGTGTCTGTCAACTAACGTTGCCAGGTCCTTTCCTTCCCAGCAACTTTCCAGCCACTCTTCCCCAAGCCTTTAGCACTGCTGCATGAGGTTGCTGTAACACAAGCGCAGGACCCAACACCATAAAGCAAGTAATTTTAAGCTAGTACTATTTCTCTACCATAGGCAGCAAAGTAAGTTGAGCAGCAATTCATTTAACACTTCTTCAGACAAAATGTTAATATCTATCTTTTTTTATATATGCTCCCCTACACTGTAAGTATTTCTTTTGGTTTTACTGGAGATCCAAAAAATGCCTATGAAGAGTAAACTGATAAAACTTATCTGTGTAAACAGAAACGCGTTATCAATCGTATCAGGGTCAGGTTTTATGCCCACCCCACCAAACTTGCCTTCTTACTGAAGCAAAGCAAAAACCATAACAAATTTCTTGTATGCCTCCATTCTAATCATTTAATACTATTTAAAACTGTGTAACTTGAATCAAAGTGAATTTTAGCTTCTTTATAGAATTTATTCCCACAAACATTTCTCCATTGTTTTCTGCTTAACCAAAATTTTTGCATTTTGTTTCCTTAAGGCTGGCAAGCATGCTCCAGTCCTTCAAGCTGCAAAAATAAAGTTTCCATCCTATATTGTTTTAGCTGAATAGAAAATTGTGTTCAGTTATCATTCACATTTCAGTCTCTTTTCATATCTAATCTTGACATTGGAAATTAAATTGCACACAATTGATATCAATAAGTGCTGCAACTGTTACTGCTACCAAGAAGGTTAAGTCAATAATTTTACGTGCATGACAAAAGATAAGAAGCATATCAGCAATGAGACCAACAGCTTGGAAGGGAAAGAACACACAGGGTGCAGCACTATCACTGCTGCAGACTGCTTTCACTTTTGATAAAAACATCTTCCATGCCAGTCTCTCTAATATTCTGTCACAGGTAATAAGTGGCCAAAACCAAAAACAACTTTTCAGTAATTAATGAAAGGGAAATGGAAAATCCTTAATTTCTCTTTTACTGTGAAAGCCGTAACCACAGGTTATCTAAAAGCTTAGTCTTTTAAGCCTCATTATTTTATCCTTGATTCTAATTGATTTTTTTTTCTATAGAGGTAGAACAATCTACATAATATAAGAAGATTCAAAAAAAACCATCAAGAAGTCAAAAAGTTAGTGGCTCAATGCTAAAAATGGCATTTTAAAGTTTGAAATATCAGTTAAATGTGTCTATAGGACATCACCATGCTATCCATGCTCCATACAAATTGCTGACCATAACAACATCTCAAGTTCTGACATATTGTTGGAGGACAAGGTGAAGGAACTGTGAAAGGAGAGTGAAAAATGAGGAACTGCTAAATGAGAGTGAGTGGGATCAGTCATCCAACAGTATTTCAAGTTTTGGTGCGAGCTCTGAAATACTGCTGATGACTGATCCCCTTCACTCACATCTAGCAGTTCCTCATTTTTCAGATCAAATACTTGCATTACAGTTCAGAGAAGAAAACACAGGTCTCAGATTAAAATTGTATTCTACACGAAATAAAGAAATAATAAAGTACCTAAAAGAAAATTTTGTGAAAAAGTGTGAGCCCAAATTAAATCTCTCAAGCACTGGGGAAAAGAAATAAAATTCAGTGGTATCCTGTGACAGGGCAGGAAGCAAGGGGCACAAACTGAAACACAATAAATTGTGTTTAAACATACGGAAATAAAATAAACCTGTATATTATAAGGGTGAACAAATACTGGAAGTGGTTGCCAGAAGATATTCTGGGGTCTCCAAACTTGGATGTGATCAAAACCCAAAGGGGCACAGTCCTGAGCAAGCTGCTTTAGCTGGCCCTGCTCTAAGGAAGGGCAAGTGACTAGCTGATTTCACCAGGTCCCTTCCAGCTACCTCAGCTACTTTACAATTCCATGATTCCATAAGAATCCTGAACTATATGAACATACCGGCTTAGTTTACCACGCTGTTACCAATGAGACCTACACAAACAACTGTTCCATGCACTCCTAAGTCACACAGACACTCAGATTCAGAAAGGTTGCAGAATTATCAAAGAGGGTTGAGAACAACACCCATTCTGACTCTAGAAACCCAGCTACAAAGTAATTTCTTGTCTCTGACAGTTTGCAGATCAAGTTAAACATTAATATGCTCAACAGAAAACAGAATACAATTGTTTTAACTAAACCTAGAAGCTGCCCAAATTGAACTGCGAACTCACTTTACTCTGGGTGAAAAAAACATTTATCCTTAGGAACACTCAAATATTCACTGCTGAACAGTACATCAGAAAAAAAAAAACCCCACAAAATAAAACAAACAAACAAAAAAAAAAAAACCACAGAAAAAAAAACAACCACCACCCACGATACAGCCTAATATCTACTGCCAGTTTCCAGCAAATAACCACAGAATCACAGAATCAACCAAGCTGGAAAAGACCTGTAAGATCAAGCCCAACCATTACCACAGGACTGCCAAGTCCACCAGTAAACCATGTCACTGAGTGCCTCATCTACGCTTTTTTTGATCACTTCCAGGCATGGTAATTCCACCACTCCCTGGGCAGCCTGTTCCAATGCCTGACCACCTTCTCTGTGAAGAAATTTTTTCCTGAACATCTGATCTAAACATCCCTTGGTGCTAAACTTGAGGGTGTTTCCTCTTGTCCTATCAGCTGTTACTTGCGAGAAGAGACTGACACCCATCTCACCCCATCCTCCTTTTAGATAGTTGTAGGGAACGAGCCTTCTCTTCTCCAGACTAAACAACTGCAGTTCCCTCTGCCGTTCCTCATCAGACTTGTGCTCCAGACCCTTCATCAGCTTCATTACCCTTCTCTGGGCATGCTTGAGCACCTCAAAGTCTGTCTTACAGTGTGATCAGCCACTTCACAAAATTTGCTAAAGAATCTCTGATCATTCAGTTACCAAATATGACTTCAAATAAACCAGACCATCACATGCCAAAACAATACCTAGACAATACATAACCTCCATCTCTACAGGCAGAAGTTACAAAACCACAATGCAAGTATTATATATTTGTAGACAGTTCTTAAGCCTGTGTATTTTTCCACATTAAGTTGACAGCTGTAATCAAACTGATCGATGGAGAAACATAGTAGTTTCTGGAGTAAAAGCATCAAATCTCTACATGCATAAACACTGTACTGAGGAAATTTTCACTTAGAGTTTTAAGAGACTGTAATTATGAGTAAGTATGAAATAAATTAACAGTAAAAATGAGTGATGGATATAAGACATACCTATAAACTCTGAGGGATTCTTATCACTGAAGTGTTCACATACACGAATAAATGTTTCTGTATTTTCAGGTGTAGGGCACTCACCATGCCTGAAAAACACAGGAAGACACAGATTAGGAGCCAGCTGGGGGAAGGGGAAGAGGAAAAAGAAAAAAAGTTACTTCAGTGCAGTATTTCATATTAAAAGTTAAATATTTAAAAAGTGCTGACAACTTACCCTTTACACTGGAGTTTTATATATTTAATCCCTTCTTTTTCTATATCATTTCTATCATAGAATCTAGTGGTGTTGGTCAAGTCTACCAGTAAACCCATTTTAACCTAAAAAAGACCAAACAAACCAAAACAAATTTAAATATGAGGTTCAAATATCAGTGCATAAATACTAAACAGCCAGTAACATCCAAATTAAAACAAATGGCAGGCTACAGCTGCAGATTTAAAAATTCTTAAATATTGCATTTGTTCACAAAATCTGTATTTTACCACCACAATCATCTGTGTTTCCTTGTGAAACCTGGTGTCAGAATTAGCACTAGCCGTCAGTGCAAAAACTTGTTTGTCCCCACCAATGTTTCTAAGCAAGACAGGTCTGCTAACAGCAAGAAGTGTCTGGCAAAGAATTATTTTAATGTGTTAAAAGACAAGTAAGATGGAATCAGGTGCTCTTAATGCTTTAAGTAAAACAGTATTAAACACTGACACAGTGGAATTACCATAAAAAATGTTAACTACTAAGCCTAAGTATACTTTCAGAAAAAATAACTCAATTTACCTGCGCATTGAGAGTGCAAAACAAACACACACATTTTCAAGTTTAAAACAAAAAAATCCCTTAAGATCTCAGAAACATTTTATTCAAAGCAAAAATGTCAAATAACTTGATTCTGTCAGTAACTACGGTGGCAGTGTCAACACCTTCGATGTTAGGATGCACCTGAATTCAGGCTGTTTTCCTCACTCTACCCTCATGTGTCCCCTTGTGCATGAGCTTACTTTCTCAGTGTTTGCTTTTTATAGCTGTAAAATACATCTTTAAAAGCAGCCTTGTGGAAGTTACTGTTCTAAAAGACAGGAAACAGAAATTCCACTGGGTGGCATCCAACACACAGAGAACATCAGCAAAGTGCATCCTATTGGCCCCTGATCCAAACAAAACTTTCACCAACCATAACCTCCCAGTACTACTGTGCAAAAACTACTAACAAACCTGTGTACTGAAAGTATTCTTGCTTTCCTGCCTTAACAGTCCAAGGAATTGTTTTCAGTCATAATGCTGAATGTCATGCTTTTGAGTAGGATCCTCACCATGAAACAGTATGTCTTTTTAAAAGACATTTTAAGAGTCTTAGTCCAGCAAAATCCTTGTTCCATAGCTTTACCTTTTTTAAAGATATATCAATAGAGCACTTAAAAATACATTAACACTGAAGCATGTTACACATACAAAAACATAGAACACTGCATCTAAAACTCAAGCACGTAATCATAAACAGGATTTTGATTTACCTTTAGGTTTTATTTACCTTTAGGTCAACAGAGTGGCAATAATTTAGCAGCGCAGTTGAAAGAACTGCAAATTAAAACACTGCTTCCAGACCATTCAGAAAAGATAGATTCCAATTATAACTGGAATACAGTTCAGAAACAGCTGCTTCACATAGGTATATTGTTCAGCAGACCCCAAAGACAAATTTCCAATTATCTACAGAGGCAATTATCCATGGTATTCAAAGCTCTGATGATATACTTTCATAATACTTTTATAATACTTTATCAGATTTTAAAAAGCATTGTTATGTCAGCAATAAACATTTATAGTTTAATAGCCAAATCAGTTCTGGATTTCACCTTGTTTACTTCAACTTTGTATGTTTTATTCATAATTCTTTTTTCGCTTTTATTACTCTGTTTTGCAGAAATACAAGCTACTCCAGTAGGGGCCCATGTGAAAACAATGCTACGTCACCTGAAACTTCAGATACATAGTGCCAGCATGTGCTAAACATACAGACTAACAGCATACGAGCCAGCGATTTGTTTTGCAGGAAGCATACAAAAGCAATTAATTCAATGATTACTTCCTAGGACCTTAAAAAAGCTAGGAGGATTGGCTAAATTAATAAATGGTTAAAAGGGTGGTGTCATAGTCAGGGGTTTGGGTGTCTTGAACATGAGACCCAAGTTTGTAGGCCAGGTCTACTGGGGGCTGGTGGAGCTGCTCTGGTAAGGGGAAGAGCAGTTTTGGTAGGAGGCTTGCCAGACTGGTCAAGGAGGCTTTAAACTAGATGTGTTGGGGGAGGGGGGCATCATTCCATCCCAACACACCCAGTCAGTTGCCAACACCGATAATAAATGCTCGGAGCAATGTAGAGATATTCCAGCAGCTCCAGCCAATGAGCCAGATTCATTTGGAGCTCAGCTCAGACGCCTCTATACAAACGCCCGTAGCATGGGGAACAAACAAGAGGAATTAGAAATGTGTGCACATCTACGGGGTATGATATAATAGGCATCACAGAAACAGGGTGGGATGGCTCCTGTGACTGGAGTGTTGGAATGGAAGGTTACAGGCTCTTTAGAAAAGACAGGCCCGGCAGGCGGGGAGGGGGAGTTGCGTTTTATGTTAGGGAGAGGCTGGAGAGTATGGAACTCTGTCTGGGGACAGGTGAGCAGTTAACAGAGAGTTTGTGGGTCAGGGATAAAGGGAAAACAGCTAAGGTGGACTTTACTGTGGGGATCTGTTACAGACCGCCTGATCAAGGAGAACCTGCGGATGAAGCACTCTACAGACAGACAGGAAAAGTCTCACGCTCACAGGCCCTTGTTCTCATGGGGGACTTCAACCACCCTGACATCTGATGGAGCAACGGTACGGCCCAGAACAAGCAATCCAAGAGGTTCCTCGATTGTGTGGAAGACAACTTCCTTCTGCAAGTAACAGAGGAGCCGACAAGGAGAGGTGCCATGCTTGACCTCGTGCTCACCAACAGGGAAGGGCTGGTTGGAAATGTGATGCTCCAGGGCAGCCTTGGATGCAGCGATCATGACATGGTCGACTTCAAGATCCTCAGGACAGTGAGAAGAGCGTGTAGCGAGCTCACTGCCCTGGACTTCAAGAGAGCAGACTTTGGCCTCTTCAGGAACCTGTTTAGTAAGGTTCGATGGGATATAGCCCTAGAGGGCAGGGAGGCCTAAGACTGTTGGTTGACATTCAAGGATCACCTGCTACAAGCTCAGGAGTGTTGTGTCCCAACTAGAAGGAAGTGCAGCAGGAGGGCCAGGAGACCTCCTTGGATGGATAAGGAGCTGCTGAGGAAAATTCAAAGGAAAAAAGAGGCTTATAAAAAGTGGAAGCAAGGACAGGCGGCCTGGGAATAATACAGGGATGTTGTCCGGGAAGCTAGGGACCAGGTTAGGAAAGCTAAGGCCCAGTTAGAATTAAACTTGGCTAGGGATGTTAAGGATAACAGGAAGGGATTCTACAGGTACGTAGCAAATAAAAAACAGACTAGGGACAACGTACCCCCCCCTCCGGAATCTATCAGGAGAAGTGGCTACACAAGATTTGCAGAAGGCTGAGGTTCAATGACTTCTGTGCCTTGGTCTTCACTGGCAAATGCTCTGACCACACCACCCAAGTCTTGGAAGGCAGATGCAGAGACTGTGAGAATTAAGACCTTGGGCCCACTGTAGAAGAGGATCTGGTTCGAGACCATCTTAAAAACCTGAACATGCACAAGTCCATGGGACCTGATGGAATCCATCCGCGGGACCTGAAGGAGCTGGTGAATGAAGTTGCTAAGCCACTGGCCATCATATTTGAAAAATCATGGCAGTCAGGTGAAGTTCCTGACGACTGGAAAAAGGGAAATATAACCCCCATTTTCAAGAAGGGGAAAATGGATGACCCGGGGAATTACAGACCAGTCAGTCTCACCTCTGTGCCTGGCAAAATCTTGGAGCACATTCTCCTGGAAGGCATGCTAAGGCACATGAAAAACAACAAGGTGCTTGGTGACAGCCAGCATGGCTTCACTAAGGGCAAATCCTGCCTGACCAATTTGGTGGCCTTCTATGATGGGGCTACAGAACTGATGGACAGGGGTAGAGCAGCTGGACTTGTGCAAAGCGTTTGACACTGTCCCATGCAACATCCTTCTCTCTAAATTGGAGAGACATCAATTTGATGGATGGACCACTCGGTGGATAAAGAACTGGCTGGATGGCCACATGCAAAGAGTTGTGGTCAACGGCTCAATGTCCAGCTGGAGACCAGTAACAAGTGGCATCCCTCAGGGATCGGTGTTGGGACCGGTCTTGTTTAACATCTTTGTCAGTGACATGGACAGTGGGATTGAGTGTGCCCTCAGCAAGTTTGCCGATGACACCAAGCTGTGTGGTCCGGTTGATACGCTGCAGGGAAGGGATGCCATCCAGAGGGACCTCAACACGCTTGTGAGGTGGGCTGATACCAACCTTATGAAGTTCAACCATGCCAAGTGCAAGGTCCTACACCTGGGTCAGAGCAATCCCAGGCATAGCTACAGGTTGGGCAAAGAAGAGATTCAGAACAGCCCTGCGGAGAAGGACTTAGGGGTGTTGGTCGATGAGAAAATGCACATGAGCAGGCAGTGTGCGCTTGCAGCCCAGAAAGCCAACAGTATCCTGGGCTGCATTAAAAGGAGCGAGACCAGCAGGTCGAAGGAGGTGATCCTGCTCCTCTACTCTGCTCTCGTGAGACCTCATCTGGAGTATTGTGTGCAGTTCTGGTGTCCTCAACATAAAAAGGACATGGAACTGCTGGAACAAGTCCAGAGGAGGGCCACGAGGATGATCAGGGGACTGGAGCACCTCCCGTATGAAGACAGGCTGAGGAAGTTGGGGCTGTTCAGCCTGGAGAAGAGAAGGCTGCATGGAGACCTCATAGCAGCCTTCCAGTACCTGAAGGGGGCCTATAAGGATGCTGGGGATGGACTCTTCATCAGGGACTGTAGTGACAGGACAAGGGGTAACGGGCTCAAACTTGAACAGGGGAAGTTTAGATTGTATATAAGGAAGAAGTTCTTTACTGTGAGGGTGGTGAGGCACTGGAATGGGTTGCCCAGGGAGGTTGTGAGCGCTCCATCCCTGGCAGTGTTTAAGTCCAGGTTGGACGAAGCCTTGGGTGAGATGGTTTAGTGTGAGGTGCCCCTGCCCATGGCAGGGGGGTTGGAACTAGGTCATCTTAAGGTCCTTTCCAACCCTAGCTATTCTATGATTCCCTCCCCATCCTTTCTCAACAGCATTTACCAAGTATCTCAAAGACTGCTTAATTCACAAGGAAGACCACCCTGAATTTACAGGTACTATACAGTAGGGTCCATAGCACTATGACACTGGCATAAACCGGTTGAAAATAACTGTTCAAAGAAGAATGACATCTTCTCACACCAGTACTTCCAGCTGATTGTACAGAACAGCAGCTAAAATGCAAAAGTATATATAAATGAGCTATTTTTATAAAAACTGTTTAGACATTTTTCTACTATTCTACACAAGCAATGGCTCCATGGAGGGATTCCACAGACCTCCAGTAACACGCCATGCTCCCAACTCAGCATGAGAATCTCCCTTTTGTGTTCTGCATCCTACCAATAGTGTGGTTAAAGTTGGCAAAAAGACTGATGTGAGAATCAGGTGTATTTTCACCAGAGAGCTCTAGACTACGAAGCCACATAAATGACCCCCTAACTACCCTCCTCCCTAACTTATACATAGAGCTCAGCTTGACAATCTATTCTTTCATGTACAATACAGGGTTAGCTGTAACTCTTCCAAGACGTCCTCAGCTAAGGAGGAAAAAATAAAGTTATTTTCAAAGTAAGATTAAGATTTAATGAAAACACCATTTAAAAGTAAAGGTTTCTGCATTCAGTCCCATTCTAGTAAGAAAGAAGACATTCCAAAATGTGAGTTACTCCTGGTTTGCGGGAGCGGGGAATAACCTGCATCATCTGACAGTCTGGAGAACAGGAAAAAGAACTGTAAGGAAACAACCTTTAATAAAAACATGAAGACAGATTAAAAGGTAACACTGTTTAATATATCAACTTGTTTGAGGAGAACTATGAAAAGAAATGAAAGTGATTTGCAGAACAGTTTCACACCCTCCCACCCAAAAGCAAGAAAGACAGAATTCCATTTTAGTGCTGAAAACTCAAAGCCAGTTCCCAGCCCCACTATTCTCAACTACCAGCAGCTTCAAATGTTCCCACCAGAAGCCTCCAAACTTCCCCAAACTCCTACTACAATGAAGAATTAACACTAAGATGATGCACAGAAGCACAAAAAAGTAATTTTATATCAAAGATTTTGAGGTCAAAAAAGACTCACATGCTTTTCCCTCAACTTTTAGAAATTACTCTTTTGAACATACTCACAGATTTCTGTTTCCTGGCTGACATGTAAAAGCTAGGAGAACACTACGACATACGACATACTTCAGTCCCAAAGTGCCACCAAGTGTTTGGAATGTTGCATTTAATTTGAATAGAATGAAATACAGAAAAGTGCCTGCTAGAGAGGAAATTCTCTACTACGGGACTCTAGGGCTTCTAGCCTGCTATTCCTTTGTCATTATTATGAATCACTTCAGTCTATGCGAGTGAAGATCTTGTGAAGTGACACTGTTCCTCACACATTTCAGACCAGTAAACGAAGCAGACATCAGATATAATCCAGCCAAAGCTATAAAAGCATGTATGGCATATAAAGTGTATAAGGTCTGAAAGTAGTTTCCTTGTCTTCCACAAAGCATAAACATTTGCTCTCTCAGTTCATGGGATTAGCTGCACGTAACACACTACAGTTTAGAGAGTGCAAGGCAAAACGATAAAGAAATTTTTAAAAAGCAGGGGAATTATTTAATACATCAAAGTACACAATTCTGATGCTCCGAAAATCTATGCGATTCCCACTGTACCACAGGAATCATAGTATTTCAGTTACTGAGCTGGGGTTATATTATGCTTGTCCTGACCAACTAAAATTCTCTCCTATAGAATAGATCCTAGTACATGTACTTTCATCACGCAGGCGCTTTGCTCTGCTCTGAATCCCTTACATGACACCAGCCATCACAGTCATCCTCTCAGTCATGCTCTCTTAAGTTTGCTCCTAGAAAGTTCTTAACAGAACTGATTTTTGAAAGACTATCTATGCTAAAATGGAAAACAAAAATGTTTCTCCAGCCAATGTTTCACATGAATCACATCTTTCAGCCCACCATACCCAATGAATGACACAGCTTTGGAAGAAAGAATAATTTTAAATTGTTGAGCAACTTCTCAACAAAATATACATTTATTTCTCACAAGGACTGTTGCAACACTGCAGTCTTAGACACCACATTGAAACACAACTGAAACTAGTTATTTTTCTTGCTTCTAATAGTAAAAGATGACTGCATAGAAGGACAAAAAGTTCACCGACAGCTTGAAATTGTCATCTTATACATACAGTATACCACGATCTTCATACCACATTAATTCTGCACATATTTTGGCCAGGCTATCCATGTCCTCCTGCAGTAACAAAAGCCTTCTCCCTCACTTTTCCACATTCTAGCTGTCTCCAGCTATTAATGCCTTCTGCACGTGCTCTGTTGCTGCTGTGCAATTAAATGGGCTTAGCTAGGCTCCCCTTGTATGACCCCAGAAGTTTCTCATTAGACATTGGAACTTGAAAATATTCTCCCCAGGAGGGAGAGAGCATACTACAATACACTGAATTCCACCAGTTCCAGGATTTTTTTCTTGCATATCTTATTTGAAGAAAATAGTTTAAATCAGTGACTGAATTTATCTGTGAAAACAATGAAGTGGCTGACAAGTGATAACTAGTTTTCCTAATAAGAATGCTGTAACTTGAGCATACTAAATGCCCAAACATTCTTTTGAGTTAACTAATGTCCTACTTCTTTGTAACAGAACTACCTTTTATGAAGTATAAACAGTACTAGACTAAAAAAGAAAATAAACAAGAAATAAAAAAAAAGAAAGAAATAAGAAATAAAAAAAAAATTGCTCCTGCAATTTCGGGTTTTTTGAGACTATTAAGATACTATGTCAATAGTGGCAATCAGAAGAAAACCGGGACTGCCATCCCTGATCAATCAGTTTCTAACATTCAGGTTTTCAGCAACCAGCTCCATGAGAAAAAAGGATCACATAGGAAGCTTTTTAGAAAAAAATTCCTCCCACACAGATGTTGTCTTAAATGCTGAACCAGTACCTTCAAAAATCCGTGGTAGCAGTAATATCTCGCGATTACAAAAATACAGATGCAGAAGTTTCTGCTGAAGTCTCTTATTTAGAAGATAATTTTTACACTTATGTAATAACCAGGTCTCAGAAGTGATTAGTTCTGCAAAGTATTAGCAGTAGAACACACTGCAGTAAAATGATGAGAACCATGCACTATGAGCTACTTTTGCCTTAAAATAATCCATTTTTCAAGGTCTCCTCAATTGCACATTAATCATATTGCCAGATCATTGGTAAACTGATGTTCTACAAATACAGTACTCCAGTAACCCACTGCATATCTCAGTAAATAAAAAGTCATGTTTTAAAATAGAAAACATTTAGCAACAATACCAGGGTTCAAGACAATATAATAGAGTGAGAATAGGGAGTTTTAGAAAATTTCTATCTTCTGCCTGTTAACCAAAATTACCCAAATACAAGTGAGGATCCTCATGCTAGTAACTGTACTATCAGATTCTAATCATCGGATGTCAATCAAGACATTACGAATTTGTAGCACTGCAACAGAACTGACTGATGTGCCTAGTAGATGGGCTATGAAGGCTCACCGTGACTTTATTTTTTGTGGCAAGTGACTAACAAGTAAATAGTGAGAAAATGAATAAATCTACAAAGTTCCCTATAACTTCAAAACACGCAGAATTTTAAATTACTGTAAACTATGAATAAGATTGGGTTTGGAAAATTCTAAGTATGCCCACTAAAGCTGGTCAGAGTCAAAACCAATATAATGCATAAAAGAGGAAATCAAATAGAATTTAGATGCATAGATCCAAGAATTCAAAGAAAAATCCTACCCGTTCAAGCACCTGAAACAGACACATATGCTTCATTGATAGTATTTTTTATCACATTAGCCCACAGGTGTTTCTATCGCTGCTACACTGAGTACCTCACCATCTACTTTATGTCTAAGCCTAAATGAGATTCATAAAATGAAGATCCCCATATTTTAGTCACCTGATTCTTCTAGTGTTTAAGCTCTGATATTGTTAAACAAATTCAGAATTAATTTAACTTAGATCAACGGCAATAAAAGAAACAAACAAAAACCACAGAAGTAGCACTATTACATAACAGGCATAACACATGATAAAACCAAAATGGTACTATCTTTCTATATAGCAGTTTAATAAACAGATTAAAAGAATGAGGTTGTTGGCCTGCAGGCCTTTCTTTGCCTGGCAAGTTCAAAATCCCACTTCCCACATCTCCAGATGCACCGGAGTGGGCACAACACTTCACAGACCTACATGAAAGGCTGGAAAGGTCCTGTTCCCCACCTTTATTGTTACAGAAGTGCTATGATGCAGAGCAGCATGCAAGTTGAAGTAGATGGGTAGAAATAGGTGAAACAGTTTAAAAATGAGCCAAAAGCACAGCTCTGTCACCCAATGATAAAGGTATCCACCCACCTTCTTGGGTCCTACTTTTTTCATCTTTGCTCCTGTATTTTTTCCCCCTATTCATGCATTTTGTTTTTTCACTAAAAAGTTACTGGATAAAATCCGTAAGTAATTTTCTTCACACTTGGGTATGACAGATTAGACACAGTAAAGCATCTATGCATTCTATGCATCAGAAGAAGAAACTAATGCACTGAAACTACAGAAGAGTTATATGAAATTCTCCTGTCACTTTCAAATGTTTTCACATTTGCAAAATTGCAACTTATCTATACACGAGTAATTTGTAAAACTACAAACTTGGACTATCTGAATTTTGACAATGACATCTCTCCAAGATACAAGAGTAGTAACAAAGAAGAGCAAGATTATTGCTGCTAACACAGTGAATGAGCTGGAGGGTTTTGCACAGTTCTTGCCTGTAAGAAAGTACTTTTGGAAGTTTAGGATTTGCAGAGAAAACCTGAAAAAATAAATAAAAAAAATAAATTTTCCATACAGACGTCCCAAAGGAAGCCACCAACAACTTTTTTCTTAAATCTGAAAAGCAACATTTGAATGAATATTAATAAAGTAATGTTTCAGTTACTAGAAAATGCAACTTTACCTTCAGACTCTTTAAGTAGTTGGATAACATACTCGGGTGAAAACGATTTTCTTCAGCAACCTGTTCATCATATCTTGGTCCTAACATTGTCTTCAAAGGTAAAAACTTCCCTATGAAAGATAATCAAATTTTGCAGTATTTTATGTGTATACATACGTACACTTATAACTTAGCAATTTCAAAGCAACATGCTGAACAGATTTAGAGGTTCACCTTCAATGAAAAATAATCACAGGAAAAGTATTAGTAACAGCTGAAGTGGAACATTTTCTTTAGTCATGAGTTCTCAGAACTCACAAATACGTTTAGAAGTTTAAAGGAAATACAGACCAAAGTGATTAAACATTTTTAGCTAACTTTTAGTGTGATGTAAGCTGCAGAGCTACAGCACACAACAGAACAGGGAACATTTAAACACGGTCCATTTAAAAACACGAAAATAGCATTTTAAAAGACAGTCTGTTACCCAGCTGTGTAAACATCAACCTTTGATTACCTGCAAACATAAAACATGGCAAAGATTGCTGACAAAAAAAAAGAAAAAAAAAAAAAAAGCATATCTACGCACTACAGATCTTTCTAATGTGCTCCTTAAGGCTTGTTGGAAGAGATCTGCATCAGTGTTCAAAGTTCCCCTGAAACACAACACCTACATGTGCTTCAAACATTGAAGAACCGTAACACAACCACAACAAAAACTTGGCTGGAATTAGTACCTGCTGGACTACATCCATCACTTCCTAGAAACTCAAATTATTATTTTTTAATATCAATTTTTTTATCAATCATATCCACCACAGAATTATCTGCAATGATCTCATTAGAAATTCCTAGCTCTTCCTGAATGACAGCAAGCGACAGGCATGCCTCTCCCTCCAAGTGCAGGATATACTGACCCAACAGCATTTCCTATGCTTCTAAACCGGCAAGAATTTAATAGTCCAGGTCACTCCCACCATGCCTGCCTGGGAAGCAGCACACCTCCTCCCACATGCACCAGAGACCCTGCACTGCAGTTAGTTGTGGAAACTGAATGCAAATTGACAGGAAAAAGGAGACCTGACATATATCACCAAGGTGATAGAGGCAGAGCGTAAAACTGGGACAACCTTAGCATTTGTAAATAGCTATGAAGATATCTAAATTAATTATAGCCCAAGACTGATCAAATAAACCCTCCCCCAAGAAAACAGAAGGGAGAGGGGGGAATTATGCCCAGAATAATCCCTCACCTCCCTTTTTTTTCTTTGTTTTTAATAAAATTGTTTCCATGCTTGTAAGAAGACAGCCCTTCTAAAACCAAAAGGAAATGCAACCATATAAATGTGTGGCACAGAAGACCAGCAGAATTTTTTTTTTAATGCAGGAAGAACTCTTAATTAGAGCACCAGACATAAACCTTCCACAAAGAAAATACTGCTGGATTCTGATGTTGCCTAATTATATCTCTAAATGCTTCTAATAGCAGTAAAATGCCAGACAGAACCTTGACACACTTGAGAGGCAGGCCCTTGCAAACCTCATGAAGTTCAACAAGGCCAAGTGCCAGATCCTACACATGGGTCATAAATACATGCATAAACACAGGCTGGGCAGAGAATGGGTTGAGAGCTGCGCTGAGGACAAGGACTTGGAGGTGCTGGTTGATAAGAAGCTCAACATGACCCAGCAGCAACGCACTTCTTCAGGATGAACAACTCCAACTCTCAGCCTGTCACTTCCTTCCTCATGATAAAAGAAACAAAATCCTCCTGTTTTCAGGAAAACAAAACCACATTGAATGCAAAGACACTAAAATGGCCATTGTATTCAGCTAGAAATCAAGTCTTGAGAGAGAAGCTCACTAATCTTTGTAAAAATTGAAAAACATACCATTTTTGCTAAATGAATACTGCTGAGGGCGGCATTCTCTAGACAATTAAAATTCATAAGAGTTCTCTGTGCCCTAAATTTTATCAAAACTTCTTATATAGTCTAAAATAAGTATTTAACTCCTAGGAAAGGGACATTATAAACCACAAAAGACATAGTTATGGAAACTGAGAAGCTTTACACAACATGTTGGCTTAGGTTTGATATTGGAAACTCACTATCATATGTGACTGAGACCATCCCAAATTTTACAGCTAGAAGTAAAGTTATGCAGTCATGCAGTCATGCAGTCAACATACACAGTGAATTTGTAAGTCACTTAAATTTATTTGACTGTTAGAAGAAATCTTCACTTTATTTGCTTTGCCTTTTTATTCCACCAGTTACACATTCTCCTTCCTGGTCACAACAATCGGGTTGACTTTTTCTCCGTTTCCTCATTTATTGACCTATCTGCTATAATTTTCTTTCTTCTTGGTGTTCCTTGTCATCTTTAGCCCTGTCATTCAGCCTCTCACACCCACTATTAACCCTTCCACATTAACTTGTAATCTTCCTCTGTACAGACTGATTATGCAAATCCTAATTTTGGATGATCTTAATGCATAAATCTACCATCACCATAAGTTTTGCAAAACACCAAGCATGCTTCAAAGGTTTTATAACTCTGTCACTCCCATCCCAATACATCCACTCGCTCATTACAGAACACGAAGAATGTAATTAACTTTCCTTAGCCAAGGCATTCAAGAAAAGGACCTTTATTGACAAAAGAGTCAACGGATACAAAAGAAAACTACCATCCTCTATGAGATGCCAGGAAAAGGGAATAGAGTTGGAAGACAGTGCTTGAAGGTTAAGATCATTTCCTGTAGGATCTGATTAGAGACTGCACATTTGCACTGAAGACTCTCATGTTCTCCATCTTCTAGAATAGAAAACAAACACTTTCATTCTCTTCTCAGCAGTGGCCCTTGATTTAGTGTCTGATTTGCATTTTGATTTCCTTCTGAGCAACCATAATACATTCCTGTTCATCACCAAGAAAAGACAGACACAGTTTAGTCAGCATCCCCTGCAGCATTTGAAGACCTTTACATAGCTGTGGAAGGGATAAGAATTCTAATAGAAACCATTTACTACCACTTCTAAAGATCAAACCCAGATCTTTAGAGTATTGAGATGCCCAACCTCTACAAATTTCAGTTTGTATCACTGAGAAACAGCTTATTTGTCAACAAACAAACAAGCTGTGTGCCAAGTCTAGAAGAGGGCAGTGAATTCCTATAATTTGGTTCATATTTAGGGAAATTTTATAATCAGACTATGAAAACAATGTCTCTTTTTTGTCATCTCATTTTGGTCTAATTTAAATAAATTAATTCACTTCAAATTTGTCAAATAGTTTTGGAAAGTAGATATTAAAAACCATTTCCCAAATTAGTTACCTGTATAACAGATGTTTTTTCTTCAGGCTGAAAAATAGGTAAAAATTCTAAAAAATAACAGCCCAGTATGTGAGAGCATCAAGTGGATAAATCCAAGAGAACTCAAAGTGAAAAACGCAAAACATCACATTTCCAACATATACATGCTCTCATTTTGGCACATTTGAATCCTAGAGCATGCCAGTGGAAATGCTACCCTTAATTTAGTCTAATTTCCTGTGACAGGAAGCTATCAATTCAATATGCGACAGTAGCCACTAATAATGTACGACCATGGTATGTTTAGACTGAGCACCAATTAGGAAGGGTAGACTCTGTAACGTGCACAAGGTTAAGAAAGGGAGATCTGAATAAAACAAAATAGTAAAATCTACAGTCAAAAAACACAAGACCGAAAACATCACCACCCTAAAAAGTAACAAGCCTTCTGTTTCCAAGAACAACTATGCTGGGCCAAGGCATCCATTTCACCTAGTATCTCATTACCAAAACAGATGCCTAGGAAAGAGTGTTAAAACGATGATAATGACAATCCATCACTGGATTATTCTCCCCACCTACAAGCTATAGCTCAGCAACTTCCTGAACCAGAATCGTTACTCTTCTATTTGAGGTGCTGCCTCTATAACCACTTGAAGTATGGATGATTTTAATATCACTGTTCTGCATGTACCTCTAGAATGGGTTTAACTAACATGAATCAATAGGAGACTAAAAGACACTGCTGAGCCACTTCTCATGTCTCTCCTTCAGTATCTTGCTAGCATTTCCCATAGGAAAACCAAAATGAACTGGGTCTTCTGTGGATATAAAAAGTAGGTACCTCCAGAGATGGCAATGACAGGGAAGTAAGGCTGAAACAACCTGATCACTTCAGATCTAAGAGTTCAGAGAAAGCTCTTTTTATCAAGTACTGTGGTGTTACCACAATACAACAAATGTGAAAATGTGCTATTCTGATGAACCATAAAACCAGAAATTGGCAGAAAATCACCAGGATTTACAGAAGTAAACTGGAAAATAATGGGAGATGTAGATCAATTCATCTCATTCAGGATGAAGGGTCCTGTTAACCTGAATGAACCCAATCTCACCAAAAGAGGAGCTCCAAGCCTCATTAGCAATTGTATTTGAGCTCACCTGGAAATTCTACATGCCATGGCCACAAGACAAGAGTGACCAAACACTTGATGAGTATTAGTCCTCAGAAGCCAGACAAACCTTGCTCAGCAACATTATTACTATTACACTATCAGATGGGAATAAAGTCATGCACAGATGCTAAGAAATTTGACAAAAATGCTAATTAAAACCAGACTGTAACACACCTCAGAGACAATACCAACATCAAACTCTAAAAAATTCTCTCTCTATAAAGGTGCTAGATGTCTTTGAATATAAAATAGCAAAAAAACAGGAGAGAAAACTGATGGTGTATTATGACTTTTGGTAAGTTGTACACTCTAAAGACCTAAGAATCGGGTGAACTAATATAAGAATACATTGCAATAAAGCAGCCAAAGAAATGAAACAAGCACTTTCTTTTGTGCAGTAACTTCTTGTGGATGATCACACTGAATGGAAAAGAATTACCTTGCAGTTACTGAATAAACAAACACACAAGCAGTGATGGCACAGCAGATGACATGCTGATGACCTGGATTCTTGCTTACTCTATGCTGCTATTTTTGAGAAGCCATGGCTTAAAGGACAGACAAACAAACAAAAGAGACAACTTCTAGAGATCAAGAACTTGCTGAGAAGTAAAACACAGAATAGAGTCATTAGTCTATTTTTGCTGTGGCCAAAGGCTAACAATTTAGGCTATCAAATCTGTTATTACATACAAAGCAATGCATTTCCCACTGATCAGGAAAAAGAGATAATGGAGACAATACAGCAATGCTGCTATTTAACTGAGTCAAGTTCAGAGAAACATAAGAAACTCAAGGGAAACCAGTAAACATACAAAATGAACAACCAACATTAAATACTGACATGCCAAATAATGCATATTGATGGGATGATTAAGCCTACTGAGATGTCTTGCTAGGTTCTAAATAAACTCGTAAACTGCCATCAGGGTCTTCAGTTTCACAATCAAATGTAAAAAACCACAAGATGATGATGTAGAAACATGGGATAGAAAAATATAAGAATTGTAACTATTAAGGAAATCATGGCATAGTGCCATCTAGAATAGCAGCAACTGCTGAGTTTTGTAAAAATACCTTTAAAATACTGCAGACAGAAATACAAAAGAAGTACAAACTAGAAAATATTGTGGGGAGAAGACTAGGGGTTGCAATTGCTTATCTTGTAAAGAAGAACTTGAGAAAAGCGGACACAGCAAAGCCTGTTTATTCTACCTCATACCAGGCAGCAAGAGAAACATTCATCTTAAGTCAATATGGGAGTTAACTCACAATCAAGAAACATGTTTACGTGAGACCTAATTCACTACCACCAGATGCAGCAAGACTAGATACCTAGCAACGACCAAGACAGTGTATTACCGGTAAGAATATCCAAGATGACAGCAACCACTGACACATGTGTGAAACACACATGAAAGTTTAGAGCACAATGCTTAAACATCTTCCAGCTAAGCAGCTTAGGAATGCACCAGTGACTAACAGGTCACTCTCAGTCAGCCCAATAACAGACCAACACTCATAATCATCGGAGCCTTCAGGAAAAGGAAGCTGTACAAGGAACCGGTCAGGGCTGAGATACGGCTTCACTTCAGTAGTTTCTGCACACCCGGCTGCCGTCTCGCTCATTAGACGTAACGGGTGGGAAAAGTCTTAGTGCAAAGCGAGAACTGAGCATTAAGGCCCCCGAGAGCAGGAGAGGGCCCATACCCCTGCAAGAGGGTAGGGCGAATCGGCCCCAGGGACTGCACTAGCCGAACAGAAAGCGAGCCTCTGCGCTGAAGGCAAAGCCCTGCTGCCAGCTGGGCTTTAAGTAAAACAGCCGTCCTACGGGAAGGCAGCTCCAGGACAAGCACTGGCCCAGGGAGCGCATGGGGGGAACAGCCCCGCACCAGCACCGCCGCAGCACAGGACAAAGAGGGCCCGGAGGGGCCGCAGTGGCCCCAAGGAGGCCATCACCAGTCCCACGACGCTGCGGAAAAGCGGGGAGCGGCGGGCAGAGGAGCGAAGCGGCGGGCAAGGGGCGCCCCCGCTGGTGCCAGACCGCCGCCCCGGGCAGGGCAGGGCAGGGCAGGGCAGAACCGGGCAAGGCAGGGCAGGGCAGGGCAGGGCAGGACCGGGCCGGGCCGGGCCGGGCCGGGCCGCGCCGGGCGCTCACCTGCCACGGGCTGTCCCCTCCTGGGGCAGTGGAGCCAGCGCGGCGGGATCTTGTTGTAGGACATGGCGGGGCCCGCCGGGGAAGGGAAAGGAGGGAAAAGACGCGGGGAGCGGGGCAGCCTCAGGGCGCTCAGCGGCCCCTCGCCCGCGGCGCCTTCATTCAGACCCAGCTCCGCCTCAGCCGCCTCCAGCCCACAGTGCACCGCGGGCGCCGCTTCCGCTTCCGGGCCGCGGCCCGCGGCTGCCTGCCGCAGGCGGGGTCGGGGCGTCTGCCCCGTCCGCGCCTTAGTGGGGGGAGAGCGGGCCGGGCCGCGTCGGTGTGGTGCCGGGCCGGGCTGTGTGGCTCCACACGCCAGAGGTGCTGGTCGGTCCCTTGTCTCCGAGAAAGGCATACTGGGGCGGGAAGGGTTCTCAGTGAAAAGCGAGGTTTTCGTTGGAAAAGGGCGGCCAGAGCTGCGGTTCCTCAGCCTGGAGAGGAGGTAGCCAGGCCGGGCCACAGGCCCCTCCGAGCCAAACTAGGGGAGCTGGGCTGGAGGTTCTGGGGGGATCGCTTGTCTGGAGCTTCCGGACTCCCTAGGAAAGGCTGTTGCACATGTGGAGAGTTTATGTGGGCATAAGAGAGACTGGGCAGGAGCTAGAAAGCGATTGAAAGCATCAGGCTCGGGAAGCATCGTAAGCTGAGCATAGCTGGAGGCTTGGGCAGATGTTTGCTCTGGTTTTGGTTTTCCATTGATGTTCACATATAGCTGGGACTGGAGGTGGAAATAGATGGATCTCTGCGCCAGCTAATAGTGGGACTGTGCTAGCCTGCTTGTAATAGATACGCTACTATATCGGAGATGCCCCTGTACTGATGTCATGGTTTGAGCCCAGCCAGCAGCTAAGTACTACGCAGCCACGTGCTCACCTTCCCCCACCAGTGGGATGAGGTGGAGAAGCAGTGGGAACAAAAGGTAAAAACCCATGGGTTGAGAGAAAAATGGTTTAATAATTTATAGAAAAGTAAAATAATAATATAGTGATAATAAGATTAAATAGAGATGAACTAATAAGCCCTACACTTCCCACTCAAAAATCCAAACAAGTAGTGCACGATACAATTGCTCCCCACCCACGGACCTATACCCAGCCCAACCCGAGCAGCAGGTGACTGTTTCCCGCTGCATTTTATCACTCTAGATTTTATTAGACATAGTTTCTTCCATAGAATATCCTTTCATACTAATTGAAGTAGTCAGTTAAGTAGTTTGCATATCTGAGTCATTAGGTTCTCGTACTACATTAGAAGTTTCTGACTGTCCTCTAGGGCTTTTGTGATCTTCAGATACTGGTTTTCTAATTCTAGATAAAGTTCAAAATCTTGCTACATCAAAGGACTATTTTTATTATTTTTCTTAACTGTTAAATACATTAAAACATTAATTATGTTTGAAATAAGGTGCTGACTTTTCCGTTACAGAACAAACAAGCAACAGTTGGACACCAGGTGGTGCTGAAGACCAGCTAGAAAAGAAAGTGAAATGCGTGCAAAGAAGCAAAGGACTCCTGTTTCTTATTTCGGTAAATTAGGAGCAATATACATTAACATCAGCAGCATGGCACAATTAGGAACAAAACCATTTCAGAGGTAAAGAATAGTACAAAAACTTATGAATGAGCAATAATCTCTGGTTTTGTCATCTAGCTTTAAGATTCTGATACGCGTTTAAAGCAAAATTAACAGCTACAGAGCAAAAATGCTGCGTGTTAAACTGGGAGGATATGTACATCTGGCTTTATTTAGCAATGCACAAGGCAAATAAAATATTAGAATTTTTAAATATAAGGTAGGGAGTTAAATGAAGCATAAATGAAGCAAAATGAGCTTAGCCAAGTATCATCCATAGTTCAGTATTTTGGTGGTTCTGAGCCAAGTTGAAGAAGTCCCTCTGACTACCTGGTCAGCAGAGCACCTTCACCACACTCTAGGGCTTTTCCTGAGTTGTGATACTTAGGTCTGTTTGCCACATACGATCTTGCTCCAGATCAGGTACTAAAAATGATGACAGTTTGAAGGCAGTTAATGAGAAAGGAGGAAGCAGTGTCACAGCTTCTATGGTGGTGTGATGAGTGGTGGTGTGTTGATCAGTTGATGGTGACATGGGAATGGTGGTTTTCATCTGGATTTTAAAAGTGAATATGCTATAAATAGGACATTAGGAATGGAATACAGGACAGAGAATACTGAAGCAGGGAATCATCCCTGTTGCTGTCTTCATTGTTCAGTGTATTCCTTAGGGAATTTTACATGGGGAAAATTCAAACACCCAAAAGAACAGCGTTCTCCAGATTATTCCAGAGAATAGAATATTCACGTTTGAGAATGTATTGTTGCATTGCCTTCCACAGATAAAACACAGATTTCAAGCAACTCTATTTACTCTTAACTTGATCTTGTGCTTTGTGGTGTGTCCTTATGGTCTGGAAAACTCGTTATTTACAGCTGATGTTAAATGTTGTGCATAAATAGTTTACACTGGACTTTGTCACGTTAGACGTTTTGAAGCAATTTACACAGGCACAGGATGATGTTTGCGTGTGACATCAAACAGCCTTTGTGAACGGGCATACTTTCCTGCCTGACTTTGTAACATTAGTAGTTAAGATGATTTTTTCCTGGTGTAACAGCAGAGGGCAGCGGTGTATTCATGTCACCTTCACAAGCCAACATAGCTGTGTCTGAGCAAGGAACACATAGGTGGCCTAGTGCTCGTTTTAGGGTTTGCTTTGAGAAAGCAACTGTTTAGCAGTCTATGCTACAACGTTTCCTCTTTTCTCTGTATCAGTTCTCTTTCATCTAGAGGCATTCAGATGCCTGTATTCTTACTCTGGTTTCCGCTCACCAATTTAAACACTTTTCCTGGCAGAGAAGACACTACGATCAGGAAGTCATTTTCCCAGGATGTGTTTCATCCTTTGTGCCATAGGTACATTGACTTCTTTAGTTTCAGCTCATTGTTTCAGATAGTGGAGAGCTGTATTTTTGTTCTCCTTTGACTTAAACCCATCAAAAAAATACCACACACTACCCACACACACACACTTTAACACTTTCCTAATTACAAACTGAACAGTTTCCCAAATTATTGCTGATGAATAATTTTACACATTTATTGTCATATATTAATATTGTAAGTAGCTAGATAATTTAAGTTACTTGTTCACTTGTTCTGTGCAAAGTGGATAAATCACGTATTTTGCCTGAAGGAAGAACATGTGGTATTGCCCTCTTCTATACTGACATAGGTCGGCAATGCTGTTACTATTCTGTTTCAGTATAACATTATTTTCCACGTGTTCATAAAGTAATAATGAACTTAAAATAAAAACATCCCTTAGGATGTTCTATGAAGCAGACATTTCTGACTCTTATTTGGTAAATACATTTTCTTAAAAAAACAAGGATCAAACATATTATTTGCTAACCTGAGACTACCACAGGATTTAAGTGAAAGTAATTATGAAAGAAGCTAACTGTATGCAAACATGATTCATACAGTATTATTTTTCCACTTTATGGTATAGGCGTTCACCTGTAAAGAAACTCGATGCTATAAATTTGCAAGATATCATATATGGAACAGAGAAATATTTATTTTTATGCTTTATTTACTAATTCAGTGAATTAATTTCTTGCTTATTGGTTTTAATGTTCACGGCAAACTGACTTACGACAAAATGGATGACTAGTACAGTGTTCCTTTATGACTGATTTACTTTCAGTGTGCATGAAACTTTCATGGGGAGGGGTGAGTACTGTCTAAATCTGAAGAAATATTTTAACTTCTTTGGTGCTATAGTCATATTTTATGCCAATGATATTTAGATTCTAATAGTATCAGAAGCAAAACCAAAACCCTAAAAAACAGTAGAGTGAGAACATACTTTGAGAAATGAAAAGTTAGTATTATGGTTGCTTATGGTTAAGTTCTCTAATACATATGTAGGCTTCCATATTTAAAAAGGCTAAGTATGCACTCACTTAAAAAAAATGCTAGGAGCTCAACACTTTTTAACTTATTTGTTTGGTGTCAACAAATAATTAAGAACCTAACTTCTGAGACAAATTATTTTTCTGCTGCAATATATTTAAGAAAATAAAATGTCATTTACAGTGTGCTTCCTATAGAAAGCTTTGAGAGGACATCATAAACAAAAATACCAGTCTGTAGTCTTCACAACATTAGGGGGCACCATGATCTCACAGACTTAAAATGATGTAAGTTTAAGTACGGATACTTTTCCTGTCCAAAGTAAACAGGAAACAGCATAAAATGGCAAAATCAACTCCTGGAGTCACTCCCTAGTGTGAGATTATGATACAGTTCCTAATAAAATTTCCAACAGAAGACAACCCAGACATTTAGTAGAACACAGACTACACCCTCCTTTCTGTAAGAGTAATAAAACTAACAGACTAATGGATGCAGTATAAGCAGCTTGCTTTCAAGTCTTTATTTAAACCTCAAATTTTCCTTCAGGGTTTCATTCTGGAAATACAACATTTTCAGCTCAAGCATTATTTCAACCCATAAACTAAATAAATCTGTGTACAGGCAGGGAGCACGCAGATGCAGCTTGGGATGCAGCTGCTTTAAATCCCTGGCACTGAATTTGGTATCATGCTTGGGATAATCACCATAAGGTATCAGACTACACCACCAAACGTGCATGCTGTAATGATGACATATAAATCTCACACCAGTACAGCAGCCATTAACAGTCTCAGCTCTGACATGCAGACATGGCAGATGATTTACTTAGCAGGTGATGTACTTAGCCGATCTATCTGGGAAGAAACTGGAAAAATGTGTGCCTGTGCAGCGGGAAGAAGGTGTCTGTCTGTGCAAAAGATTGCTGTTCCTGTAGAAGGACTGCAGCTGTGACTTCAAGCACTGACTACCAGGCCTGAAAAACAAGATGCCTTGCTAATTGTTCCCCTGCAGCTGAAATGATGGTGTGCTTGATGGAACAGATAAGAAGCTGGACAGCAAGCATATAAGCAAGATGCCTGTCATTCCTGGAAGACTAACACTGGTCTCCCTAGAGTTCTCATGGTTTGACCTAGACATCTGAGGCCTTACTCACATCAGATGTGAAGTATGGTTTTCAATGGAAATCTACACTATAAGGAACAGACACATGCAACATTTAAGAATATATGGTCTACTGCACAAAATGGAATAATATGGTAGTAGTGTGCTTTGAGTATGGATAAAGTTATCAACCAACTAACATTTCACAATGGCAAATGACTAGCAGTAGGCAAAAGTATGACATAATATACAAGAAACTCATCTGATTTATGCAAGTGGAAAGCATGACTCATAGTCTTTGGAGCTGGGCTGGGGAGTGACTGGATTCCACAAAGTAAAACAGTGTTCTGTTGCTACACTTTCTAGTTTCTCTAGTGCCTGAATATGTACACCTTAGTAAAAATCTTTCCCTGAACTGAGTCTGTGGTTAAAACGAATGGAGTAACTGAGGTCCTGATTAGTGATGGAGGCAGACTAAGACAGTCAGTAACTGCTGCAGGGTTATCACTCCTCTACAGCCTGAAATAGCCGAGAGAGGGTCAGTGTTTCAGCCTACAAAGCTGCGTACGTGATGATGAAGTTCTGGGTTGCTATACTGGCAGAAATCTTTTTCTCATGATCAGTCATGCAAAGAAAATATTATTACCCATAGGCACTCTCTCAGACCTTCTGCATTATAAATTTGTACCTATAGATATGTATACTATGGATATACGTGAATATAAAGCCTGTGAAGAATAATGCATGTATGAGCTATACTCTAGTACCAGAGAAAATACATACAGACCTCATTTTATTTATATGGCTTTATTATACAAAACATGTGCAACTACTGTGCAAATGTAAATGAAGACTCGTTCTCTTTCTTGAAGTGTTTGCAGTCCTGAAAATACGCCAAGAAACTAGCCAAAGGCAAAGGAAAGAAATAAAGCAAAGTGATCAGCCTGGCAGCCACACAGGCTTTTTAAAAATCAAATCTGAATATATATTTATATTGTATACAAATTAAGTTATGAAAAATGTGTATGCATTTATATACGTATAAAATCAGATGCGCAAACATTGCCCTTGAGAGGTTAGTTTTGCTTTCTGTCAGTATGTGAATGAGCTTTACAAGAACAAATACTATTCTTTCCCCAAAAAAGCCTCACTTAAAATGAAATAGAGAGCAAAAGGAATATCCTAGCATATATACCTGCAGCATAACTGATACAGCAGACCTTAAGAATATGTTGGCAGGTGTCATTGTAGACCATGATGTTGTATAGGTTGTAAATTCACATCTTGCAAGCATTCCTTAGAGAAAGGAGATTTCTTTTTTTTTTTTTTTTTTCTCCATTTGAAATATGTTTGTCATTCCCTACAAATACTCTTTCACATTTTCACCACTTTAGGCTTCATAGCACAGTGGCAACTTATGATGGACATTCTGGGATAAACTTTGAGAACAAAGTGCCTGTGGTCCATTGCTATTCACACAACTACAGTTGAATCCATGCCACTTCTTTTCAGTGCTGGTTTTACCTGCTGTAACTAGGCGTAGATTAATGCAAAGAAAACCCAAACCTATTACCCTTGTACTCAGACTTTTGCTCAGTATGAATCTGTCCTTGTCCAGATGGACTTTCAGGGAGTTACTCACAGTGATTAAGGTTCTTGATAAAGGGAAGGAGGTACAAAGATGACTCTGTACTTGCCTGAAATGAATTTCCTATATTTCCAAGTACATGGAAGTTTAGGGTTTTGGCTGAATCTTCATGCACAGTGCAGGCCGTTACTGGAAAATTTTACACTTCTTCAGAAAAGTCACTTTGTGAGTTCCTGTACCTACCTTTGCTCTACAGAAACTGCTTTTCAAAAGTCCCTTTGGGGAGGAAAACCTCCACATAACCTTCCACGTACTGGGAGTTAAATCTGCTAAAATGAGTTTAGTAGTGTATTTTTTACTATAATTGGATGTTTTGTCAGAAACCTGCCATGTGACATGTTCTAAGCTTTCTAAACTTCAGGGGAAGACTTTTATCAGCCTCTGTAGACCACGGTTGTGGCCCTTCCTATACATGTTCTCTAACATGGAAAATCAGAACAACATGCCAGCAAAAGCTGGTACACAACAGCAGAGAGTCACAAATCAAACTGATTTATTAAATGTAAATTATTGAATGGTGATGCAGAGAGTTTCAAATGAGTGTAAACAGTAAGGACACAATGCTGATTATACACAAGGAGATGATGGTTTAAAATAGGAAGCCTGTTCTGACCTTTTGCATCTCAGATGCAGAATCGGATTACCACAGAGGGAGCAGATAAAATGAAAAGATGAGGCAGTTTTGTCCTGAAACACAGCCCACTTCATTATTTTCTATTCTTCTCTACACTGCAGTATGTACCAGCTTCAAAATGGGTAGAGCTGTTGCTAGGTAATGCTCTTTACCAACTCGGTAGCTGAAGTTTCAGCCACACAAGGAAGAGTGTTTATATATCGAACAGCATAAAATTAAAATCAAAGGCATTGTTTAATGACTGTTTCCAGTACATCCCTGCTCCTAGCCATGGGCCTCTTTCCTGGGAGCAACCCAACCACCAGCACAAGCAACGCACTTTTGTGGGCTGTAGGTCAACGTGATTTAAGTGGTAGCAGCTGCAAGCCCTCCCAGAGCACTCTCCTTATCTCAGCTGTGCGATCAGGCTCGCACACTCTTTCTTCTGCCATGTTGATTCCTCCCTTGTGCTGAGCAACTGCCTGTGCAGTGGAACAAAGCAGGGAATCAACGCAGCCAGAAGGCGAACAAGCTTCCCCCTCCCTCTTTGCTGGGCTCAGCTGGAGCTCCTCACTCTGGTTCATTCTGCAGCTGCATAAGCAGTATGGATAAATTCAAGAGGGAAGTGCATCAGATGGTCAGGAAAAAAAGGTGGGCAGGAGTAGGGGCAGGAAAAGGACTGTTCATGTTGCCTTAACACATAGTTGGTATTGCCACAAAGTATCAAAACATAGCCTTAATTCTTCTTAGATTTCTGATCTATTAAGGATCCGAATGAAATCTGGGTCATCTTAACGTGTAAAGCTAAACTAATAAACGAACACAACTGACATTATTAATGCAGATGTGGAAATAAACATTTTGCTCATACTTTAAGAAGAAAAAAAATGCATGGGAATTTTGTTGCTGTATTTTTTAATGTTTCCAATGTGGAAAAGACCAAAACAAAGTTAAAACTCAGGGCAGCTCTTGGAACCACAGTCAGCAAACTCGGGTTACATCTACCATTGTTCCTAATCTAGCTGTGTTTTCTTCCATCTGTTACTGACACCCGCTGTCATAAGGAAGCTTTTTACCTTTGGGTGGCAAAACCACATGTACAAAACCTGGTAATTTCTCTCTCTTTTTTTTATAGGATGTGAGCTACAAAGGATGGTTCAGTTACATTCACCATCTATTTAATGCTAAGTAGTATTTTCTTCTACATGAACCATGAAATCCAAAGGCATGATAAATAAATGTGTACCCAGTCTCGACAGTAGTAATCACCTCAGAGATAAAGTAATCTCTGTCACTGAAGGGGACAGTGGCTGCAGTGAGTACTTTCCAGCTCCACCTATCCACCCTGGCAGATCTATGGTAATACAGGCAACTTACCACCTAACCTATTTATTCTTTCTTCCTACTTCTCAAGAAGCAACCTGGAGCCAAGCTTGCAGAGCTCCCTGTGGAATCTCCCATCCTTTTCAGCCCTAGGGCCATGCCACTTTTGCAGCAGCTCACAAAAACATTCTTCTCTTGCAGTGAGAATTCACTTTCAACTGTGCCTGATACCAAATAGGTTTCCAAAGTACAGCCAAGTATTTCAGCCTGCTAGCACACTGGCTGTGCCAGCGCGATGTATGCACAAACTGTCTTTGTTGATTTAGTTTCCTAGAGGTAGCTTAAAACAGCAGTGCAACCTGGAAAAATCATCCCCTAACCAGAAGGAAAGCTGGGAATGGAAAAAAAGGGCTCAGTTGTGGCATTCCCTGAAGGAACTAGTAAGAAATGAAAAGGGATCAGAAGGAAAGAAAAAGCTAATAAAGAAAATGATATAACAGAGAAAGATTTTGATATGACTCCTGTGTTTGCATCACCCAGCTTCCTTTTTACAGAAGTAATTCATACCATTAAAGGTACACTATCTAGCAGGCAGCAGTGACGAGTCATGCTGCTGAAGATACGTTGTGCAAGGAGAAGTTGATTGCCTATGTTCAACATAGGAAAGGCTTTTTTCCAAAGTATTACACAAATTACTATCAGCAAGATATTTATGAATTAATGTCTCGCTTACAGATTCATAGAGAAACAAATGTAGGTTTGTCGCAGTCCTTGTTTTGTCTGTTAGTGAAACGGGGCTGTTTCTGAGACACAGTGTTCATGCCTGTCTGGAAGTACAGCTCGTAAATAACCAAGGACAAAGGCTATGTACATGCGATTTCACAACCCCAAATGCTGACGCATTAATGCTGCAACCAAAAATTTCTACAGTGCTATGTAAATTCCAGTAGTCGTCAACAAATTACACAATTTTTCTGGTTTACATTAACACATAGGGGAAACATGTTCCGTGACTCCTACTTCACTGGATGTCCAATCAGTTACATCACTTACTTACGGTTCAGTTAAGAGTGTAAGAAAAGGACCTTGACATTTGGTTGGACTGAAGCCTGCAGTCCTTGCTGATAGGAATTTTAATAATACATCTTAAGAACTACCTAGTTGACCATTATTAAGACTTGAATTTTAACAACTTCTAAGCTAAATTAATCCTTTGGTTATGACTTTGTCCACCGCCTGTGCATCACTGAGAGTAAGGGAAGAAGAATCTTGTTAAAAAGTATTTGCCATACTGAAGTATGTATATCTGAATCTTGGTGAACAAATGGGAGAAAGTGGTTGGCATATCCTGTACTCCTAATATTCAAGCCCATCCTTCTTTGCCACTCTTCCTTTCCAAGGTTTGTTGCAAGTAATAAATATAACACATTCTATTAAGTTTTTTAATTTCCACATAAATATATACAGACCTCAGTAAAGTCAGTGAGGGCCCTGTGTGTGTACAAGCAAAAAGGAAGGCAGGGAGCCCATAATCCCATTTAGCAGCAGCTTTACTCCAGTATTTACTTAATCTTTCTATGATTAAAAGGACAAACAACACAGTTTGCTTTGGTGTCTTGCACGCATTTTACAAATATTGCATCACCTCACCATGTCACATGGTATTTGGTATACTATAACCCCATCCTCAAGAGCCTGTGTGAGCAACAGTCGATTTGATTTTCCCATCTCTGACCAGATACATCATAGCACACATACTAGCATTATTTTGCAAGTAGTTTGTTCACTTTTATTTGCATTTGTTGGCATATTATTAAAATAGATCAGAACCAAGTCACAAGATTGAGCTTTTTTCTGTTATAGATGTTTAATTTTTCTGTAATGCTTCCTGTTTAGTATAATAAGTAGAAATCTACTCTGTAGTTTCTACCTTGCCTGCTCCTGAGAGTTAATTTATAAAACAGACAATTGGTGGTGCATATTCTGGATGCGAGGAGCATTGTAAATGACAGCAGCATGGAAATCATAGCACAAGAAAGCATAAGGTAATGTATGGAGGTATTTTAAAGGGTAAAGGAATAGGTGACATCAAAAGAGAATAGGTCATCTGGCAGCAGAAGCGAGCTTCAGACAGGACTTGCAGACAACCATTTTGAATTTGAGGCAGAATAGGGATGGAAAACAGCAAGGGCAGCTGAAAGAGGACATAACTGAGCCAGGTAAGAAAGCTGGTGTCTTGGTAGTATAACACCACTGATGTAGCAACTCATGCAACTGAAGACAGAAGATAAGCAGGATCAAATAATAATGCTGAAATCTGATGAGGTCCAGAACAAGGTTTTCGCAGGGGAAAGAAAGCACAGCTGGTGGCTGTGGAAAACTGAGCAGGGGTGTGACACCGTTAGAACCTTCCAGTGCTCTCATCAAACAAAAGCAAGCTGATGACAAAGGAGCAGGAGAAATGAAAGGCTTGTAGTTGCACATCTCTTTCTTTAAAGAGGGAAACAAAACCAAACTAGATCCATATCATCAACTATAAATGGCAGCAGGGAAGAGTTTTGGGAAACGGAAAATCCCAGTGTTGCTCAGTGGTAAGAAACTCCCCTCCCCTTCCAGCTGAGGACACGTCACTGGAAAGTCCCGGCCTGGAAAAAAAAATCCTCCAAGTAAACAAACTGCTTAGGCAGCGAAAACAGAGAGAGGAACAAAGTCAAATGTTCTGACTTTAAAGGGGTTTATTTTCAGGTTAGCATTTCCTTGCACGGCAACAGTTCAAGTTCAGACAAGAAGAATCTCATTAGAGTGAAAGTGGCTGGTAAACGTCACTCCTGATATTATGCCATAGAGGGAAAACTAATTTATTAAAAAGCTAAGATTTCCACGTGGGATTTTATGGATTTTCTGCTGCTGAGTGTCATCAAACAATCCCTGTGACAAACCAGATACCCAGGATTATTACATCACTGTGAAATTAGCAGTGATTGTCTAGCAAGTTTGCAGGGCTTTTTCCCCCTTTATTTACAGGTACTTCCAGACAAGGAAGCTGAACTTAACATGTGCTTCCTAACCACTCACTGGGTATGGCTCTTTGTCTCACAAGCAAGTTCAATGCTGGGAATTCTTCCAGCACTGCCCACAAAGAAAACAAGGAAAAAGCACGGCAGGTCACACAGAGACAAGAAATGCAGCGTTGGACAAAATCCTGGGATTCTTCCCTCAGTAACTAGCATTTATGATAATAAAAACATTGACATAAATTATTACCCTTCTTTGAAATAAATCAACTTGCAACAAAGGTACTTCACAGTAATTAATCACAGCAACATTAACTCGAATTCTGGGACCAATTACAGTGACAGCACTTTCTAGCTGTAATCTAGGAAAACAATCAAGATAGTTTTAACTCTGCTTCTCTGCTCTCCCAGTTAATGCATGTTGCTGCATCCTGACCAATGCACACAGCAGCCCAACGCTGCTAACAAACAACAGATCCCAGTTTTACAAGTGTTGTGTAGACTGCCCCATCTCCAACTCTATCAACATTATAATTAAAATGTAGTATTTCATTTTCTTTAAACTCAGGTTCCCTTAAGTCTCACCAGGATTCAACACTACTGTGGGGGGCATCTCAAGCACACTATCCTTGACAGCCAGTAACTATTATTATTTAGGAAACTGCCAACCTATTTACATCCTCTAGGATTTGGGAAGAGGATCAATCAGTAGTCTTAGGGGCAAGGGGGGAAGGGGGTTTATAGCTTTTTATTTTGGTTTGGGTTTTTCGTATTGCTTCTAATGTGTATAAACAGTAGGAGGGAATCAGAACAGCAGGAAGCTTTGAAATTTCAATCCTTTATCATTTTTCCTGTTACAAGATAAGGGCATAGTGCTACAGTTGTCTTAACAGGGTGGAAGGTCAGGGCCCAAGTCCATTTATTGTATCTCTATTCCTGGAGCTTTGAATAGCAGAGGCTGATGATGACAAAAGCCTTCCCCAGGCACCAAGCTGGAGCAGCAAATGTGAAATGCAGCTGAGTTTCAGTTCCGGCATCTGATGCAATACTGTGGTAAGCTTTCTAAAGGAGACGTCACAAATCTCTCTTCCATGTGTGCTCTTACATGCATGGCAGGAGGATCCAGGATATATTTCCTGGATAGGGCTAGGAGTCAATATCCACAAACACAGACTAATTGGACCCAGGATCATTTTTAAAGGACTCTTCTTTTCCCGAAGCAATTTCCTGGACATAACACCAGGTTGTGACAGCAAGATAATCTGCTAATCTTTTAAAGTTGTTCGCAGATGTACACTCCAGTGTTGATTAGGACAAGGCACCTGACAGCAAGAACCTGTCTTATGTTGGATGACACCTATTGCAAGAGGTCTCTATCTTCAAGACCTTTCAGTTTCACCTAACAAGGTTTGCTATGAGAGCTGATCTACTGACTCTAGAAAGCTGCTGCTAACTTTAAAGCTTTAAAATTAAGGGGTTTGTCTTCTGGTAATACAACCATGCTATTTAAACATATTTTAAAATAGTTGTGAGCTAAGAGATACGGTCTTGGATTCAACTTGCATGCTGTACCTCATAGTGGTAACTCAGCCAAGACCTTACTCATGGGTGTAAGTACCACCATAAATCTGGACATTCCAGACAAAGACTTATGCATTTTAGTGTCTGGCTGGCAGCAAGACACACACACAAAGTTGATATATTTACTTACTGAATACCTGATGCAATTAAGTAAGACTGAAGAAAAGCCTTAAAGGTGAAATGTCAGAGATGTTCATTCCTGCTTTGGGTGATTGATTGGATTTTTTTCAGCTGCAGTAAGGTTTTATCTGGTAAAGCTCCTTGAAATAGCATGCATATGGAATTGATTCAGTCAGGGAATATAAAGCCTTACAAAGGAGGGAAGGAAAAAGACCTTGTGAAGGAAGCAGAACCAACCACAGCTTCATCAGAAAAAGGATTTTCATAGTCAGATCTGACACTTTTCCTGAAGGGAAAAAAAAAAAAAAAAAAAAAAAGGGATAATCAAACTAACCTAATTCCTAACAGAGTCACTGTCGGTTATCAGAGCAGGGAGCTCATTCCTGGCACACAGCTAATTCTGTGTCTAGCTTTGCTTACTGCTCTGCACATCATTTTGTTAGTTTTCTACTTTGACCTTGTCCATCTTGCTACAATGAAAGCTCACTTGGCAGCTAAGGAGGAAAAGAAGGTCAATTGTAAAGCTGAGTGACTAAGCAAGAAAATACATGCAAACCCATCTGAAGGTCTTGGAAAACAAAACTTGGTTTTACTCCACTCAACAACAGGTTAAGCAAAAAAGACTAAAAGAACCTGAAAGTTTTCACACTCAACAACCTGAAGTTGCAAAGTGCCAAAATTAACAGCACAAGAAAGCCTGGACTAAGATCAAAAGGCAGTACAGAAGCCTCTCACTGCAGAAGGACCAGGCAGCTATGTGGTAACACATCAATATTGACTGTGGTGGCACAGAACAGGCTTGCATGGTTTCAGCCATGCCTGCCCCAGGGATGGCAAACGTAAAAGACACCTGGGAACAGGATCAACTTCACCAAGCTCAGGGAAGTCTGCCCTTCAAACAGGCTGAAGCTTTCAGACAGATATTAAAAACCAAATTTAAACAGTGTAATTACTTCTTCCTTCATGCTTGTAATTTGCTAGTCATCCCTTTTTCATCACATGAATGATATCACTGTCAGAAATTACTGCCTGAGGACCTAGGCTGAAACCGGCTCTGCAATCACATTAAAGTGTCTCTGTGCAGATGCAGGAGCAGAGTTTAAACTAGCTTTCAAATTATTTTACCAAATAAGAAGAGCAATAATTAAGAAGTACTTCAACGACAACTAATCACTACCAATTAAAAACATAAAAGTAATCATTTTATTCTACAGACTTGACAATTTTAGCAGGGAATTATCACTGAAAGTTGACTAAACGAAACGCTACTGAAAACTGACAGCGTACTGAAACATCTGCTTCAAAGACTTCACCTCTGCCTATGTGAATAAAGCACAGGTGTATGTATGTGGCTATACAAACAAGTCTGCGTGAACATATCAACAATATGCACAAGTTAAGCAAGATAGAACTTTGGTTTTCACTCTCAACATATACAAAACGTACTTAGCAAAACTACTATGTCTCCATGATAAAGAAGTTCAAACTTTCCTAAGAGGAACACCCCAAAACTATTAAGAGTACAGCTGTTGCAGAGGTGTTAAAAAATCTTTAGTGTTTTCTTAGGTCCATGGGCAGGGGCACTTAAGTTCTCATTTTTCTCTCTCCGCTTATCTCTGTAAGCCCTCTGGTCCCTTTCTGGAGCCACAGCTATTCCCCAGAACACAGTGCCACAAGAGCTGTGACCCCAAAGAGCGTGACCTTGGCATAGCCCACTTCCAGCCTCCTCCCACTGGGTCACACATGAAATACATCTTGTGCTGACGGAAACACATGGCCATGTTGAGAAACCCAAAACAGGCCAGAGACTGGTATTGCACTAACCAGGGTGGCATAAAAACAAATTATTTTGTTACAATTCAGTATTGTCTACATACAGAAGCACAGTCTATCACAGCATCCGCCCCTCACTCAGTGTTTTTAATGAGATTATGGCGGGATAGCAGCTGCACCCATTGTAAATCTATCCGCTCTTCAACCCGAAGTTACTAGACTTGAGTAGTATTTCTGGCTGCCTTTGCCCCAAGGCTTTTAGGAGCCACTGGTCACTGGAAGCACCACTATACATACACGAGATCACAGTGATCATTTCTCTCTGGAAATCGTGTTACAAAGTCATTTGTGTCCTGAACACCTTGCTAAGAGCATCATCTAAGAGGCTAGTTGCATAGGAACCATAATGATCAGAGAATTTGGCTACTCTCAGGCCTCAGAGGAGACACTTACTGATACAGCAAAATCACTTCTGCATACAGTGATGCACATACAAAAGCTTCAAGTTATACATTCCCCGAAAGTACCCATTTTATGTCAGTCAAACACCCATGTCACATATTCCTCATCTAATAGGTATATTCCCAATTGAAAAAAAAAAAAACAAAAACCACCACAATCCCCACAACAAAAACACAGGATCATTTCAGAGTGATGCCATTTAAACTTCTTCACTGAAAAAACAGCAGAGACTAACAGAGGCAAAGCACACTTTATCTGAAGGCTTTTATTTAGAACTCTGCATGTAGATTTGTTATCTGAATCTCAATTATATTCCATGGATTTTATATTCTCTGTAAGCAAGTGTCTTTGCTATATATACTAAATTTCCTCTTCTCTTAAAACTGTGTCCTGTAAGAGACAGTAGCATTCTGTGTGCTTACTTGCTGTAAGAGCCCAAGTGAGAATTACTCATCAGGCACCAAGTCAATTACAAATAAGCATGTATGCCTGTAAGCAGCAAGCTAGTGTTCACAACAATTTCAAATCTGGTTTAGAACAAAATATTAACAGCTGCTTTTCATTACGATTGGTTAGTTTTTCCTAGCCCTCAATAAATAGAAAGCATAAGGCATGTGGAATCCAAGTTCTTTAATGAGCTGAAGCTAAGAAGCACCGTCTGCCATTTACCCCGCGATTTCAACTAGGACCTTTTCCTTCATCAGTTGCAAAAATCTCACTTCCTCCACATCAGTATCAGCGAACTGGCTACGGATCTCGGCTGGTCACGTACGGGGCACAGAGGGAGAGGAAGGCTGTACAGGTGGAGAACGGGCCGAGAGAGCTGCCGCCTCAAGAACGGCCGTCGGGAGCCCCGGCGGGAGGCCTGGCAGGGCGGGCAGCCGCCGAGCCAGGGCGTGTCGGAGCGGCCAAGCCCCGTCCAGCACCCGGAGCAGGCCCAGCGGCCGCGCCACTCACACTGCAACGGCATGGCCGGCGGCTCCTCGCTCAGCGCACTGGCGGCAGTGGCAGGGCGGCTCTACTTGCAGAGCCCTTCCAGCCGCTCCAGGGTGCCCTTCATGTCGCGGATGCGCTTGGCCAGGGCGGGCACGGGCTGCATGGCGCGGTCCAGCTCCTCGCAGCGCGCCACCAGCGCGTACATGGCGCGGATGCTGAGGTCGGCCGCCTCGCCCAGGCTCTCCACGCCGTCGCGGTAGGTCTGGATGCAGCCGACGCTGAGGGCCGTCAAGGCCTGCAGCCCGCAGTGCACGTTGCGCAGCAGCTCGTCCACCTGTGCCGCCACCTGCCCGGCCAGGGCCACCACGTCCTGCAGGGCCCCCGGGTCGATGGCGGGGATGGAGCCGCCGCCCGCCGCTGCCGCCGGGAGCTCGCCTCTCGGGGCGCCGCTCAGCCGGATCCTCCGCTCCAGGTTGTTGGCCACGAACTGGGTGAGGCGCCCCTCGCGCAGCACCGTCCCCTCCAGCTCCAGGGCGCTCGCCAGCGTCGCCCGCCGCCCCTCCGGCAGCTGCTGCCGCGCCGCCACCGCTCCGCCGCCGCCGGCAGCCAGGCTCAGCGCCTCCAGGCTGCGCTCGTCCCGTCTCTGCCCCTCCGCCTCACCACCGTGTCCCTCCTCCTCCGCCGCCGCTGCAGCTGCTGGGAGCCCGGCCACCCCGGGCCCGGGCGCCGGCCCCTCCATAGCAGCCGACGTGTGCCTGCTCCCCACTGCGCCGCCGACCACCAGGGGGCGCAGCACTGCCTGTTTACGTCCGCCTCGATTGGCTGCGGAGCGAGCGGGGGCGTGGCCGGGGCTGTTTTTGTGCCGTCTGATTGGCCTGTGGCGCTCACAAGGAGAACCGCCCGTCCCGTACCTTCGCTTCGCACTGCGGGCCCGTGACTCGGAGACGGGGGCGTGCCCGCTGTTTGTGTCTGCGCCGATTGGGCTGCCTGCGGAAACGGGCGTGACCCCAAGTGTTTGTGTCGCTTCTGATTGGCAGAGGCGGGGCCAGAGAAGCAGCTCTTCCGTCGGGATTGGCGGATCCAGTGAAGAGGCGTACCGCTCGCCGTCTCCTCGCATAGCGATTGGTGCGGTGTCGGAAAGGGGTGTGCCCACTCGGGTAACAACACCGGGGCGCTGCTAGCAGCTCTTTTCACTCCCCCGCCATGTTCTCCTAGCAGCGGATCTAATTGCGCCACCATCTCAGCCCACAAAGCTCGGGCAGACACTCCCTAGCGACCCGACCCTCTCATTCCCTCCTGGGCTTGACCCCTCTTCCCGGTACAGCTCTGGGTACCCACGTCCGACCATGGTCACCACCACGGCGCCGCCGCCCTTCCTGGCTCGGATCTCGGCAGGCACCGAAGACCCCAGGCGGCTGCCCTCCGCTCTTATCCAGCGCCTCAGGCGGGGGGACAGCAACTGTGAGAACCAGCCTAGCTGCTGCCTGGCGGGCCCGGGGGGCAGCGCACGGCCCGCGCTGAGGAGAGTCCGGCGGAGGAAGGGAAAGATCCGGCCCGGCCCTGCGGGGCTCCTGCCCAGCCGCTACCAACAGTACCAACAGCATCGCGCCGGCCTGGGGAGAAAAACCCCGCTGGGCATGCACGGCCCGGACGAATTTAGCGCTTCCCCTGCGCCAGCGGTCTCCGCCGCCCCCGGCGCGGTAACAGCCCCCGCAGAGGAGCCCCCCGCGCCCACCCCTTCGAGACCCGCGCCCAGCAAACCCCTCAGGAAGGAGGTAAACACGGGGCTCCGCTACTTCTGATCACTTCTTCTGCCCTTTTCCCCCCCATCCCCTTCCCCCGCACTCCGGGAGGCCGCTCTCCTCCCCGCCGCAGGGGGTCAGCGGGCGGCCCGGCCCCTACGAGCCTGTGGAGGGACGGGGTAGGGAGGGGGCAGAGAGTTTCCGTTACGCCCGCTCGGACGGGGCTCGGGGGTGGGGGAGAGAGGAACCGCGGCCGGCGATTGGCTGGTCGGCGCCACCAATCCGCGGCCGCCGTTGCGCCCAGCAACAGCCGGATTTAGCCTGTTGGCCGCGCGCCCGCCGCCCCTTGAGCGCGCAGGGCGGGACGTGCGCGGAGCGCAGCGCCCCATGGCGGCAGGAGAGGGAAGGCAGGCGCTGAGCTGCTGCCGCCCGGACGGGGCTGTGGTGCCGGCCCGGCTGCTGGCTGTCGCTGACACGGCCGCGTACGTGGTAACGGAGGAGTTGTGCAAGGCGTTGTTGTTCCCCTCCGCCTCCTTGCGTGAAGCTTCCCCCAGGGCCGCCGATGCTTGCAGATGTCCCGGCGGCGGTGCTTTGTGTGGGGAGGTACCGCTTGAGGAGAGGGGTGGCGCGTTGACGCGAGTTCTTTGTCTCCGCAGTTCTTAAAGAACAAGATGGGAAAGACTGAGAAGGCTGCCGTCCCCTACAGCCAGCCCGTTCACAGTTTACATCTGTGTGAACAACCAAAGATTAACAGGCAGAAGAGTAAATGTAACGTGCCGCTGACAAAGATCACCTCGGCAAAAAAGATAGAGAACTTTTGGCAAGATTCTGTGTCGCCAGAAGTGACTCAGAAGCAGGAGAAAAAGCCACTTAAAAACACAGAGAACTTCAGAAATGCCAAGTCCAAGAAAACAATCACCCTAGCTGAAGCGAGCCAAAAAGAAAGTTATGCTGGGGCAAAATTCAGTGACCCGCCATCTCCCAGTGTCCTTCCAAAGCCTCCCAGCCACTGGGTGGGTGGCACAGCCGAACTGTCTGACCAAAACCGGGAGCTGATGGCAGTCCACTTGAAAACTCTCCTGAAAGTTCAAGCCTAGTTTCCAAGACCTCTTTGAGTCATTGGCAAAGAGAAAACTCCATCCAGGAAACTTTAACATGCCTTGTTGCAACTAAATTTGCAAAAGATTGTCAAGTCTTATAATCACATAAAAAAATATTCCTTGTATTATATTTTTTATGGTTGTGTAAATAGTGTACATCATGTATTATGTGTATATTCTTGTTCATACTTTGAGAGGTACATTTTAGTTTTGTTATGAAAGGATGTATTTTGCACTGCCTGAATGGTAGATGTCTTGTATATAAAATATGGACAATTTTAAGTGTGTACTTGACACATGAAGACTTGACTTGATTTGCACAAGGTAACGAAAATTTTGGAAGGAGAGTACAGCTTTCTGATTTTAAGGTTCCAGATCAAATGTGAATGTTCATGCACTACTGACAATAGTTTTACATGCTGTGTCCCAGTCGATACCCAAACATGGAATTTTCATACAAATGTGAAGTTTTGCTCTCTGCTCTGGAAACGGTATCTGGAATTCCTGTTCATCTGTTTGTTTTTGAAATTAACTGGAATTTGACCAAAATTCCAACCCATCAATTTGAGCACTGCTGATTCCTTTAAAGAATTAAAAAAAAAAAAAAAAAATACCCCACACCAACACAACAACAAAAAAAAAAAAGCAGAGCTTTCTGCCAAAAATCCAATTGGTTACTAAAAAATTAAATAAAACAATTTGGCCTCCCCTTAAACATGTCTCTTTTTTTTTGTGTGTGTGTGTGTGTTAATTCAGGTATGTGAATTTAAAGTACTTGGTTGTCTTCTAGTGAACAGTAGGAACATTTTGTCCTTCTCGGCTTTTAACTATGTAATTAATTAAGAGCTTTGGTAGCTCAATAAGAATTCCTTGTCTTAAAAATTTTTTTGTGATAACGCAATTTTAGCTTCCTTACCCTTTTGGTTATTGAGAATTCAGATTTTAAGAAAGTTGGGCAGTTGTGCATGCAGATTCATGCTGCAATGCACCTAATTATTTTCATAGGGGTTATGAAACTAGTTCATACTAAAAAGTAGCACATAAGGGTGGGCATGGGGCAAGTTCCACTTCATAACTTTCGCCAGATCTGTCTCTTGCTGATGACTATGCTGGAAATTCCATTCATCTGATCTAAAACACTTAACAGAATTGGACTGTAGATTAGTCTGATGTGCATGTTGAGGAGAGAACACAGACTTGCAGGTACTCCACTAATCAGTCTTCAAATAAGATTAATAAAGCAGGAAATAATGCAGATTTTGCATAAGATAAAGTCTTCTCTGGGCTGTAGTATTCTAGAAATGATACATAGGAAGACAATGCCAGCAGCCAGGTTGCAGCTGAGGTGGTTCCTTACATAAGTGGTGTTTTCAGGGGCTTAGAAGGAGCAATGTTGGTCTTGTTCATGCCATGTGCACTACTGCTTCTGATACGTCTCAACCTTTTGTTGGTTAAAAACTAAGGGACAACTTCTTTGCGTTGTTCATAGGAATTAATGATAGAAGTGCAAAATTCTTCATTATAATGGTTTTAGGCTGTTTAACTATGTATGTTCTAAACTAAGAATCCATACACAATTTTTGGTCCATCCCTAAGACTTCTAGGTTCACTGTCTTGCAGAACAGGCCTGTATTCCTTGATTAATGCTCGTGCTTGCCCAAGGTAAATCTATGGTTTCAACAGCCCAGTTTGCTGCCTAGTCAGTCTGAGTACTCTGTAGTGTAGCATGACATCCTAGCATGTCTTCTGAGAATTATTAAAACCCCTCCTTTTTAATAGTACTGGGGCATGAAAAATTTCCAGTGGGATTTTGGGATGACTCAAGTTCCAGTTCACTAAAGCTGGCAATATGCCGTATTGATCTGCTGTTGTGCCTTTTTTTTTTTCTTCCTCCTGAATGTCATCAGGCACAAAAGCAAATGCCTTTAGCAATTCCTTGTAGCTTTAGGCAATGGTTACTTTTGTCAGCTGAACTTCTGAACTTGAATCTTGATAACCAGCTTGACGAGAGTTAGTTCCCATCAGCCGTGTAGGTTGGCATTATTTAAAAGGCAGTATCTTTTTTTCCTATGATTATTATCTCTAATCATCAGCCTCTTTTCTTCTATGCCCCTTAGAGCTGACATCAAATTATGCAGTCTGAATGTTAACTCTGATGCTACAGAGTAACATACCTTTTTGTTTCTACCCTGATTTGCTGACACATCCCTGGGGATTGCAAAATTTGTTAAATAGAAGTGCCAATAGTTCTCGGCTTCTCAGTCGGTTCTTTTAAAGCTGCTTAGATGAGACTTCTGAAGTCTTGAAAATCTTAAAACTTCCTTCTTGGACCATAAAGGTTTTCAGGGTAAGAGAACAATGCTTCATTGGCCTTTCCAAAGGGTGCAAAACTCCCCCTTAACTTCTGGGTCAGTATCACTGGTCCTGTGGAGACTTGGCCGAAGTGGTGGAGCACTTAACATTTCCATCTTCTTGAGATTCTTGGGTTGAGTCCCTTCCTGGCCAATGGGCTGGTGTATACAACTAGGCCTACAATCTATATACACTTCAGCACGATTGCCTGAAAAGTCAAAGCAGCGTCATCTCTTAGGACTGTATTCTGAATCTGTCACTTCCCATATTTTTTACTTAGATTCACTTTCAAGATTTCCTCCACTTAGACCAATTTCTCCTCCCATTTCCCTGAAGGCAGGGCATTGTATTACATGAACATACTGTTGGTTGAGTTTAGAGCCAGTAAATGAAAGAAAAACATGAGTGTCATGTTTGGAGGACTTTGCAATGCAGTATGTAGTCTTCTGAAATGAGCAGCCCTTACAGAAGAACATTAACTTAGTGGATGTGCTAAGAGCTGGTCATGTGTCTGCTGTACAGAAATGAAATGAATTGCTCATTAAGTCTAACTTCAGCCAGGGTCAGGATACTGAACATACTGGTTAGATTCTGTTTAAAACCTTCAGCACAATGCTGTGAGAACTGCATGGGAATCAACTGTGCGAGTTAACTATCAGCTTACTTTTAAACAGTTAAATGTCATGTGGCAATGGTACTGAAAAATGAGCTTTCATGGAGCACAGAAATATCGGTTGTTGGCTTTTCATGCATGGATGAGTTTCAGCCCATTGGACAGCTTCATTAATAACGGCTGGCTTGGTGCTCCACTAAAGCTGAAATGCTTCTGCCTCCCAGTGCAGCAGGAGCTAGAAATCCCATGTGCATTTGAGCTCCGTTACACCAGAACCTCCTGATAGATGCTGCTAAATTCTTGACTAGTCTGTGTATGAGGTGGTGAATTTTTCCAAAAATTGAGTTTTGTTTCATCTGATTACTACTTTATCTAAGTGGTGTCATTTTAAGGAGTTGTTGTTATTTTCAGGGGGTACTGTTTAAACTTTTACATTATAAAGCATTTGATACCTGCCACACTTCAGGATATTTTTTTCCTGCTTTACTCAGTCTTAAGATCAAATATGACACCTAGAGATTATATGAATCTTAAAGATTCATCTTTATGATGAATCTATAGATTGGTTTTCATTGTAGTTTTAGAAATAAATTTACCTCTATTTCTGCATAGAAAGTCTTACCACTTCCATCATGCAGTTAAAACACATTGCTAAATTTCTTCCGCAACTTCTTGTACTCTTTGAATGTTGATTTCAAAATGCATTCTTTAGATTTTTTTTCATAATCATGTGTCTGTCTGAACTGTTCAAGAGGAATTATCTTCTGTTGTAATTTCTAAGAAGTTTTTATGTTATGAATAGGCTTGTCCTTACCCTAAAGAGGGTAGGAAGTAAGCAAGTAAAAGATGAAGATTGTTAGATGTTAACATTTACTGTGAAAATCTGCTGATACCTTGTAGGACAGGAACCACAGTGTGAGATATTTTTGGTAGCAGGAAATACTTAGCTGCTGATTCAATAGAAAAGATTAATAAAGGGAACATCCATCAATTAAGGAGAAATAAATTATCCAATAAAACAACCTAACTACTGAAGCTGAGCAACAGAATGTTAGCAACAGTGTAGAGAACTTTTTGTTTTGCATTGAGAGTACAGAAGAATGTTATCAAAGGGAAGACAGGAAGGCCAAGAATTCAGCTGAATTTAGAAAAAAACCCTGAGGAATTAATTTGCACAGTGAATACGCCCTAGCAGAGGTGTTCGCCTGTGTTGAAGCCAGCATTCCTTTCTACCCTTTTTTCCCATGAGGTGATAAAATTTCATTTGTTCACCCCCCAAGAAGCAGGCCTTTAGATGTTACAACGCCCTGACTGCATTGGTACTTCTGTTTAACATTGGTTGGGTGACATTACTACAAGTTACACATACTCAGGCTTGTGTGTGGCGGATGCGGTCACTTAGTCCCAAGTAGTTCATAAGCCCTTGTCTTCAGTTCAAGAACCACACCGGTTACGTGTACTTATGCTGTAGTTTGGAACTGGTGAGCAAACCAGTGTGTTTTCTGTAATTTATACCTGAAAGGAACTGTTTGGGGATCAAGGACTTTTCTTGTATTTATAGGACTTTGCTAAGTCTTTAGTTGTAGCTCAGTATATGGCTGTATGTCTTTCAGGAAGTGGTGCAATGTCATGAAGCATAAAGTTTTGAGGAGATGTGATTTCTATTAAAGACGTCATTTACTCCTTTACTGAAGCACTGTGCTTTAATCAGGTAGGTCTATGAACCTTAATTTGCAAATATCCTTGTAAGTGGTGATGGCAGTGGCCATCAAAATACAATTTACTTTGTTTTTACTTCCCTGAAACGAGACTTAGAGCTTCATTCAGTAAAGAGCTTAGTATACAGCGTCAGGCCTTTCTCTTGTTTTTTCTCATCACCTCGATCTTGTGTTCTTTACTGCCTGGTGGCATAGCTGCATGACAAAAAATAAGGTTAGCCCTTACTTAATATATAGCTTGAAATCTCTTATTTTATTTTATATATATATATAAATATAAGTGAGTCTTTTGTTTGTAAGTTGCATTCCTAGCATCAGAATATTCAGAACTTGCATGTTGTCATATTTAGAATATCAACAGGTCATTGTAGGAATTAATGGAGTAGTAGATTAACAGACCTTGTCCAAATTTGAGGTATTCTTTTTATGCCAGCACTGAAGAAAGTGCTGATACATTTTTATGTCCTGTACTAGGAGTGATAAGATAAAAATAATTGTAAGACAGGTAGGAAAAGAACCTGAAAAACAAGGTCAACTTAGAGGTAAGACAGAAGCAGCATAGATGTCACCATTTAATTATGTGGGAAGGATTGAAACTGCAAGAAAAAATTATCTCCCTAAGTATATGATGTTGCTGCAAGTTTAGGGAATTTTAATGACTAGATGAAATGCAATTTGCTACCAGTTCTTGACTGAGACCATCTGGGGAAAGACAGAATGAGCTGAGAAGTCTTGTAACTGACTTTTTCTCTGTCTGATGAGTACCTATTATTCACTGCTAGGAATTGCACCTTGACACAGCATTCCTAATGGCTAGCACTGCTTTAGGTATCACCAAATGCTGCACAAGTGCTTACAACTCTCAGGTTTCCACAGGTTTTTAGAAGTGGTCAGGTAGAGTATGTACGTGAATGATTGCAGCTTTTATGTTTTACAGCTGGAAAAACAGGCATACAGAAGTGAGCTAGCTTGCTTAAGATCACTCAGCAGACACTTCACTAACTCAGGAAGAGAACCACAGTTTCTGGAGCTCCAGCCAGGTTTTCCCTTTGCTAGTAGACATGGTTGCTGTGTGATCTGCAAGTCTTCCTCATCTCAGTATGTAAAATGGAATTAATGTAATGTTTTCCTTTGAAATGTTTGGTATTTGATAGAGCTAGTGAAATAAATCAGGCTGCATTTAGGTTTTGTGTTGTGTACAGTTTTATTACATATTAGCTGTAGTAATTTGCATGTGAAAGATGACCATTACACTTTTCTCCATGCCTGCTTTTGACCCTTTGATATAATATATAACCTATACACACCACTGTCATTTTCAGTTCATCCCCTCTGTCCTCTCCCCACAGGCAGCAGTGGGGAAGGCTGACGGTAAAGAGTTTCTGCTTGTTGGCTGCTGCTCTCCATTGCTGTGCAAACATTCTGCAGCCAGCAGTTGGCCGAGGGGGCCATGCACATGCACTGTATCCTCATAGTCTCTTGAATTTACATTTGCTTTATCTTTTGGCTCTCATTAGATCCTGGAAGACAGACAGTCTTTCCCAAGAAAGAGGATCTTCCTATAGCAGGACAGAAGGTGAAGTTTATGAGTGTCTCAGTCTCTCTCTACCACCAGACAGTCCTTCTTAAGCAAAGACCCCAAAAGCTTTAACATGGAACCTACAGTTTTCTCCCATTTCAATGAATTTCAAATTTATAATAACAGAGATCTCATTCAGCAGCAGCCATATGACTTTTTGCTGCAAGTGTGTTAACTTCCGTAACGAGGAAATGGCAACATAGGTGCCATTACGTTGTCCACACAGGTAACTGTGATCAACTAACTATGCCCGCGCAGAATTAAATGCCTACTTTCACAATATTTCATTTTCACTCCTTATTTTTCAATATTTTTTCTTTCTTTCTTTTTTTTTTTTTCTGACTACCATGCTGCTTTGGATAAACGTTGAAGCTCTGGAGAGCCGTAGCTGCATACACAAGAATGAACAAGTAACATACTCACTGAAATTCCTGCCTTGAGGAAGTGTTGGGGTGAAGAGAGGGACCAGGTGAGAACCCCCCGTTCTGGTGACACACGCCCCCCCCCCCCCATCTGGATCACATAGTCACCATCCTCTGCAATCCTGTGCAATGTGCCAGAATCGATGGCAACATCTCGGTGTATTTCAGAGCATTCAGAAAAAGCAGCCTTCCAACAAAAGGGTTTTTTCTCTCCACTGCCCCAAAAGTAGCACCCAGTGGGAAGGCAACCTCCACACCTAAATATCCCTGAGATGAAACAGAAACTGTGTACAGGCAGGGCAGCTCATTTTTATTCCTTCCCCCTGTGGCAATACTGAAGAGTGAACCTGTATTGCTATTACAGCTTGCTATTACTTGCTCTCTTCCAAACTGTTGCATTTTTATACCATTTTTAACACAAACATGCCCTACTTTTCAAATTCTGTGGTGACACAATGTGAAAATGTGGGGGAAGGGTAAAAGTAATTTTAATCCAATCTTGCAGTCTTGATCCAAATGCCAGCTTAGTCACCTTTTTCTTAGGAAGAGCTTCGCTTACATTTAACATTACTGAGATGGCTGTGTGGGCTGAGCCCTGAGGACCATGAAGGATGGTGCTTTCCCTCTGCACAGATATAAGATACTGAACAAGGTGAAGGAACAGAAAACCAATACATGATGACCAAAAGAAGGAACACTTCGCTCACTTAGAAATCTTTCTCGATATTGTCTTCCTCAATTCCATCCAGCTTCCTTGACCTCACCTTCTAAGGATCTCTAGGAAGTCGCCACCCTTCCTCAATTTCCTACTCCCAAGTCCCTTTCTCTCCAGAAATACAAGGAATGTGTTCTACACACCCACTAGTAGCCAGAAGCACAGTAGGTAATTTTTTGGTTCACTTCCGGAGAGTGTTGACACCACACAGACAATGAAATTATGAGGAAAGAAAATAATTAAAAGGTAAAAAAATACATTACTAATAATATAAAAGATGAAATGCATCATGTGTGTTTGCGATACAGAAGAACAGTGGTACATTTGCTTTAACAGATGGAGTTACTATGGCAGGTTTCTTTAAAGCGTATGCATATAGCTTTATGTACGCATATGCATATAACTTAAAGGTCCAAGTGAGTGAGTAGTAGGGAAAATCCAGTGCCAGGGCCTTGTAGGGCATAGGCTGAGTTCCCTCTAGTGGCTTGCTTTGGCATTTCGCAGGGGTGGCACACAAAGGACCCGTTTTGGGAGCGTCACTCATCATTACCGCCTTTCCCAGAACCCATGCTTATATAAGGGTCCTGGAAGCTATAATCACAGAGTAATTCCTGGTGAGGTCCTCATGCAAGTTACTTTTAAGTGAGTTATGTAAACTGATTAAATGAATCCTTCCCTATATTTATTTTTCATTAGTTCACATGCAGACGGAACCACCCTTAAACATTTTCTATCTGCTTTACTCTGCTGCTTCATGGAGTTGACGTCCACTGCTAATACTTGTTGCTAATACCTGTGTTAGGCAGAGGCTTTGTGAGATCCTAGTGAGTCAGAATAATCTATGGGATGTTATCAGGCAGTTTGGGGAAAGGCTCTGCGGATGGCAAATACAGCCAACAGCAGCTTGAATCTGTATTTGTGTTCAGTGTAATACACTTATTTTAAGTGAACATCAGACTGTAATTTAGTAGGAGAAAATATTGTTGGATTATTGTTGTACTGTTGCATTAGAACACTGAAAAGACAGCAATCAAGAAAAAACAGAAGAAAAGAAAACAGTTGATGTTTGGGGTTTTCTTCATCTCGTGTTTTACCAAAAAGGCAGATGGAAGATTAAGACAAAAGGATTAGACAGGAAACCTCTGTTTCTAAAAGGAAACATCCAGTGCACTTTTGGCAGATAGTGTAAAACACAGACTTATGACATATTAATTACTGTGTCCTTGGGGTTTTAAAAATACAGAACATAATTCCTACTGTGAACTTATGAACTTCAGAGGAAATTGCAGTAACTAGGACTAAAACTGTATATTGTTGCTCTCCATCCTGTGCTTTTATCATGGGATACACAGTGTAGAATATGCCATAAATTGAGTGTCTAAAAGTTAGACCCCTCTGTCTAACCTCACACTCAACAGTCACCAAAATTTCCTTAATACTTTTAAGTGAAGAATAGTCCAATGTTCCTTATTTTCCCCCAGAAATAATGATCCATTTGGTCAAAACTGAGGTGAGGTTAAGTATAAAACCTGCTGCTGTGACACATTCTTTCCCAAGGTATAGATGTCTGCCTTCTAATGTGACATACTTTCAAAATACAGTTATAATATAATGAAGACGCCATTCAGCAATATGTAAAAGCGATGAGTTCAGGTACGTGCAAGGTTACATTACAGCCAAATATGACTTTATATGCATAAATACACCTTTTATTTACTTTTTAAAATAGCACTTTTATATGAGATGCCATATGGATACTGTGTTTTACCTGTGTGTCACTTTTCACTGTGCTTAATGCAAGCTTACCCTGTGAAACTACCCTGACTGTTCATCTAACTTAGCTGGGCTAATTGAAGTTCAGAGCATGGATCACACTGGCCTTTTGCCAAATCTGATATTTTTTTGAATTGCCAAAGCTTTTGACAGGTTTCTGACAGTTCTGCAGGCACTCATGACATCACTTCTATGTCACGGGCACTTGAACATCATTTAGGTACATTGGAAACTGAAGTTCTCCTTGTACTCTGATTCCTCACATGAACAGTCTTAATAGAGTTCTTGTAGCATCACTGTGTCTGGCCAAATTTTCTCTTGCCAGCAGACAGACTTAAGTGTTAAGTCCAAATTTAGAGCTCTGAGGACATTCCCTTCAAATGAAATACCAAATATCAGTGAGATTCTTCATTGTATTCATTTAAAGACAGCAAATGGGTTATCATAAGGTTGCTAAGTCTCAAACAACTTTATAATCCATTATGTTTTATCCTCCTGAGAAATTTAACTATTTGAAATGGGTGTCAGTCATCTCCAAATGCCAGTCAATAACCACTTCCATGACAGAAACTCTGAGAGCTGGAGAGAGAATTTTGATGTTACATTTCCTTACATCGTGCTTTACTTTGAATGTCATCATGCTCCTTTGGGGAGATTAGGATGGAGGTCTCAGCGCTGAAGAAGAAAATATTTTGTTCCTGAACTGAAGGACTTTGCCTTTGATCACCCTGTTGACCTACAGCATCTTGGAAGTTATCCGGAGTGGAACTGAGACTGGTTGTGAGAGTGTCGTCTGATCTCTGACAGGCAAAACAGACACAGTATTATTACAGCACTTCTTCAGTAAAGCTACAGTGGTTTTAATTGCAGAAATTACATCTTAGGCATGTGTCTTTGAGCTATCTTGTTGACTGTGGAACGGCATTCACATTTATCACTTTCCATTTTGAAATCTACTGAAGTTTAAGTTGCTTGGTCTCATATCTTTCTACCACATAACACTATCTTTCATATTTAACAATAGTTTCCTTGCATTCAAATTTCTGCAGTCTGACATCTCTGGATTTATGCTACAAAATTAGTTGCGGTAAGAATAAAAAATATTGCTGTGAGTTGAGTGATATCAGTGGAGTAAATGTAAAAAAAAAAACATGTAAGGGACTGCATTGCCCCTAATTTCTTTCCAGAATAAATTAGGTACCAACATATTTTTGTGAATCAAGGCGTTTGTTCAAAGTAATTTCATAAGACCTTTTTTACATCCTGCCTGCAAATAGAATATTCCTGTATAAGCACAGAACCTGCAGGAGATAAAAGCAAAAGAGATAGATATATAGGTAACAGATGAAAATTTGGGGCCATCTTAGCCATAAAGCTAAATAAAGCTTTGTTAATAATTTAATCCCTTACAATGCTGAATGAGATAAATTCCCCCTTTACCCTGGGACTTCTACCTCATGTCCAGCCAGGTCTCCTGCCCTGGCCACTTCACAGAGTGTGGGTCTACTGTCCAGACAGAAGGACTTCTGCAGTGCTCGTGAGGGAGCATTCAAAGGGCTCAGAGAGGCATTTCCAAGAGGAAGCAAGTGCAAAAAATACACACCATATGCAGTCTCAGAAAAATGTCACTATAAGGTCTAAGACCTGACTCTGGATACTGACCATGAGGTAATTCAGGCTGGAAGGGGCCTCAGGAGTCCTCCAGTCCATCCTCCTATTCACAGCAGAGTCAGCTACAGGTTACTCAAGGCCAGTTCTGATCATCTGAAATGGAGCCTGGCAGAGGCTTGGATGACTGAGTGCCTTCAACATCTTCTTATCATACAGGATTTTCCCTGTCGGAGAGTCTAAATATAGCTCCATAATGCTAACGGGTTGGGAAAGCTTTGACATCAACCTGTCCCTGTTTTCTGCATGTTGAGTTAAAAGGTCTGAAAGATATAAAATGTTTAAGAATGAGCAGGAGGATTTAACAAAATCACAACGGATCTTGTGTGAAGTGTTTTAATTCTGCAACTGCCATCTCAAAACAAATTGATATTTAGCCTAGTGTCCCTTGGGAGGATTTGTCCCAGATTGGTGGGAAAGCATATCCTTATATTACACACAGGCAGCCAGGCACATACTCTGTACTCATAATTGAACTGGATGTTTATATGCATTTAGATTACAAGAAGTTGAACAGATGAGAAAAAGCAAGTGATCTATACTGGATAATTAATTTGTTATATTATTTCACAAACAGGATGTTCAGCAGGCTTAAGATAACTCATTTTGCTTGCCAGGTGGAAACAGTAGTTTTGCATTAACTGTCCATAAAATCGAGTGGATACATGCTGGTACTGAGTTTCACAACCATGTTACACAACAAGCAGAGCTTAGTAAAGTACCTGACCTGTCCATACACTGTGTCTCACAGGATCACATTGTATCCAAGTTTAATTTTCCTTTATACTTTTGGAAGGGTTTATGTGCTCTTTGTTTAAGGAAAGCTCTGGAAATGGCCAGATATGATAGCAAAAATAGGTGGAATTTACAAAACAGCTGGTGAGGAGAGTGAGGATGCTTGATTTATAGGAATAACACATTTTAGAGATTTTCCCATCGAAATTGGCAGTAGTACTAATACAAGGCATATACCTTACAGCAACTGTAAAAGGAGAGTGGAAAAATCTGCCAATTACTTTCATGTCTGTGGTGCCAATCGAAAGTACTGGACTGTTTTGTTGTTTTTTTTTTCTCCTTGGAGAATGAAGTAATTTTTTCTTAAGCATCTATTAAGAGTAAAAAGTGATACTGTACAATCAATAGCCAGCCTGACTCCAGCAAAGATATTGCTTGGGTTGGAGATTTCGGTTTGCTCTTTCAAGTCACTCAAACCTTGGACTTTCTGCCAATCTGCAAAGTAATCATGCTAGAGAGGCACCTGCTGCTCGGGAACCCAGATTAATATTACCGGCACATATAGAGTAGGCTGCAGAACAGCCAGCACATACTAATGATGCCTGGGCTGTGAAGTCAGCTGGCAGCCTCCAGACTCCCCATTGTCAGCCCCATAGCCACTGCGGCTTCCCGGTACCAGCACAGGCAATCCTCACCACAGCAACTTTAGCCTCTCTTTCTGTCTTTATTTATTCCGAAGTAGGTCACTCTGTGCCATCTGTTCACACTTAAAAGCCACAGAATTTTCCAGATTCCCTATGGAATCTTGCAGTTTAACATATATTTTTAATGCACTTTTGCTCTACCTAGCTGCTTCATGTAGTGAGACTACTAATCACCAGAGCTCATTCAATCAGGTAATGTTTTTAGCAACTGAGTGCAGGTCTTGGAGTCATATATGAGAAGTGTAACTGAGTGGGGAGGGAATGCAACAAGAAGGGTGCAACGTTTTCACCGGTGGTGAATCCTGGGCAACACTGTGTTCAGCAAAGAGGTGATCATGTCTGCCTGCCTACTGCTTCTCCAGCAGCCTTGTTGAAAGCTAAGGGAAGTGATCAGTCCCCAACAGGTATATCACGGGTCTTGCCAGTCTCTGGTTAAATTTGCTTCTCTTGCTCTCTGACGTGAGCATAAAGAGCATGTCATGTCCACAGATGTCTAACTTCCTTGCACAGTGCCCTCAGCTCTTTCCAACATGCCTGTTCATTATGGATTACCCACACAATGCAAGGATGATTTTTATTATATTCTTTTAATAGTGCTCTTGACTTCAAGTGATGACATTCACAGGCAGATTTCTGGAAAGGTGCATCTCCACATGGGTGAATAAGGGATGCATTCCCTGGCATCGCACACAAGTCCTAACAAGTGCCTTTGGTATGTGATAGAGTAAGCAGCATGCTAAGGAGAAGGGAGGTCACATGTGATACATAACGTACATAAAACATACTATAAAGCACGCAAGTATCTGTTGGTACATGAACATTGTGCGTCAGAATGTAGGAGATGCACTTGTTAATTACAGGAACTGGCCCTGGCCACCTTGCTACTAACAGGATGCTGTTTGAGGTATAACCATCTTCCACCTGCTAATGTTGAGCCACTTCTGTCTCATGTTTTATGAAAAGATTTGTGACAGTAGAAGGAGAGTCAAATCTCTAGAAAGTGTAATTGCACAGACCAAACCTGAGATTTAAAATAAACTAAGAAAAGGTAATAAGGTTATGAAGTACTTGAACAAATTGCAACTCAGGGTCTCTATGATGTGCTTAAAACCAAAGTAGCTTAACTCCAGGCAGCAACGAACAGGCTAGGATAACTAAAAAGCAAGCTCTCTTGGACTAGAAACAACTAGAACGCATTACCCAGGTTTGCCAGATGTCACTGTGCAATGCATGACTTCACCTCAAAATCATTTTAACCATTAGTTGAAACCAAAATGGATTGGACTAGCTTGTTCAGTAATACAGTTTGACCACAGCTGTTTGTGGTTTTCAGTACTTGTTCACAGGCTTCTGGATATACTAGACGTCCTAGTTTCCTTAGATTTAAGAAAATACAAAACCATACAGGTTCCATTTCACAGTGATTACTGTGTTCTGATATAAACTCAAACAAATCTGCAAATTCACTATACTTGTAAGCCTCTTTCTTGTCATCAGGAAACCCAGGAGTATATGTGGTTAATGCAAATATGTTCTGAGTTTACTTAAGGGTATGATACCACTTAAGTTAAATGAAGACTAAAAAATCACTGTGTGTTATAATGGCTATTGCCAGCATGTTATTGCTTTGTATATTCCCACTGTGAATAGATAAAATATGGGTTTGCAAATGTTTATTTTGAAATTAATATCCCAGGCAAATAATCATTATTAATGAATACCCATAAGGCTTGTTGTGTTTGTATTTGCATGATTGGTACAAAACTGCTCAGTAATGGGAGCAGAAATAATGACTCTTTCTAATGTAATTTCCCTGGGTATTATGGAAAATGTCAACACTTAATACACGTGCATTTATGATTATGCAATATATCATACTCCAGATTTAAAAAATTAATAACAAAAAAAGCTTTGGGGGTAAAGAGATTTGCAATTAGACACAGCAAGCTGCTGGTTTACTGTCTCAATAGCTCCTCAGTACCACTAAATCCATGACAAAGTACTTAATAGTAATTTGTGAGGCCTAACAGAAGTAATCCGTTTAAGATCCTTGTGTATTGTAAATACATCATAATTTTTCCGTCTATCTGCAAAATAGTATACTCATATGGAACAAACTAGAGGCTTTCACATATTTTTTAATGAGATGAAAATCTCCATCTATAGTTATATTGAAATCTGACAATAGAAAATGTAATACTGAATTGTTTGAATTGAGTGGTCATCTTCTGTCTGTCTAACCCACAGATAGATACTGTCTATGAACAAAGAGCTGTTATACTTCACAGACTCAACGGATTCAAAATAAAGATCTGTAAGAGCTGCAAAATACTTTCTTCCTCTAATGGAATAAAAGAGTTGGAGCCTGACTGTGGTTCTGTTTGAATCAATAGCAGAATTAAACTTTGTTTCCAACAGCAGAGGATGTCATTGTATATAACTAGTGGTATACATATGTTAGTAAAGGGGCGTTTGAACACCAGGAAAGATCAGGGGTTTTTTTCATTATCAGAGTCTAGTTTTCATTTTTCACTTATACATGCATTGTCATAAATAGTGAAAATATTATCAACCACTTTTAAAATTGGCATAGGAGAGGAGCAGTTAAGTGCATAGAGATTTGTGTTACACTTTTCTACTTTCTCTGTAGCTCTTTAAAGATTTAACAGGGGGAACACTTGGTCTCGTGAATATAGAGATCTATTAACTCTCTTTTACAGGTGTGTGTGGGGGAAGTTAGCAATGATGGGCAAAGAGCCTGCAGTTTTTGAGCAGTGTACACCTGCTTCTTTTCCGTGCCTTTGTCTTCTGTGCTGCCCACAGCACAAGTGGTCCATGAGTCAGCCAGCAAATGCACAGCAGGAAAGCCAGCCATAACTGTTCATATGCATGCTCCTGTCCTTCCCAAAGATGAGTTAGCTTATTGCTCAGGCTGTAGAGAGGAGCTGGCATCAACATAGATTTAAGGTTTTTGCATCTTATGATCACTTTTTCCTTTCACTCTGGGCTATTTGTGTTTATTGCCTGGTTAAGAAGTCATGCTATGAAATCAATTGTTGAATTTATCTGACTTTAAGTGAGCAAATTCTGCCTTTTAGAGGGAGGAAGGAAGTAGACATATAAGACACAACCAAATAAAATATAACAAATAATACAACAATTAAATAAATATAACAAAAAAGGCTCATAGTGTCACTAATGGAGCTGGTTTAGCAACAAGTGTCTTGATGGGACATCTATGTGATCAGGCCATTTTCAGCATGAATCTTTTCAAGCTGGGATAACATTATGACCATAATGATGCTATTACTAAAGAAATTATACAAATATAATAATTGACCTATAGTATAATATGAAATACATGACCATATTAGAGATTAAAATACACATGTAAATTTAATGGTGTAGAAAAAAAGGGGCATAGTTGAGCCAGGGTTTCTGTATTAGAGGAATGGGAGGGGTTCAAGGCATTTTTCTCCAAGATATGATGTCCTGTATTTGATGCTTTTCTTGCATCTAAAGAAGTCTGAGTATCAAAAAGAGAGTAGGCAGTCACTAAGTTTCGCGTGTTAAGAGGTTTGGATATCAGTAACACCAGCAACTTAATTCTCTGTTTACATTCTGCTGTACAAACTTCAGGGAGGCCCATAATAGCTGATAAGTTTTATGTAACTCTTCAGAGAGCCAAACCAAAATAAAAAATGCGAGTTTATCTAGCCTTGTCTTTTAAACAGCTACTTGCCCTAATTGGCAGTGCTTAAATCAGGCAATTTTCTGTCTTTTCTTGGAGCTAACTGATGTTTCTAGTTAAAAGTAAAAAAAAATAATAAATAAATAAGGCAAAAATAGAACTGAGCCCTCGTTGCATTCTTGCGACTTTCAGAGCCAGATGAAAATCTGCACCAGATAGAAAAGCACTGTTTTGTTCAACCAGTCTAGAGCTAGCGAAGCTCGTACCAGCCTCTGTGGGTAATGGTGCATGAAAGTGATTGTTTTGAAAATAACTGTGTCGGTTTAAAATATTACTGCCTCTCTCCCAGAGGATGCCACCCACCTCGTGGAGTCAGCAGACTGAAAACACAGATAATTCTAAGCTGCTTCAGGAGAAAGCCCAGTGTTTAAAGCATAAAATGCCAAGGGGGGTCAGGGCAGCTTGAGTTAAGCACTTGGACTTTACACTGAAACAGCTCAGAGGCACTTATGTCTCATTCTGCCATGACAACTGGGGCAGGCAACTTTGGCAGGTACAAAGAACTGGGGGCAGTGGTGTCTCAAATAGCCACAGTTGCCTTCTTAGTTAATGTATCTGAGCAATAAGCACGGCTTTACCTTGCCCTTTTGGGTTACAGGTTCACAGCATTTGGACAAATGTTGAGGTCTTAACCACTAAGTCAACTAGATAACACACAGGTGTCAGGAAAAGGAAGATGGAAAAGGTCCTGAGAAATAAACATTCTGTGTGAAGAAACTCAGATTTAATTCCAAGTTTTCTACATGATGCAACCAAATCTAAAGGGAACATTAAGCTCATATTTTCTGACCCAGTCTGCTCCGGAAAACAACAACAAATTTTTGCCCACACTATGATTAACTGTTAAGTGGCGGGAACAGTATGTCTATAGGGAGAAAGCTTTTGCTTTTATGAATCCATCCATTCTGCATTTCTTTTCGCTTTATAAGAAAGGTACAAGACAGTGGCATCCTTGATCCATTAATGGTTAAAGAAGACAGTGACTTAAGCCATTTCTCTTCCTGAAATCTTTACAATTCTTCTGCTCTGTGATGATATTGATACTGTAATCTGACCAAAGAGGACCTTATCACACTTTCTTTCTAAACATACAATCCATTTCATATCTGGATACATACTTACTAATATAAAGCTATCTGTAAACCAGACTGGACTGCTGGTTTAGGCAGGTCAGTATACAGCTCCTACACAGAACAACACCCCACTTTTTGTTTTAATACTCACTGTGCTACTGTTTTTAAAGCTTTGGATTTTGGCTTGAAATCCAGACCACCATGAGTTTAACAGTAAAACTTTCACCGAGTTCAGTCTGATCCGGATTTCAACATAAATACCTAATGTTGCTAATGTGGGATGTGGTAAACTTGATCATCAAGTTTTTTATGGCCACAACAGATGTTCCTTCTTTTAGACCAATGGAAAGCTACCAAACCTCATCCACCCTCTAAAACAAAAATACAAGCATTTGTTTACAGCTTGATTCCAGGAATATGAATTGAATTAGCATCTGTGAAGCTTGTTCTTGTTTACTTACAAATAAATATACGCACAATTCTTGCTTTTCTCAAAGAACCATGATGTTGTCTGAATAGTATTCACCCTATATAGGAACAGTATTTTTAACAGTCTAATACTGCATTATAATTTGTTTGGCACAATCAAAATACCAGCATAATATTTGTGGCCTTGTTTTTAAAAAGTGCACTACTTTTCTTTCCTCCCTCCCTCCCTCCCTTCCTCTTTTTTTTTTTTTTTCTTTCTTTTCTTCTTTCTTTCTTTCTTTCTTTCTTTCTTTCTTTCTTTCTTTCTTTCTTTCTTTCTTTCTTTCTTTCTTTCTTTCTTTCTTTCTTTCTTTCTTTCTTTCTTTCTCTCTTTCTTTCTTTTCTTTCTTTCTCTTTTCTTTTTTCTTTCTTTTTCTTTTTTTCTTTCTTTCTCTCTCTCTTTCTCTCTTTCTCTCTCTTTCTTTCTTTCTTCCTTCCTTTCTCTCTTTCTTTTTCTTTATTTCTTTCCTTCCTTCCTTCCTTCCTTCCTTCCTTCCTTCCTTCCTTCCTTCCTTCCTTCCTTCCTTTCTCCCTTTCTCCCTTTCTCTCTTTCTCTCTTTCTTTCTTTCTTTCTTTCTTTCATCTAGTAGATGAGAACAACATGTTTTGGGTATATGCTTTGCATTTTGTATACTTATAATTTAGACTGACTATAATACAACATTTTCATAATCATACCCCAGGCATAACCTATAGAAAAGTAAGATACTGAATATAAGTGATTTATGTTTTTTCCTACTGGTAGCATTCAATGAGTTTTCAAATGGGATAAAATATTGAAATACTGGTGCCTTCTCCCAAAGCAGGAGAAAAACCATGACAGCGTAATAGCTGAACTGGTGCTTTCTAATATATTGGTATTTTTAATTATTGGGTATCTTACTAATGCATGCTTCACAAATCCTCATGGCAGACAAAACGATTGAGAGTATATCCTAAAAGTTAGTTTCATTAAGAGATTAAGACTGTGGTCACACGAGTAATTCAACCCTCTGATTAACTGAGGTGTCTCAGTTGGAAAAGAGAACAGGAAGCTATGAGCAGATAACATAATCCCTAAAAGTAATTTAGCTGTTCCCCATGAGTGGTAAATTTTCCCTGGATGAGCCAGAGCTAAGTTTGTCTCACTTTCAGATGCCTGCATTCCTGAGCACTGCCTGCTCCTCCTTCAGCCCTTCAGACAAGCAGCCGTTTTTTTGCAGGCAGTTGCCGTAGTGCAATTTGCTCCATGGCCAAGTCTTGCCGTTCCTGTGCCCATTAGCTCAGGCTCAGCTATGGCTCTGAGACTCAGCATCCTCAGCTGTAATGACAAAGCAGCCTAAGCCAGTCCTAGACCAGAACCACTTTGGCTTTGCCCTTCATGTCACAGTCACCCTGGCCACATGTTGGCATGTCCTCTGCAGTGTGATGTGCTGACTGCTCTCATCCAACCCTGTGCAAAGCCATTTCAGTAATCTGGCAGAAAACTAACTCAGCCAAAAAAGCCTCTTGTTTCAATTCTCAGATCACATCATATGTGGCATTCTTTGCGTCACGTGCAGGTGGAGTAGAGACTGCACAAAAAGTACAGGAGAGGCAGAAGCAAGAAATACAAAACTCTATAACGAACAGTAGTGCCTCAGGGAACCAGGTACTTAGGAAGAAAAAATGTGTGTGGTGCTTTTCCCCCCTCCTCACTACAACTTAGGGCAGGAGCCAGCTCTTCCTGTAAGTCCAAAAGCTGTCGGGCTTGATGCATGCTTAGAGAGGTTCCTAAGGCATGCTGGCACTACCTTCAGGAACACCTTGCTTGCTCCAAAGGGTTTCCTAGAAATCCCTAAGCAAACAGACCTGAATTATGTGACCCCTTTGCTGAGTATGTGCTCCCACAACTGCTGGAAAATAAAAACCGCATGTACCCACATGGTAGTTGAAAGTTCAGCCCATGGGTTTTGGGTGGGTGGCTTTATTCCACTTGGAATGATTCGGAGCAGAGGGAAAGAACTGGCCACAACCACAATACTTGCTGGAGTGGGTTACAAGAGTAAAAATAGCTTGTGACAAATATAAGGCACAGGAACCTGAACTCTGCTTGGAGTGACCGAGAGTCCTGTAGGGTTTGGGTGTCACTGCGAAAAGGACCTCTCTCATCCTCTGTGGAGGGGGGAAACTTGCAGTTCAGCACAGCAAAGCACCTTCCAGGTGACAGAGGAGTCATGGGGAAAGGATATAGTGGATAAACTATGATTAAAATGAACAAAAAGTGAATTTCTGGTAATTACATAAATATGGGGGAAACACCAGATTTTGTCCTTTTGTTCCTATTGACTTCAGATATGGGTTGGTTGGATAGACAAGGTCTCTGCTGTCTGGCTTGTATCTAAAAACTCCCGGCTGAGCACTTCACACCATTCAAGTTCTGATAAACCATCATTAGCGATACATGCCCATTTTAAACAAACGCCCTGCTAACAGCAGCTTCAGGGAAGGAAAACAACACAAAACCATGCATCTGATCATCAGGATGTCGTTACGAAAGTCAGCAAAACCACAGGTGATTACTGCTTGGACTTTTGTGGGCAGAACTATGCGCCCACATGCCATGTGGCATATGGGGAGCAAGCCCAACGCTTCACTAGAGAGCTGAACTTTCTGCACTTGGATGGCGCAGAGGCTCAGTCCACATGCTGTGCATGCAGCGCTGCGGATGGCATCAGCTCTACTGTGCTTGAACAAATCATAGAATCCACTAGGTTGGGAAAGATCTTTAAGATAAGTCCAACCATTACGTCAGGACTGCCGAGACCAACACTAAACCATGCCATTGAGGGCCTCATCTACGCGGTTTGTGGACACTTCCGAGGACGGTGATTCCAGCGCTGCCCTGGGCAGCCCGTTCCAATGCCTGACCACCCTCTCTGTGAAGACACTTTTCCTGATATCCAATCTAAACCTCCCCTGGTGCAGCTTGAGGCCGTTACCTCTTTTCCTATCACCTGTTAGTTGGGAGAGGAGACCGACCCTGTGAGGGAGGAAACAAAATCCAGGCAGAGAGGGCCTAGTTTTCAACTAGAAAGAATGAAGGAGATAATGGAGAAAATAGGGTGTTGCTTTCCAAGCCCTGCAGTGTTACGGCAGATCTCGCGCTTGAATGCGACCTCTGGAAGACAACGCAGAGGGCGTAGGCTGAATGCAGCTCGTTTTGAGGTAAAGACACGTGTGTGCAGGGAGCGTGCTGAGCCTGCTGTGACAGTACAGCGCTGATAAACACGAAGCGCACCGCGACCGCCACCCGCGCCCTGAGCAGAGCCTGAGGCGGACCCCTCGGCGGCGCGCTGGGCGCGCTGGGACCGGTAGTTCTGTCAAGGCGCCACCTGCAGGTCTTGCCGGGGTTACGAACTACGTTTCCCAGCGTGCATCGCGGCGCGGAGGAGGCGATAAAAGGGGCCGTGGCGGCGCCGGCTCACGTTGGCGGGCAGGTCTGTTGCGGCGGGGGGTTGCCGGTGCCTCGGGGGGTGCGCCGCCGCTCCCTTATGAGGCCGCAGGACCCGCCGCAGGGCGGCCCCGCCGCCGCCGCGCTCCCGGCGCTGGAGACGCTGAAGCAGCGGGCGTGCGAGAGCGTGGAGCTGAACGCGGAGCGGCTCAGCGCGCTGAGCCGCGCCATCTGGAGCCGGCCTGAGCTGGCCTACGAGGAGCACCAGGCACACGACACCATGACCCGCTTCTTCTCCAGCGGGGAGCTGCCGGGCGCCGCCTGGGCCGTGCAGCCGCGCTACAAGCTGAGCACGGCCTTCCGCGCAGAGTGGGGCACAGCCGCCCCCCAGACGCAGGGCCCGCGCCCGCTCCGTGTCGCCTTCCTCTGCGAGTACGACGCCTTGCCCGGCATCGGGCACGCCTGCGGCCACAACCTCATCGCCGAGGTGGGAGCCGCCGCCGCGCTAGGGCTGAAGGCTGCCCTGGAGAGCCTGCCGCAGCCGGCGCCCGCCGCCGTCCAGGTGAGAGCCCCGCCGAGGTCGGAGGCTGCGAGCTCGGCCCCGGTGGGTCGGGCGGGTCCTGACTCTGCGTTTGTACTGCAGATCACGGTGCTGGGCACGCCTGCGGAAGAGCAAGGAGGAGGCAAAATAGACCTGATAAACGCTGGAGCGTTTGATGGCCTGGATGTGGTTTTTATGGCACACCCCTCGCAAGAAAACGCAGCTTACCTGCCCGATGTGGCTGAGCACGAGTGAGTGAGCACGTTCAGGTGGAAAGGGCGGGCTTGTGACTAGGCTTTTCTCCGTGCAGTAAGGGAGCTGCTTTGGGAGGGGCTGAGCTTTAGGGCTAGGGACCTTGCAAGTGCCCTTCAGATGAGCTAAGTGTTTGCAGTCAGCTAAGGAGGCTGGTTCTGGACGCTCTTGAGCCATTCTTCAGAAGTGCGGTGTTCAGCCTAGTGTTAAAGGTCCCTGACTGCCCTGGGATAATCTTGCATGTATTCCAAAAATCCATTCATCTGATGCTTCTGGGTGTTTCTGGTTAAACATCCACTATCGCATCCGTTAAGGAAAAAGAAAAAAAGGCGACTGAAGGGGATCTCATGGATAATAGTTCCTTTCTTTCCTGATCACCAAGTCGTGTAGTCTTCTGTATGCATTTTAATCAGTTTTGAAAGCGCTTCTATTACTGCTAAGTTTCTATGGTAAAACAGATGAGGTTAGGAACACTTGGGTCTTCCTTATCCAGCTACCTCTCTGTTATATTTCATCATTGTGTTTCTGAAGAGTCTTAACTGGTTATTGTAGTCTCCTTCCAAGAGTTATCCTAACTTGTTATTTGGTTACTGTACCCTAAGTCTATATAATTTTAAGAATGCAGTTTTCATTGATAATTTTGTCTTTCTGTTAATTTCAACTCTTGCAATAGCCTTTTGAGTTTGATAAGGTAAGATTGAGAAATCTCCCTTCAGAGGTGATGGATGTAGGACTGCTGTATGATGCAAATCCAGAATAACCTTTAAACACGAATATGGAGGCAGCATGGAATTGAAGTGCAGAGTGAAACAACTTACTGCTTCCAAAAGCTTGGAATACAGAGTTTGTCATGATTTATGTAATTATGAGATTCCAAAGGTACAAGGGCTGTTTTGATAATGTAATTGGTCTTTAGTTGTTTCCAAGGAATTTAATGACTAAATTGCTAGTACTACTGTATCTGCAACCTCTGAAAGCTGGCTTGTGCCTAAGGTAAGATTAGCACAGTGGGATAATTGTGGTGGATACATGCCAAAACTTGCTGATTCGTTTTTACTTATCCTTCACTTAATCTGCCTATTTATTGTTGGTCAAACAGGATCCGCATTCTTCTGCTGATACTCTTAGACTGGCTTAGGGTGGGATTTTTTTTCACCAAAATGTGTTGGGTTTTTCTAAGAGTATGTGACATTTGTGCAGCAATAGAAGTACAAGAAATGGAATGCTGAAAGAACTTTTTTTTAATAAGCACAAGTTTCTTGGGAGGGAAAAAAAAATCGCAACATGACTTCCTGCTTGACTTTGCCACCTTCTCTCCTTTTTTCTTGGAGAATATCTAGGGATCTGTCCTGCTGCCTTTGTGAGTTGATTTGAGGGATTTCAGTCTAATACTTGGGATTTTAATTGGATAAGTTTTCTATCTGGGTTTCATAATGATAATTTTAAATATATCTCATACTTTACAGAATAAGATGTATGGTTGTCTTGGAGGATGAGGAGGAATGGAAAAGGGCGTACATGGGTTGTAGGAAGTAGCAGGAGGTGTTTTCTGCTACAGCAGTGCACTCCATTGTATCCTTCTTTGCTGTCCAGTATTTAAGTGCCAGTATTAACACAGCATGGTTCAGGATAAGTGGCTAAGTTGGCATTTGTGCAATACAAGGAAGTTAGGCTGGTCCTCCCTGGCAAGAGACAAGTTGTGTGGAACTCTGAGCTTGAAGACGGATTTTTTTTTGGTGTGAAAGACTGAGTATTGAGTACAAACAGATTTAGTTAAAGTCTCTGCTACTGGCAAAAAATGAAGTTGTGTATTTGATAAAAAGCAATACTTCATGTAGTTAACAGTATTTAATATTTGCCTTTCATTTAAAAAGTTTTCATAGAATTTGAAATATTAAATTGTAGAGCTAATATAAATGGCCCTCAGATGAAGCAAAACATGAAAATTCTTACTGCATATGTTTAGGTGCAGTATTTTGACTTCTGTGAAGTTTGAGGATAGCCTTTATTATTAGATCTCCTTCCATCAGCTTTTTTTGAGGTGTACAGGGAAAGAATATCTTTGCTGTAGCACAGTAATCTGTATTTTATACTAGGCTTTACTTTTACTACACTTTAAACCTTGACTTTTGATATTTATACATGGATATGTGATGTTATTAATGTGCTTTTGCTGCATTATACACTGTACACATACATATGTTTGACAAGAATTAAGGCAACCTATAATTTTGATTCAGAGAAAAGGATTTTTTATCCTCTGAGAAGAATGTTAGTAACTTTAAGTCTCAGAACAGTCAGGCAGTATAAAAAAACTGTGTTGGAGGAATTTAGCATGTGTAGCCTGTACTTCTCAGGAAGAGGCTGTATAGTGGTGTATTACTGGTAACTTTTGCATGTTTGGCTCTTAGTATTGTTCGGTTTCATTGGTTTTCTAGAAATCTTTAAGCATTTTCCCGCATTCAGAGATAGTTCAACTTTACACCAGTGTAGTGCCAGGCAAATTGTTTGGTGGTGTTCTGCACAAAACTGAAACATTTCTCTGAACAAAAGGAACTTTTTGTTTTAGAGGTTTTTTAAGTGAATGGAAAAGAAATAAGCAATGCCTTTTATTTCCTAGTGTGACTGTGAAATACTATGGAAAAGCCTCTCATGCTGCTGCTTATCCTTGGGAAGGAGTTAATGCATTAGATGCTGCTGTTCTTGCATACAACAATCTGTCTGTTTTAAGACAGCAAATGAAACCGACCTGGAGAGTTCATGGTGAGATCTTAATTAAATCTAATGTCTAGCAAGTAAGAGCTTAGGCTGTTGAAATACTAACTTACAAAATCCCACAATTTAAAGTACTGCATTATTGGACTAAGTTATTATAGTCTCTTCAAGTATTATGAAATAGCACAATTTCTTTTAAATAGCTTTCTGTCACCTTTAAAATCATGTCAGTGTTCAGTACTAACTTCTGAAAATAGGCTTATAGATCCGATTCCAAAGAGGACTGTGGTACCTAGGTAGAGGCTAGGCAATTTTGAAGTCTTTGCACTTGGAAGTTGCAGTTCATAAAGGAAAAAAAAAAGGTGCCAAGTTTATTTTGGAACATGGCCTTGAGTTCCTTAAAGTTAGTGTACATGTTCTTGCAAAAGTGTAAGGTTAAATGCTTCTGAAAAAGTGTTACTTACTGCAGGATTTTTTGTAGTAGGCATTCCCTTAATTAGATGATATTTGTTGGAAGGGTGTCTGGGTTTAGAGTGATTGAAATTTGCTGAAGTACAAAACCAAGTGATGGCAGAAGCCTGTAGTTTTTGTTAGTAGCCCAATCAACTAGATGTTCACTGGATTCTAATATCTACTAGACTTCAGAGTAGAAACGTTGCTTTTGCAATTAGACATGTTAACCATTAAGCTTCACTCATACACCTTCGGCATCATGCATTTCTTTTTGTACAGTGAGAAATTTTCAGAAGTTGACTGGAAGCTGCCCTTCATCTCTAGATCCGGGTTTCCCTTATTGCACCCAACAAAGCTTTTTTTCCAGGTTGAAATTAAGAAAGTTTGCCGTTTCTGCAGGACTTCTGAATGTAGAACTGTTTATTTGGAATACTTGTTAGGAGCTGAAAACATATGCAGAAGTTCTGAGCTAATCGTTATGCCTCTTAGTGCTTGTGCTGTATAATACATGTGTGTATTTCTCTCCAGGATATCTGGATGGAGTCTGGAAGCCCTAACTGTTTGCAGTTTTGCTGTGCAGCAATACCCAAATGAATTTCACACCGTAGGCATAGCCTCTCTATCCTATTGCTTTGTAAGAAACAGGGTACTTAATTATGAATTCTGGTGTCTGAAAGCCGCATGTTGCAGGTTTAAGGTTGGAGGTGCCTGAGTCTTCTATTGCATCTAAGCATAAACCCCTAAATACTTTTTTCATAGTTTCTAAAAGCTACATGGATAAGGTGGGCAGAAAGTTAAGTGTCTAAACAAGCCTCCTGGAAGTAACACTTGCTGAAACACAGCAAAACTTAAATTACTGTGTGATACATCTGCTGTCATAAACCTGCTTTTCGAACTGGAAATACTGAAAATACTTTTGGGAAGGTATAAGCAGCCAGAATGAGATTCAATTTTAGAAATGCTTTTTTTTAGAACAGTGTGTTGGAGATCTCATGTTGTAGACTTATAGTAACGGCAGTGGCTGACTGAAGTGATCCTAAGAATCTTCGTTTTAACCCACTAACAGAAACTGAAATAATTTCCATTACTGAAGTCTGAAATTTCTAAGCCAGGTTTTATATACCTGAATATTGTTGGTTTGAGTTTGTCTCATACTTCATGAGTAAATGTTGCCCTCTTGAAATACAGGAATGTAGATTTCTTTTTCTGTTTAAGAAGTTGTATTAAACAGGTTGTAAAAAAACCCAAACAGTTCCATCTAGAAGGGCAGACTGGGTGCTACTAGTCGTGTGCAGGCAGGCTACTTTTAAGCTAGATAATCTGTCCAGTCCTTATTGCAGCTGCTTTGAAATTTAAGCGTAAACATACTCTCTGACTCCCTCCAGTTCTGTTTACAAATGGAAGTTATTTACTTATTGAGCTACTTGTTTTGAGCAAATGTTACAGTATGTGTCCTGCAAACTTGCATGATAACCTGCTGGTTCCTTTTGTTATGGACTGTTCCTTTTGTTATGGACTAGAACTGATAGTGGTTTAAATCAGCACTTTGTTTACTTTATTTGAGAGTGAAAAGTTTTACTTGAGGGGGAGTTCATAGTCTTAATAGGTTTTCTGCACCAGGAGTAAAGATTTGTTGCCAGTTTGCCTCCTGATAGTGCTGTCATTTCAGGTTTCAGTGACATGCATCAGTAGCTTTGAGCAGTATTTCCATTTAAAGTAGATAGTTTCTCAGGTTCTACAGAAAACAAATCTTACTCCACATATATAAATTGAGGGTAAGAGGCCAGGGAAACAAGCAAAGCACCCTATTGAAAGCAACTAGCTGTTAATGCATTGAAATCTAATGTAGAATTGAAGTCAACAATGTTTAGTGTTGAAATATTTAGGTATTAAGGCTCTGACATAATTGAAACTATGTACTTGGCCCATGTTTCATTGGGAGAGTAGTTTCAGCTCAAACTTAATTCTGGAATAAAACTACCTATATTACGCATTCCAATATTTCTAAAGAATTACTACAAGGAATTTAATGAACTTTCTGTGGACTGCAGCACGCACATTGCTCTGGTATTATTGAGCAGTGCGACTTACTCCGTTTCTCTCCAAACTGGCAAAATAAGTTGGAAATCTTTAAAAGTTGGAATCCATGATAGCCTTTATAACAAAATCTTATTTCAGTGGCAGCCATCCTGCTTTATGACTGCATTGAATTTCAGGGCATTAATTACAAATGCTAGTTTGTTTTTAAGGTTTATAACAGATGTCTAACAAAAGAATATAATGAAATTGTGCTGAAAAATATACACATGTTCCACTTAATCTGGTGGGATGAAGAAACTTTATCCACATAGTGTATTTTTGACATTCTTTGTATTTCATGTCTGGCTGATGTGTTGGCTTTTGTATATGTATTTAGTTCTTGAGCAAAGAGTTTCATGGCAGAGCTGAAGATCAAGTAGTGGTAGTTAACACTGATAATATGACTTTTCCCTTTCTGCAGGTGTAATAAAAAATGGTGGTGTGAAACCTAACATCATTCCTTCTTACACTGAGCTGGAGTTCTACTTGCGTGCCCCTTCAATGAAAGATCTTTCTGTTCTGATTGAGAAGGTTGAGAACTGCTTCAAATCTGCAGCACTGGCCACAGGATGCAAAGTAAGTATGTATTCATGGTCATGTGTTTAATATATGAAGATAAGGCAGGCTGGAATAGGAACTGGAGGCTTAACAGCATTTGTCTGCATGGTGTTTAGCCAGAATATGCTATTTATTTTGTTGCTGCATCCCCTGAAAGAAAGATTTGGTTTATAAATAGAATGACACAGCATCATAGAAGAATCTGGGTTGGGAGAAACTCCTGGAGGTCATCTAGTCTAAGCTTCTGTTTGGAGCAGTACCAGTTAGAGCAGATTGCTTGGTGCTGTGTAGTCTTCTGAGTATCTTCAGGGATGAAATCCCCCAACCTATCTGAAGTGCTCTACCCCCCTCATGGCGACCAAGGTTTTTCCTGATGTTTAGACTGTGATGACTGAGCAGTGGAGCAGAGTTTGTCTGGATAGATTGTAGTGTTTCCATCCTTGGAGATATTCAAAAGCTGCCTTGATATAGTCCTGGGCAACCAGCTCTAGATGACCCTGCTTGAGGAGGGGAGTTGAACAAGATGATTTCCAGTGCAGGTTTCCAACTTCAACCATTCTGTGATTCAATTAGCAGTCTTATTTTATTTTTGTTTGCTTTTAGTAAATGGAAATGTTTCCTGTAGCTGGTTCCAGCAATATGATTACCTTGCAGTGTATTGCTAAGATACATGGTTCTGCCTACTCTGTAGTTAGAGGTTTGATTAATACAGCTGTGAAGAGAATGTCAGTGCTCATCAGAACAAATAGGTGTGGTGTACATGAATGTGAGTTAGTGAGATTTAGGGTCTGTTTGAGGTATTGCATGCTGTTTACTCGTATGGCCTCTCCATTCTAGCTAGAAAAGCATTTCAGAAAGTTAAGATCTCTCTTGAAATTTTACATTGGTAAGGGTTTTTTACATTTGCTTTCAAACTTCTTGCTAGTGTGAGGTCATTTATGGGTAGGGCTGTAGTACTGGACGTGTTCTAAACAATAGTAAATTTGGTGAAAGCCTAGCTTGTTTTCTCTGTAATTTAATAGTACCTGAAGTGGAAACTTCTAGTCAGTTACTGGTGTTGCCTATTTTTGGAGATGATATCAATGTTTCTGGAATTCGGCTGTCTAGTGCAAAGTTGATGGAACACCAGCTGTGTTTTGATCAAGGGTAATACTTGGCAGAATGTTGAATTTCTGAAAGAAACTTAGTACTTACGTCTGTTTTGACATGGACTTGAAGTATCGATATGTACTTACTTTTTCTGGTCTTAAAATTGTTTTCATTAAACTGGCTGGAGTTGGAGAAAAACTTGTAATAACTCAAGTTTTTGTCTAGGTGGAAATAAAAGGTGGTGAAAATGATTACTATAATGTGCTTCCAAATAAGAGCCTGCAGAAAGTTTACAAGGAGAATGGAAAGAAGCTTGGAATAGAATTTATATCCGAAGACTGTATCTTGAATGGTTTGTCAGGTAACTCCATCTGGGTTTTTTGTTACAACTTAAGCTTAAGTTGATCAACTCTTAAATGTATAAAAGAATGGGATAGAGCTAGGTTAAACATATCTTGGTCAGAGGAAAAAGCCAAATTAAGAAGTTGAAGCTCTGTAAAAGGATCATACCTCTGGCCTGTGTTTCTGTGTTTCTTGTGGAAACTGGGAAGTTTTCCCAACAATAGTAATTTTCAGGTAATATTTCTGAAAATATCTCAAATACGAAACAGCTTGGTTGGGGGGAGGTGTGGAAGGATGGAAAGCGAAGAACAGTCTTCCTGAGAGCATTGAGGATGTGTAATGAATTGCAGCCCATTCTGTTGCTTTCAAATGCAGAATCCTAGTTTGCTGTGAATGGAGATTGGACTTTATTTTCATGACCCTTGTTTAATAATATTTCCAAGCTTACATATAAACAGATTTGCTAGCATCTGACTAATATTTGAGAGGGAGTTTTTGAAGAGACTTTAAGTGAAAGTTTAAGCATCTCAGTAACCCTAATTTAAACCCATTTCCATTAACAGGTAATTTTATGCCTCTAACTGTAGTTCATGAGTTCAACAGGTTAGTTTTCCAAAGGGTGCCGTTCAAGTAGATGTTCACTTCTGAATCTTGACTATGTCTCAAACTATGTCACTTTCTTGGTCTCTCAGAGCTAAAGTAATAGGAATGTGAATTCTTGAAAAGTCAGGTGGGTTTCTCATTACTCATAACTTGGTTTTTTTTTTCAGAATCTTTCTGCAGGAGCTCTGTTGAAGTCTTAACCTGCTGCTGATATTTTATAGCCTTCACTACTGATCATAACTGTATATATAAACATTTTTACTCCACTTATGTCAAAGGTTTTTCTCTTTGGTTAGAAGGAAGAGATTGTTCTCAGTAAAAAGTTGTTACTCAGTTTCATTACAGCACTAATCTTCTATATATTAAATGCAGAATATATTTGAGATCTTGGTGTTTGGGGACAGAGTTTTCTGTAAGCTTTTTGTTTCCTTGTGGTATAAGTAAGGTTTACAACTTTGCTCATTTAGCCTAAGAAAGGGTCTGGGAAATGTCCCTTAGAATGTTTACTTAAATGAAAATTTTTGGAGCTCTGGTAGTAGCTTCCTTCAAAACACTGGTTTAAGGGTGAAAATCCTGAATACTCGTGATCTTGCATTCAGAGGACTTCTGATGAGCTTAGTACAGACACCTAATTGTAATTGTGCTTTCATATGTAACTTACATGATATGCAAAATGTTAACTCTTAAATTGCTTAAACTGAAGCTTCCCATATGCCTTTCCTGTCCGTAATTGCTTGTCGAATGTCAATGTGCTTGAGCAACTGCTTCTTTTATCTCACACTACAGTAGGCTTCACTGAATTTTCTTTCCACAGCTGCTTCTCTGAATTTTTGCAGTGGGGCTTCAGGAGTGATAACAACCCACAATCTCTGGAGGCATAGGAGTGGAATTTTGTATGCTACCCTTTTTTGGGGGGTTGAATGTTTTGTCTCATCTTTTTCAAGACCTCTATTTCTGTTTAGTTTTCATATGGTTTTCAATGTTTTCTTTTAGGATATCAGTTTCTTCTGTTGAAAGGGAAGGAAGATAGCTCAGTTGCTTCTCCAATGTCTGTGCAGCAGAAAAGTCCTTAACAGATGAGCATACTCGCTGCCACCTCTACATGGGTATTAGTATCGGTCTGCTCACAGGTATCACTCTAGGCAGCTAAGTGTTACAAAGAATTCCTTCAATCCATCAAATCATACTACATGTTGTGTGCCTTGTGCACACTCCGCTCATTTGGCACACAGAAAGGATGATGTGAGATGATGTGAATCGGAGTTAGCTTTGACCAGGTGACATAACCTGGTTCTCCTTCTGCTGTTAGAGTGGCTCAACTCCAGGGTAATGATGACCTCCCAAAGCAGATGCCCTAGTTTAGCATGCCTTAGTTGAGGTACCCACATTTGTGATAACTTTGGTATTTTTAGCATTCATGGGTTTCATCAGCTTCCTGTGCACAAGACTGGTATAGATGATCTCATGGAGCCAGTATGTTTTGAAAATACCACTTTTGAAGCTTGGGGCTGTATATAAATGCTTCATGGAATCTTCTGCATTTTCCCCTCTATTCTTGTTTCTGGTAATATTGATTTCCATTATGTGTTCAGTGACTTGAAGAGGATTCTGTGTCAGCTTCAGGATATATTTCTGAGAAGCTGGAGCCCCTAGTACCTTTCTTTTGAAGACACCGCACAAGTCTATATATTGTGTTGATAGCTGTGCAGTTATTTATGCCTCTAGAAGGAATTCCAATTCATACATGTCTAGGAAGCATACACGTCCTGATGCTTGTATGGAACCCATTGGAGTAATTGATGTTTTAAACATGGCACTAGGTTAATACCACAAAAGGGTGTAACGTTTTCTTCTGAAAGAGGGAAGGATGTGACTGTCTCATGTTCATGAAAAGCTGTCTGGATTTTGGCTTGGTAAGCTCTCCATCCTACTAGAAAACACCAAGTTTAAGTCCTTTACGTTCAGCAAAAATAACTTGTGAACTGGTAGAAAATTGGATATAGATACAAATTTAAGTGGAATTACATGAGTGAGAGCTGGGATGCACTGAAATTTTTAATGCTTCATTTGCTGAGTGAGAGCAGGGACAAAGGCCAAGAGTCTTTCCAGAAGTATGTGTATTAGGACTTAGTAAAACAAGTTTAGAACTCTTGCCTAGTCTGAAGTAGGCAGAACTTCCAGACTTCTGGTTTGTCTTTGCAGACTGACTGAAGAATGGAGCAGTACTGTAGACTACTAAAAATTAAAATAACTTGCTGCTGTGCCGAGAGTTGGATTTTCTCCAAATGCATACATATTCAGTGTGGGAAAAGATCATGGTTTTGGACAAGCGTTGCCACTTCAGCTTGTAGGCAGAGCAAATGGCAAGCTAGTCTTGTCCTGTTTGGTCACATAATGTAGGCTCTATGGACTTGCTTTTAATAAATACATGGTTCCAAGTAAAATCTATATCCTTCAATCACTTCGTTACTGAATCCTTAAGGCATTAGCGATAACTTCTCTCCATAAAGTATTATGATATTGAGGCTACCAGATGTGTTACGAATAACTTTAAATCTCAAGAACAGTCACTATGTAAAGCCATTGCTAAAGAAGAAAACAATAAATCTTGCAGCTCTGGTTGGCCTGAAAAAAAAGTTAAATGAGGTCTTAGTTGGTAATCCCTATTTTCCCCTACTGTGAAACAGTGCTTCCTTTGGTGTCTGAATTTCATGGTAATGGATACGTTGAATTCTCTGGCTTCTAAATGTTGTTTTAACAAATAGTGAGTGGGTTGCCTGTTTGGGTAGAAAAAAACGGGAGGGGGAGGGGGTACTTGGGAAGTAGTTCCAAACTCTTGGATGATTTACTGTGAAAGGTCTACTGCTTCTGGATGGAACAATTAGAAAAGGCAGTACTGTGAGATACCAGTAGCTAACGTAACACTAGCTAGGCATGAAAGCATTAAAATCTTCACCATTGCTATTAAGAATTTTATGTTTACAAAGTACCAGCATTGTGTCTGGAGTTTAGTCTGATCTTGTTATTTTAAGAGTGTTTGTGCTGCTGAAGGTTTCCATAACTGAGAATAATCAAAAGGCACAGGAAAAAATAGTTGTCCTCGATCTGATTTTGTTTAAAGATAGATTGTTCCTACTTCAGAGTCCCCTACCTAATGCTGAATATTTGCGTATTGGTGAAAAGTGGGCTGTAGCAAGAAAATAGCTGAACTACCTGGTACTCAAGGTTTGTAGCTTTCATGGTTTCTGAATTAACAGCTTACTATCAGGAGATGCTTGTTAAAAACTCAACAGTAAATGGAATAGGGACATGCTGGTGAATCTTCCCTGCAGTCCAGTAACTGATTATTGATCATAAGCACAGTGGAGAGCAGCATCTGAAGATTGCTAGTTAGGGAAAACATACTGGTGATGGAGGCTTCAGTATGGATGACTCATTAGGTATGCTTTTAATTTAGTATTTGGGGTAAAGGATATTACATTTTAGATATAGGCTGGAGACATCTTTCATACATTTTCTTACAGCCTTCGAAGCTCTTTAACACTTGTTCATTAAGAAAATTTCTATGCTGCTTCTAGGTTCCACGGACTTTGGAAATGTTACATTTGTAGTCCCTGGGCTTCATCCTTATTTTTATATTGGCTCTGATGCATTGAATCATACTGAGCAGTACACAGAAGCTGCAGGTGAGCGGAAGTGAAAAGGGCTAGAGGCTTGTATTTGGAGCCTTTGTGCCTTGTAGGGACTGGTTCCTAACTTTTCACTACAGCAGATCTAAAAATTATTTAAAGTTACAGAGGATTAAAGCTTTCACATGCTTCTGTGGTATTCAGAAGTACTGTGTAGTAAATGTATAAAAATGCAAGTAATAGATCTGAAAGTGGCTACATGTGAAATGGAGTTGCTTGCTTCAAGCATGGTGGGATCCGAGCTGAATATGGACAATTAGCTTAGCTAACTATAGAGTTGCAGAAGAAAGCTGACAAAATGTAGAATTGTGTGTGTGTGTGTTTAAAGCTGAATGTATTTGGGAAGGATGACCTCTTCTTGTGCTAAAAGCCTGACTTAGTTTGCCATCTAGACAGAAGAAATTATAGTGATTATCCCTAGCAGCGTATTCAGAAGACCTTCTAAACATGAACCAAAAGGTGAAAGTAATTTTTACTCCTTAAAGCACAATACTCGGGAAATGTAATAGAGATAATAGTATAAAACTCTGCATTTTCTAAAAAAGGAAAATGTGAACACTCATTTTTCTGATTTGTCTTACTTATGTCAGTAGCAGAAAGTTAAGTACTTGCATGTGAAAACTTGTTTCGAAGCATCAGAAAATAGACATACTTCATGCAAGTAGATTTTTAAGAAACTTCTTACAAGTGAAAGTTGAAGATCTTATAGAATATGCCTTATGCTAGTGGTTCGTGTCTAATACTAGGAGTCTAACCTGAAATTTCTCTTACTTTTCTGCAGGGTCACAGAATGCTCAGTTCTATGCTTTGCGCACAGGAAAAGCTTTGGCAATGACAGCACTGGATGTCATTTTCAAGCCAGGTCTTCTAGAAGAAGTCAGGGAAGACTTTAGACAGGTGAAGCTTAAAGAAGAGGGGCAAATAAACCCAGTAGAACCTATCAAAGAATCTGGAGTTGGCACAGGAGCATGTGCATCCCATTAAACTTTATTCAGCTTCTCTCAGTAGGACTGACTTCATGGAGATGCTGTATTTAAATCCCGGAAGGGGCTGGATAAACACATAGCTGAAGAAATGTTCAATTTTGGGGAGGAACTTTAGGAAAGGCAAACAGTATCATTGCTTTCAGAAATGTGCAATTTCATCTATCTGTAATGTTTGCTGTATTCAATATGGCGATGAACTCTGGAAAGAAATCTCAAAATACGTTGTCTTTAAGCTGCAGTGTTGAATAAATGGTAGTGTTTAGTTCCCTATCAGTGATTTTCTGTGTATTGCTAAAGTAATATTCTTTATAGGGGAAATACAACATCTACCTGGAAATGCTGGTTCTAAAGTAAGCTCTGTTCACTTGGTGATCAAAGGCTGAATCAGATCTATGAAGTATTTCTGTCTGGCCAGTCGCTTTTTCTTGGGACAAGATAGAGGCTTAAAACCTGAGCTGATTTCACTGGAAAGAAGGGTGTATGTTTGGAAGAATACCTGATTTTGACAATAGTAACCTCTAGCAATGGAGCAGAACCATTTGTATGGAAATGGCATCTTTAAAGTTCGATTGTCCTGAAATGCATTGACTTGCCTCCTAACAGTTTTGGAGGTGGTATGGAGAAGTCATTGATCAACAAATTGGAAAGCAACTGAATGTTTGTTTGTTTAAATTAACATGTTTAAACCACTGCAGAGAAATGTATGTGCTCCTTTTTTTAAGTTGTACTCTAGGGCAGTACCGGTGTGCACACAAGGTGTTGCACTAGCCTAGCTGATCTGAAGGATCTGTGTAAATCTAGCTAACACAGTGGGAATCTTTCTCACGAAGTTGCAAGCCTGGTGCTGTGAAGCAGTAAATTGAAGCTAGCCTTAAACTGGTGTGTGCAAACCAGTAAGCTCTTGAGAAGTTTGCACTGGGGATTGCTTGTGCAGTACCTGGCTTCTCAAACCTGTTTGTTCTCATATCCTGTAAGATAAGTAGATGTGTTAAGTCTTGCCAGTTGTCCTTCCTGTGTGTTAATCTGTTTAAGCCTTGTTATTTTGCTTCCCAGAAACACTAATATTGCAGATTTTACCTAGGTTGGTGTTCTGTGTGTCCAAACATGTTAGGGTTTTTTTTTATAATTCAGTTTTCAAAGGATCACTTGAGTACGTAGAGAAGGAACTAATCTTTTGTTCAGATACAAATAGCTGAGTCAATGGACAGACTGAGTGAAAAAGCAGCTTACTGGCTAATGTTTTTCTAAGCATAAGTGTTATAGTAAGCTTATGAAAAGTAGTCAAGCAAACTGTATTCCCCAGGAAGCTGGAATAGCCAGAATAATTTCAGAAACCTGATTTTTATCAGAACCAGTCTCTAAATGGTGAACTCTAGAATTCTAATAAGAATTTATATTCTGTTAATTTCTATATTTAATTTCTAGTTCTGGAAAGAAACAGATTCCTTAGCTTAACTGGGCACTCCCTCTGTGTTTCTGCACACTTTTTAACACAGACTTCCAGCTGCTGTTTATGAATTCTTTTGAGACTCTCCTTGCTTAGAGGGATGACTGTATTTATGACTATACAGCCTCTATATGTTGTGTAGACAGCAACTTCACAGTTTTTAGACTTTCTGATACTTCAGCCTCTGTGCTTGTAGTAATAGGACACAGACTATCTGTTACATATATTAAATGCTCTGTGTCATTTGAAAAAGTAACTGATTATCTAGGAAGTAGAGGCAATTAAAGGGGTTTGTTTTGTATTACAAGCCAGTTAGCTGAGGAGCATGACTGTAAGTACTCCAGGTTCCAAGATGGTCTGTCCTTACACCACTGTCCTTGCTTTCAGCAGTAAGCAGTTTTGACAGAAGAATACATGAAACAGGTGAGGGTTGGACTCTTGAGTTATAGGTTATGTCCAGGATTGTAAGTTGGATACTAAATCCAACTGAAATTGGTCCAAGGTTTGTCAAAGGAACTTTCTCTGCAACTTCGAACTTAAATCCTGCCAGTTCTCAGGCACAGTTACAGTTCATTAAGTTCTGTTGGGTTAACAAGCTGGTTTATGAATTTCCTTAGCATAAGCATCTTTTCATTTCCTCCTGCATGAGCTGCTTACCTTTTTGCTTTGCTGTTTTTATAGTGCGGTGTTGGGATCTTAGTGATTGTGATACATGCTGCATTGTTGTTTCCTACTGGCTGATGTGTGTTACAGCCTTTCCAGGTCTCTTTGTCCAGACTAGCTGCCTGTTGGCTGCATCATGCCCAAGATCATTTAATTATGCATTTCTGAATTAAAATCATGTCCTCATTTTGTTGTAATCGTTGCTGGAATTAAAATGAAACTGAAGTGCTGATTAAAGATGAGTTGATATCAATAAAGCAGTTTAATTGTGACTGAATTTTCTTGTCTTTTGGTTAATATCGGGATGCTGCATGACTTCATTTGAATAGCGTGTTTGATTCCTCCCCCAGTTTGGTATGATTATATAAGAATGAGGATGTGTAAGCTTTCCATTTTGATCTGCATAGTGAGCAGGGTTTTTTGTGAGTGTTAATACTCTTTGAATACAGTATTTAATGGTAGTCTTTATAGTCGTAGGGCTGTTTTAACTATTAGAACATGTTAGAATCCATTGAATAGTAGGAATGGTGCTTGGGAGGGCTCTCCGGAGAATCTCTGTGAGGCTAAACCTGGTCCAGCCTCCAGCATGAAGTGGAGTTGTCGCCAACACCAGGTAAGGTGAGCTTGTCTTCATTTGCTGAATTCTGGAAGCCTTCAAGGGTAGAGACTTTGGACTTCCTCAGGCAAGTTAATTCTGATTTGTGTCTCAGAACACTTGTTCTTTAGGTCTAGAACTAAAGCAGTTTGGGATTTAATGTTAGGATTTTACTATCACAATGATACTATATATGAGAGAAACTTACTTCCCATGGGAATAGAATTGGTAATTTGTGCTCATAAATCTATGAAAATATCAGGCATGTTTTTTAAGTTACTCTAGCTGCAGTCTTCCCTAAGCTGCCTGTAACTTACAAATATTGGAATATGTGTCAAGAATAGTATTTCTAGCAATGAATCAAAATGTGTAGGTAATAAACTGTAATTGCCAAAATGGTTCTGAGCAGCTGAATGTGAGTCACAGAAAGATGAGGTGATTATGTCCAGACTTTGTGAAGAACTTAAAGCCTCTGTCCTACCAACTGCAGTGCTTCCTTATTTAATGTCTTTCCTAAACCTTGAGTAAAAGATAGGTGTGGCTTAAAACAAAAAATGAACCATGAAATGCGATGAATTACTTTTCATGAGAAGATTTGAAGGAGAGAAGTTGTAACCTGCTGAGTTGAGCAACGTGGTGTAGAAAGGTCCAGCAGCCTTCCTTCAAACAGCAAATGGGAACCTGCTACATGTTCTTGTGGATCCTATTTCTGTAATCATTTTGTTGCTGTTAAGTACTTGGACCTGATTACATTTCTTCACAGGAACACAGTCTTGCTTATGACCGCAGAGCCATAACACATTAGCTGTCAAAGTGAGTCTTTGTCTTGTATTCACTGAGTGATCTTATAACTTGCTAACAGCTTGCTTTCAAACAGATTTTTATTTGGAGCAAAGTGTTTAAGGTTAAAATAAAAGGTCTACATGATTTCCTGTTTTTTCCCTCAGGATTACTATTTCCTGGTTGTCAAAGTAACAGCCATCCACAGGGCCTTTGTCCGCCAGTCTGGTTGGCTCTTGCTGGCACCCACATCTTTTTGTCAGGGAGCAAAGGTGCATACCTCTAAAGAGTTATTACCCAAAATCTCTACTAAGGAAACGTTGACACGATTGATGCAATTTTAGATTCCTTTAGGCCCTAATGGAAGTTTCTGACAAACGCATCAAGGAGTTTACTCAGCCACAAGTGCATTTGAAAGTCCTTGTTTAAAAATACAGTGAGAAGCCAAATGCCTCAGAATTAGGAAAGGTTGAAGTCCATGTGGCTGTGGATAGTCTTAACAGCTGTTTATGCAGTGTTATCACAAATGTAGTTGATGTTCATCAGAATTACAGTGCTGGAGCCTTATTCATAACTATTTAATAAGTACTTAAAAGTCATCAGGAGTTGTAATTTTCCTTGGTTTTCTTGTTTTATCTGTATACTTTTACGTATATACTTTTGGTTCTTGGAGGCTGAAACACACTTCACACCTCATGGACTCTCATGGAGATCATTCTTTTGAAGATAGAAAATGCACAATGCTGTACAAATGTAAAGGTTTATTGTGATTTTGAGTGCTTCTAGAAATAAACCCAAACAAGTAACTGATTTCTTGTGGCTGGGGAAAGGAGCAGAGTGTTAATGATTGGGTACGAAACTCATACACTGTGAAAGGCTAGAAGACAAAAAGTGGTGTATGTAAATATGTTTAATGAGTACACTTGTTGATAGCAAACACTGCCTGTATATGACATATCCTGTACTTATAGAATACATCTATATACACATTTACATAAGACTGGAAAGGCACTAGAGTTTCCCAAAATAAAACACAAGTTAATTAACAATGTAAATCCAAACATGGTGGTGGGGGAATCGTTTCGGGTTGGTGAGCTGGAAGGGAAACTTTGAAAATCACTTGGGAAGTTAGGAACCAGTCCCTCACTGAAAGCCAGGGAGTTCAACATGCTAGTTCCCGTTTTTATCTTCAGAATCTCCCTGATACGCATATTAGTCATATGCCAAATAACATGTAGTATGAGATTAAGGAGTCTAGAAAGGAATGTACAGTACTGCAGCAAACTACATAGCATTAAGCTTCTTATGAAGCTGGAGAGCTTACTATAAGATCTGGCACTCTTGTTTGTGCTCTTCTTAAACTGTAGGAATAAATGGGTTCTCACAATACTGAGAATCTAAATACATTCCTGTGCAAGTAGCGCCCAAGGAATCTCGCAGCTCTTTGTGGGAAAAGGTGCCATTGTAGCAAAGAATAAGGCAGGGTGGCCAGCCTCTCCTCTGCTTTTACCGGAGTGACCGTTCTGCCTCTGACTGAAACGTTTATGGTTTAAGGAAATAGACTTTAATTTCTTGAAAAAGTCTACTGAAGACTAATGTGATATGGAGGAATCTTGATAAAATGAAACCAAGTGTGTGTATGTGGCGGGGGAAGCAGCTATGTAGAAATGAGCACTAAAACTATCTCATGGATGGGTGTGTTTTAATGGCTTTTAGCATTCGTGATTTCATCGCCTCATCTATGGAGTGTAGGCTGTAAGGGCAAGATGAGCGTAGCTCATTTCGCACATCGTGATTTTAGCAGTTGTAAGAAATGCTGCGTATGTTTACGTGCTGCTTATTTACGTAGGACATGAAAGCAACAGCCAGCAGTGTTCAAATAGCTGCAAAGGCTGTGGTCACGAGCCTGATGGTAGAGTGGCTGATTAGTCAGGCTAGGGCAGCCTCATGTCAGAAGATTCACTTTCATTTTAGAGACACAACTGCTTTGGTCTGATTCTCAGGGCAGCTGCATCTGTAAGAGACAACAGCAGCTGCTGTGCAGGGAGTAAACGACTTGGTAACTGCATGCAAAAGCGTGTGTGTGTTTGAAGTCCTGTTCATCCAAGCCCTCAGTTAGCTTTGTGGATGTAGTTGTACAGCGCGTGGCAGCAGACATGCTATACACCACGCTTTCTGAGACACCTTTGGTGCTCCTCTTATTGTAAAGGCCCCTGATTCCATTCAACTGATTCTTGTCTTCCTGAGCTATTTCATTACTTCTGCGTTGCAGATTTTGCCTCTTCCATATGGAATATTTCTACTGACTGGCTGCTCTGCAGAAGCCGTGATGGAGAGCTGGGACTTGAGTCAATGCCAAGTGCCCCCAGCTCCAGCTGTGTCTCTTTGCTCCTGCCCTGCAAAGTGCTGCACAGAGGGCTGCAGGGTGCCGGGGAGACAGATGCAGCATGAAAGCAGAGTCCTTGGTTAGTTGTACCTGGGTCTGCAGTGGAGCTGCTGCCTCGTGGTGGAAGTTCTTTTTTACTTCACTCTGAAGTTTTTGGCATGGTATCTTTAGTAACTCAAATATAAAGTCCTTACTACTGCTTTGTCACCTGTTGAGCACCTTTCTATTTTGCTTTTACTAAAACCCAGATGAGCTAGGCTTTTCCTGGAAGCAAATATGACTACTGGTGGCTTTACAGGCTGCAACAGCTTCTCAGGCTGTACAGACCAGTAACGCCCAGACTATCTCAGAGAAAATGGGCTTCTCGCAGAGTAGTTTTACTCTTTGTAGACACCTGGTTGTCTTCACTGGGTCATTTTGTACAGAGACCCATTTCCTTTCCCAGGAAACCCGTGAAGAAAGCTCCCACTGACTGAAATAAGCAGATCCAAGGAGAGCACCTGTGTTTCCAGAGGATTTGATTAGCGCTGTTCCTTAGTGAATGTGCATTACAAGTCATACTTTAAAAAGATAATCAAAATAGCTTGGCGAGATTTCTTTCTTTTAAATATGATCAGGGCAAAGCACAAGTCTGAAAGTATTCCTATGCGGACTTGCCAGCGCAGTACAGTGAGGGCAGCATGCATTAAGCAGTAATTGCAAGCTGTAGCTAGCAATAACATTGTCGAAGTGTTTTCCAGCACTGGATGTTTTGCGTTTGTAATGGCCGTTTCTGACCTCATCCTGCAAGCATGCAAGTATTTGCATATTCTTGCTTTTACTGTTACTGAATGTGTAGAAGTCTGCTGAGTTGAAAGATGCATGCACGTGCTCGGGTACTTAAAGAATTAGGATCTCAGGGGCACTAAATGGAGGATGCACTATATATAAGCAACTGGCAATTATAGTCACTTATTAAAATAGTTTACAGTGGCCTATGAGGCACAAGAAAGAACATAGCACAGCTTTAAGTGTAAAACTTCCGATCGTATCACCTCTATTTTGCTGAAATGCACAATAACTCACACAATTATTCATGCCACAAGTGAGTTTTATCTGTTAGCCTATGAGACTGTACTTTCATTGCATGTCACAATGCTCTGTGACTACAGGAGTTAGGTACGTTTATGAAAAAATGGACCAGTATATCAAGTTAAATAGGATGTATGCACCAGGGAATATTATCCTGGAGTACTTGTCAATGGCATGAGTGTCGATCCGCATGCTGACGTATCTCTGGTTTTTCCTCCTGCCCGAGCCCCTCTCAGACCCCAATGTCAGCTGCACCATCATTCGGTCTTGTTTGTCCCCGTTCTCAGACATGTAGTGCCCCAGTTCATTCACATCGCCGTCATTGTAACTGCCGTCCACCATCATGGGCCGGGGCTGAGGTAGGCTGCATGCACAGGGAAGCTGTGGACACAAGTGCGGGATGGGTTTTAGTAGTGTCCAGCTATACACAGATATCCCTTTTCTCTTTACAGAAACAGAGGAGAGAAGCCTGAGGAATTCAGGCTGCTGGGACACAAAAGGGAGAACTAGAGGACCAGCAGCTTTTTCCTTCTCCTTTTTAGTGCCTACAAGACACAGTGTAGTCAGGGAGAGAGTGGGGCTGGCTGTGGAAAAGCTCATTCGGCTTCAGCCCAGCTATCAGGCTGTAAACAAATGCTGGACCTGTACCTTGAAGCTAAGAAAATCAGAGGACAGGGGGAAACCACAAGGAGGAATGGGTGAGGCCTGCCCCATTCGGAGAGAAGAGGCTGAAATTTTGAATGGTTATAATTAAATGTAACAAAAGCAGGAGGGAAAAATTTGGACCATTGTGTAGGTTCAGGCTGTGCCTGGCGAAAAGTTATATGAAGCACAAAATGCAGTATCCGTCTGATTCTATTCACAGGCTTGGCTCCTCAATATAAAAAATACTTAAAGGTAAAATCCTAAAACCTATCCCTTTTATACAGGTGGTGGAGGACTATATGTACAGGGAACCAGCATCCTCAGACTCTGAAGAAAGAGCAGTGAGCTTGGGTATGGATTGTCTATAACCTGGAAAGCTTTTCTGCTGGTGTCTTTTTGCTGCATTCTCCCCAGGCAGCTGGGAGCATCACACTGTAGTTGCAAGGTTTTGAACATTCCCAGGCATTTGCCATACCTTTTCCCAGGGACATAAAGCTGCATTAGAGATAGAAAACCTCACCTTGTCCCGCAGTTTCCTCTCCTTCCGCTCCTGCACCGTAGTCAGGTAATTCACAGCCGCGTATTCCAGCACCGAGAGGAAGACAAACACAAAACTGACCCACAGGTAGATGTCCACTGCTTTGATGTAGGAAACACGAGGCATGGAGGCATTCACCCCAGTGATGATCGTGGACATGGTCAGCACAGTGGTTATCCCTGGGAATACACCAGCAGAGAGACCTTAAGACTCTGTCAAGCCAGACTCTTTATCACAAACAGAGCTGCTGTTACAATCTCCTGACATAGGAATTTACCTTTCAGTATTGTTTTTCACAGCTGGGTGATGGATGTCACTGCCCAGGAGGGTCCAGGCAGCCCTGATTTCTGACTTAGGTTTTCTTGCCCAAAACAGCTTTAGTTCTGGTCTCAGGGTGTCGCTAGCCTGGTTCCTCACTGCACCACCAGCCTCCTACCCCACGGCCAGGCAGCAGTGCCTTGACCGTGTGCTGGCTGCACCCCATCTCCAGGCTCAGGACAGTCTGTCCCTAGAGGGGTACAAGTACATTGAGTTGGACTCAGTGCTCCTTATGGGTCCCTTCCAACTTGAGATATTCTATGACTCTGATCCTGCATATCTCATCTTCTAGTTCAGCCCCTCCACAGCATGGACACACATGAAGCCCATCTGCTGCTGCTACTGCTTCCACCCATTTCTGCAGGCCTGTTTTCCGTCTACTCCTAGGAAGTCTTGCTTTGTGGGAAGTCACTCACGCCTGGTCTGTGCCTTCCCTGGAGCAAGAGCAGAGACTAATGGGGCCCCACAGGGCAACACTGCCCCATGTTACACCATGGGTGAGAACAACAAGCACATCAGTAAAGGCAAGAAACCCTGTAGTTCCGTGTTATCCTGGCTCTGAGGGAGGCTTTCTGTGGTCTTCTTTTTTCAGGGGCTAATTATGTCACATTTATGATCCCTGTGAAAGTTTAAATGATGTATATAAGCATAAAGGACTGAAGTCACAGGAGTATCAGTGTGCTAAAGAGTGCTGCTAAAGGCAGTGCCTATATCTTCCAAAAAGCCATAGCTCAAACCCTTATGCTGCTTTTAATGAGGTCTCAAGGCAATGGATGCTGTTTCTAAACACAGACATGGATAACTGCCCCATTTGCCATCTCTGTTACGCCTCTGTATATCCTCTCCACTGAGGAATATGATTTTAACAATAAATAAAATCATGAGGTGTGTGTTGCCTGGAGTAAGCAGAAACAAGCTTGGGTCTCAAAGTCTGGAAAGCATAAACAGCACTTTGCTAAAGGCAAGGCACCTGCTTTGGAAGATTCATATCCGTATCACAGTTCTGCTCCCATGGTGACTCCTCTGACATATGGCTTCATCTGTCTGAAAGGGGTTGCAAAATGGAAAGCTGAATCCCTCACACTGCACTGTGCAAGCAGGGAAGGTAATTGCTTGGTACTGCAGGGCAGATGGAGAGTTTGTACCTGGGCCAGGCCTCTGCATGGGGGACACACGTCTGGCATAGCTGATTTCCGTGCCACAAGGCAACGGGGGCAGTGCTTAGCACAGGGGATTTCATCTTGATGGTCAAGGCTGCAGCTGCAGCAATTGTCTCTTAGGTCTGCTGACTGCAAGGTTGGTTTTTACCTAATGGGACTCTGGCAGGAACTGCTCTTCGGTCTATCCAGAAGGACACCCAGGACAACATGACCATGAGGGTGGCAGGGAAGTAGGTTTGGAGCAAGAAGAAGAAGATGTGTCGGCGTAAAGTGAAGTTTATATAGAGGCGATTGTACCACCCTGTATAACAGAGAAGGAAAAAGAGAAGTCACACCAATACCAAAGTACTTTCAGGTAAGGTCATGTTGCATTAGGGGAAAAGCGCCTCATTTGCTTTTAGAAAAACACTGTTAATGACCACAGATAATTGCAGTTTACAGAAAGGGCTCCTTATGGAACCAGCTAGAAAAGTCAAAGCATCTTTCAGGACCATAACTTCCAGAGAAGAAATATAACCTGTGCACTTGAAGAGTTTAATTCTTGTTAAGGCTTGCTGTGATCTTGAGGAAGGATTGTCTTTCCAGACTATATAACTGTTAAGGTAGAAGTCTGTGGCAGGGACAGCAGCTTCAGCATAGAAAAGAGGGCCACAGGGCTCACGGGCCACAGAGAGGCCTCCCAATGGATAATTCTCCATGGCCAAGGTCTGAAGGGACAGCTTGCACCCCTTTTTCCCCTAGCCCACTCTCTGTCAGACACACTCTGGTTCTCACCTGTGCTGCTGTAAAAGGCGAGCTTGGTGGTGGTGTGAAACTCCTGGATCAGGAACTGGGACAGCGATATCCTCTCATCTGTTTTTAGGGAATCATTCCCATTCTTCCAGTAGAGCATAAGGTCATCTTCAGTGTAGGCATCTAGGGCAGCAAAGCGAACCTGTGCAGTGCCACTGCACTGAGATGTCACACCCGCAGCCCAGTGTGTCCCCACACACCTTCCAGGCTACCTGTGTGCTCCCGGCTGAAAAGGCCGGATGCCACCACCTAGCTGGGAGCTGTGCCAATGGTGGGTATGTCTGCGGCAAGGAGTGGGCTTGCTCCTTGTCACAGCCCTCAGGCCTGACGCCTGGTACGTCATAATTTCATGTATGTAATATGTATGTTGGGTAACCCGCCACAACAGAACTTCAAAAACTGTCCCTTCTAAATGTCCTAAAATCAGAAGCAAAGAAAGGAGCCTTAGAGGAAAGGGCCTGCTTAGGGTAAAAGGAGGAACAGTCTACTGACGGTCTGAGGCATGCAGGAGGAAAAACTCCTGAGTAAGCTTTCTGCCTGTGTGCACACATGAATATTACACATTTTACACATATTATAATACATGTGGAAATATAGTAATGTTAATCCTTTCAGATGGGTTTAGTAGCAGCTTTTCCCAGACAGGGAGAAAAAAATCACACATAAATGCTTTAAAACAGAATTAAGATTATAATTTCTTACTGCAATCTTATGAAGGAGAAGGGAAAACCTCCTAAAAAGGGAGAAGTTTAACATGTTTCTGCTTGCAATCTAGCTAATTCATATGTGCATCACACCTGCGACAAAGGAGCTACATGTGGGTATAAGCTGCATTTGTCTCAAAGAGGTGTAAGAAATGTAAGAGGAAGGTGACTAATGTCAGTACCCGTCATGGTTGCTACACCACAAATGAGCAGACAGTCCACAAAAAGGGTGTAGGGCCATTTATTTGTGTATTTGAGGGCACATGGGCAAGCAGATGCAGCTGGAGACTGCTGCTGCGCAGGGAAGTGGCCCTGGGAATGGGGTGGCAGCAGGGCAGCCTGGCTTTCAGGGACACTGGCAAGACAGTGCTCACAGCTGAGTTTTCAAAGCAATGCATTGTTGCAAACACCATCTAATTCCAGTGGAAAAATAGGGGCAGGGAGTTTCTCTTAGTGTTGCAGTCAGTTTGTGAGAGCCCCCATGCATGTAGCCACAATTTAATTATTGGTATCATTATTGATATAATGAAATACAGTTTGAGTGCCCATGGGGTGCAGCCCTTGGTTCCCCTTCGCTTTACTTACAGCTTTCAATCTCCAGGGAACATGTCTGTGTGTCCAATGGGAAGCGACTAAAATCCATGTTGCACATTGCCGTTACCGTAACTCTAGGAATAATAAAACCCACTCCATTAAAAACTTGCCTTCTTCTGTGACTGTAAAATAATAAAGCTGTGAGTTTGGGTTTTTTTATTAAGTAATTATCTGGTCAGTAACAGTCCACTGAAAACAAGCACCTTCCACCCAGATAAAGCCATTCCAATTTAGTTAAAGCCATTTTTCCTTCTAAGCAAACCAGTGTTAGAACAGGTGATTAGAAAGTTAGGCCATGACAAATTGCTACTAGATGACAAAAATACTGGAGGAGAAAGTGGGAAAGGGCAGAGAGGGACCTTCTTCCTCTTTGACTATCAGCCAACATCTCTCTGCAGAGATTTGTGCTTTCAGGGGATGCTTTGTATGGTGAAATGTCAATTTTTTTCAAAGCCATCCCAGCAGCATGAGGGATGCAGGTAGGTTTTTTCTCTGCACTCTGATTTTCCAGCTGCTAAATGAGAATCCAGTGACCACACATGGGTATCAGCCACCAGAGGGCACAGGCAATGCTGGAGCTGGTATGCCACAAAGACCGTTGAAATGCCCTTCCCCATCAATCAAAAGGTCTGGTCTTGCTATAGTCTCATTATCTCATTTTTAACAGCATGATTTTGTGTTTGCACTAGAAACATCCATAAATCTTGACTCAACTGTCTTGAACTCTAGAAAAGTAAATGAAGATAGAAGTATAAGTCATAATGGAGAGAGAATTAATGAATTATAGCAGTGCTAATGGTAGACAGACATCTGTCACATAATGCTAAAAACACAGTGCAGTCCCTTATGTTAGTAGTCCTTCTGCAAGTGTGGGCTCTTACTGATGTTGCTTTCCTATCTATCTGGATTTAGTCTTTGAGTGCAAGTGCTTGGCTCAGTCTCGTTTTTTAGGTGCCAGTGAGATCTACAGTGGTTTCCAAGACAAGAGGAGACAAAGTCTGGCAAAAAACCTTAAAAAGGCAGACATCAAGGAAAAACACAAGCTACAGGCAAAGGCATTCAGCAAAGGCAGGCAGGCAGCAATGACCCGTTTGCTCCTAAGGGGAGACCAGCATTCATACTGCCCCAGTGTTCATCAAGCGCTCCAACCTACAGTCGCCACTGAATGAAATAATTAAACTCTGTCAATTTGCTATTCAAGACATTCACCACCATTTTATAAAGGACCACTGTTTAAGCACAAGACTGTGCATGGCAGGATCTGAGTAGTTTGATCTTCTATTCCCATCTTCTTTAGACACCATAAAGGCTTGCTGCGGAGGTGATCGGTATCATGCTGCAATATGACATTTTATTGTCTTTTTTCTTATTGTGCTAAGGACCTGAGCAAACTTTGCAAAGGACTAAGGAACACCTGAACCTGGTCTAATGCACTGAGTGAAGAAATAGCTTTAATAAGGAGAAGGTAGACATTCTTCAGACTTTGAATTCCAATGTACAGGAAGATAAAAATGTCATAGAACAAGAAAATTCTTGTCAAACTGATACCCCACAGGGGATCAAGACTTCATTTTCTTCTCTTTCTTTCATAAAATCACAAAACACCTCAGCAGGCTGGGAAGATGAATTTCTTACTTGATGGCAGGCTCAGCTCTACCTCTGCCACTCCTAAGGCTTCTATATAAAATGCACTTAAAGGTCTTCACATCTTATGCAAGCCTATCATTAGTTAAACCTATGTATGCATTTTGCTGATGCTGACCTCCTATCGGTCAGATTTTCATTCTCTTTTGTCCCTCAGAATACGTTATCTGTCATCTGATGCTTTGTTTATTTAGTATGTGTTTTACTATTTCATTGATGTGGAGGCTGTTGACATTCTTGCATCCGAATATTGTACAGTGATTTCCTCTCTAATAGGTTCTTACGGGTCATTTGGCAAGACTTGTTTTCTAACTGAGTGGAGCTGCAGCCAAGGAAAACTAAAGCACTGGTTTTAGTTTCTTTTGGAGACTGACAGATGCTCCCCACCTAGTATAAAAGTATGAAAGCTCTCCAAGTATGAAAGTGTTAGTTATCAGAAAGAAAAAATGCCTGCTTTAATAACATTCAGACTTAGGTCAGCAATGTTCCTCCCAAAGCTGATCAACCAGTTGGAAAATAAGGGAGAAAGCCAGGATTGGGATCACCCCTCAAACTAGAATACAAAACAGTTTACCCAAAATGTCCCTTCAAGGAGCTTTTATGCATTTCACAAGAAACTGAGCAAAAAGCAGGAAAAGCCAAAGTCAAGAGTTTAGTTTGCTTTAGCCACACATGTGAGTCACCCAGAGCCATATATCCTTGCTCTGAAGCTTGTCACTTCAGATGCTGAAGTATGTTCTACGTGGTTTGTTGCTTATCATAAAGCTCAAGTTGTGCTTCGTATAATTTTTCTTCATAATTACCTATTAAAATAGAAATTCATGTTTTGCTAGGCCCAGGGACTTTGTTGTACAGTGGATAACTATAGCTGCATTGGACTTCTGTTTATTACCAGAAACTGCGCTCTTCCTTGCATCGTGCCTTGCCTCTTCATCAGTGTGCCCACAGCTCACTGGTCGGCAGCGAGATGCCCCAAGGGGACTATGACATCTGGCTACAGCTTTCTGACAGCAGGAGCACTGGATAACAATGCACACAGGGCAAAAGCACACTGGAGGAAGCAGCAACATTAGCATAGAGATTGACTTCCTTCAACAAGCACTTAATGAACTTGCACAGGGACTCAGATGTCGGTGGATAGTCAGCACATTCATTCTTTGTTAGGCTTTTTGGTTTTTTTTTAGTATGAAGTCATGCAAAAGCACTATACAGGAATCAATTGAACCATTTTCTCTCTCACTCCACAAATAACTCCCATTGACTGAATGCAGCTTTACCTGAGGCTGTAAAGTACCTTCCCGTCCGGCTGGACCCGCAACATGACATTGTCTGTGGTGGTGTCGTGGATGAAAGAACGCTTGGAGTGGACAAAGAACATGTCAGGGACCCAGATTTTCTTCACCAGCCTGCCATCAAAGGTCATGCTTTGGTTGTTGGTGCTGGGGAAGGACAGTCTCTCATCTTTCCAGTAGTGCCTTAGGTAAAGCGTCATGGTGAAGTCCTGCAACAAACAGGCTTGTGTCACAGCATACACATCATTCGCACACCAGTGATTTCTCCTCTCTGGGACAAACCACAAGCTGTAAAGTACCATTCCTGAAGGAACATCCACCCCTTGAGCTGCAGGGGACGTGACTGGCTACAGCTTGTTTATTCCCCAGGTCGGACTGACTTACTGGATTCAGAAATCAGAGGCCATGCAGGCACTGAATGCACCTCTGAAGTGCAAATACCGTATTTTGATGTCTGCAGCCACTCCAGGGACGAAAAGGCAGACATGCTGAGGCAGCAGTAGGTGGAGAGTGCTGCTGACTACTGAATCCCACAGTCCTGTATGTTGCTGCATTTCTGGACCCACCTGTGAAGAAGCATTTGCTGCCTGCATTGCCCTTCATGCTGCTCCGGCAACTGCCACCCCCCAGGCAGCTGAAAGAGCATGTTGCAGTGAGAGTTCTCCCTCCAGCACAGCCACTGAATTCTTTTTTACTCGGTATTTGACCAAAATAGGTTTTTTCTGTTGTTTCTCCCCACACATTGTACTCTTAGACCAGAGGTATGCTCCTTCTCTTTGAGCTCTGTTGTATTTGGAATCAAACCCCAGAGGCACATACACTTGGGTTTGCCTTTTCCCTTATTTCAAAGGGAGACCTCACATATCTGAAGATAACCTCACATACAAGTGTTTACAGGCACAATATCTTTGCGTGTAGCATAATATGTTGCCTATAAACTGACAGAAGTGCCCAAGGCTCATAAATCAGCCCTGGTGTCTGAGGTAGCAGTCAGATAAGTTTGGGGTGCTGGGGTTTTTTTTAATTATTTGACAATTGAACTTTTTCTCCACAGCACTTTCCAAGCATTCTGAAATGTGGGGGGTTCTGCAGTCTTTCTGCAGTAAAAGTGGTGTGTTACTTGCATCCTGTGCTATTATTATACTGGAGGCCAATATAATTCTTGGGAGTGCTTCATAAAGGAAAAAAAAAAAAAAGAAAAGATAAACCCCATGGATTGAGCAGGTAAATAATGAAAATAGAGTAAAATCTAATAATACTAAAAAAGAAAAAAGAGAAAGGACTAAAACTCCAGAAACACCAGTGATGCACAACACAATTGCTCACCACCCACTGACCGATACCCAGCCTGACCTGAGCAGCGATCTGCCCTTCTGGGTAACTGCCCCCAGTTTATATAGTGGACATGACGTGCTGTGATATGGAATACCCCTTTGGCTAGTTTGGGTCAGGTGTCCTGTCTCTGCTTTCTCTAAGCTTCCTGTGCCCCTCCTCACTGGCAGAGCATGAGAGACTGAAAAGTCCTTGATCAGGGTAAGCATTACTGAGCAACAACTAAAACACGGGTGTGCTACCAGCATTGTTCTCAGACTGAAGCCGAAACACAGCACTGCACCAGCTACTAGGAAGAAAATTAACTCTATCCCAGCCAAAACCAGGACACAGAGTCTCTGGCCTACGATAGATATTTATAAGTTTTAAAATTAATTGGGGGAAAAAATAGTCTGATTTCTAACATCCTAATAAAATTTCATAGTGTCCACTATTATTTTACCACTGTCTTGCAAATAGTCAGAAAGTAAGAGAAAAAGAAGGAAGCAATGATATATGTAACTCCTCAAGCTTTAATTTAGTGCAGACTGAGTATCTCTATCACTGCTGTCTCTTCTTTAAAAAACAAGCAATGGTCTTGCAAAACACTGTGGCCTTTTTCTATAAAGCTGTGTAAGTTAAAATGAATTGATTCTGACAATATAAAGTCTTCTCCATCATTGTTTTATGAATAGGCAAAATTGACCCTGAATGGTTTTTTTTCCGGAGGCCGTACAGTGTTTTTCCCTGTGTATTACTGGATGTTTGCAGCATGATGTGCAGGGTCAGTATTCACAAAACCAAGGGAAGTTGTTCAAAATCATAATGCTTGCTTAAAAAATGAGTGTGTTTGATGCTTTATTTTTACTTTTAAATCCTCAATGTTAAGCTCTTTCTCTTTGCTTTCAACTTCCAAAGCTTTTCAGGGGCTCTCTGGCCACATTCACAAACTTTCTCCTCAACCAGAAGGGCTGGGACCATCCCAGGAGAGGTGAAATCTCGGAGTCCCCATGGCTGGCAGTCAGAGTGCCAAGAGCACTGGAGACACAAGAGCCATCTGGAGGGCTCCCCAGAGCTGGGGGGAATGCACACCCTTATGTGCCTCAGCACTGCAACCCTGCTGTACCCCCCAAGTTATTGTTTGACTGTAGATACCCAGCTCACTCAAAAGCTGAAATAGCTGTTCCCTTTCTATGCTCCTGTTCTTCTGCACAGGCTGTTGTTTACATGTCCTGTATGCATGGAGAATCTTCCCACAGAAAATCTCCTGCAGGAAAATCATCTTGCTTTCAGCAGTGTCTGGTGATGAAAAAAGCCCTTCCAGCAAAAGTCATCAAGACCAAAATCTGCACTCCTTTGAGAGCATTTGAAAACTGACTGGGTTTACATTACTAATTGTATGGTAGGAAAAGAAGAACAGAGACTCAGTACAGAATTTATCCTGCACAGAGCACCAGTATCAGTCCTACTTCACTGTTAGTGTGAAGATATAGTATATATACATATATATATATATAAGCTATAGTAAGTATGGAATTCATAACAAAAACCTAAGAACCAACAGAGCCTTATGCTGATTGCCAGCACACAGCTGGGGTGATAAAACTGCCAATGTGCCAAAAGGCAAGTTCTGGAGAAACTTCTTCCCTCGGAGCTCGTTGTGGCTGCCCTTTCAGAGCAGGACTTAACAGTCTGAACGAGTGCTGCTCTCAGGATGGTTCATGACTTCTGGTTGGGAGCTAGCTGTTCCCCGACCAGCTCAGGACATGGCTGAAGTGAGCCTGTGTCTGCAGTATATCAAAGTGCTTTAAAACCAACACATGAACTGGTCTCCTCGGAACTTTTAAACGTGTTTATCACTTTTTAAGAAAATGTAAAACCCCACATCTTTTGGGACAGTATTGGCAGTGTTGTATCATCCTGTCTTAGAGAAGAGAATGGCAGGTTTCTACCTTCTGCTTAAAGGGAGATGAAATGGTAGCATGAGATCAAGAGAAATAATTGTCAGCAGATTCAGATCAAACATGAATCTGCCTCTCAAAGGCTGTGAAGTGCTCACCCTTGGAAGTATTCAAATCCCACAGACACAAACCCAGGCAGCCTGCTCTAGATGGCCCTGTTCTATCGGGGGTTTGGGCTAGGCAGTCTCCAGAAGTCCCACCTGACCTTAGCTCTTCTGTGACTCTTACCATGTCCACCTCAGAAATGCTGTCCAGACTTTCAACTTGGACATCCACCCCAACAGGAATCGCAGGGCCTGGGGGGAAAAATTAAAAGTTTGCAGAATATAAACCTAATGAGACAAAGTAATCCCCTGGCTTTCATATCTTAGAGATAAAAGTAGATGCTCAGTATTAAATAGAAGCAACAGTAAACAAATTGGAAGTAGAAATGATTGGAATTCATAATAAAAACCTAATAACAACCAAAATCAGCAATGACATCGACCTATTGTAGGCTTTCTCTTCTTATTGTGTCATCCTACGTGTGTCCCTTAAAAACTTAAATGCAATTTTCTCTGCTTTTAGCTCCAGCGCTTGGGTCCAGGGCTCTCAAGACAGGTGCCCAGCAGAACATCCGTTTACATGGACAGTGTTGGCGCAGCTAAGGGAATGTGGAAGAGTCACTCCAAATTTTTTCCTCACTTCTTCTTCCCTCTCAGGCTAGTAACACCCCTGAGAGCCAGCTACTCTGTGCATCTGACTTTCACATCACCCATTGCTCAGCTGTGGGAAAGACGGGGTGATAGGAGGGGATGTGTTGCAAGACACAGGCATGTGCCACTGAGCCTGGGGCTCCCCAGAGGTCTGACTGCGACTCCATGTAATAGGGATTTTGATCTTTTCTCCCTTCTCCAGGCTTTGACTGGCTCTTGTACACCTCTGGCAATTACACTGCGGGAGCTCTGTCAAGACAAATAATGCTCACATTAGCAGACTGCGATGAAACTGAAACCTTTTTAAATTAATTGAACATGCTGGTATTTGGTATATTGAGCATTTAGCAGTGAAATCTTCTTCCATTAGAGTATATAATGGTATCCTGGATTTGAATGACCATCTGTCAGCCAGAAAGGGTAGATAAATTACAACATTCTCTAATCTGATGGGCTGAAAGAAAATGTGTTCTCCTTCATCCATTTCCCTGAAAGCTTCGGTTGCTCTACCACACAACCACAAAACTAAGAGCAAGCATTAACAGTAAATATGTTTGGTTTTGGGTTACAGATGAAATGGCCAGGTCAGTAGACATGGTACAGTATTTGATTATGCACACACATCATTGTAGTGAGGTGAAATCTTAGAATTCCCCATCATCCAGGGCTAAACATAAAGTGTGTTTGCAGATTTTTATCAAAAGAAAGTGTCGTTGAATATCAGGAATATTGTATTGTCTGTAATCACATTTCCATGCCTTCGAGCACGCTTATTTGCTCATCCAAGGAAGAAGGCTGTATCACTGCACCCCTCTCCACCTGAGCATGTCATGAAGTTACAACACAAAATAACAAAAATTAGAGATGGAAAAAGCTCTGCTTGCCAATATGCTTGTTAACCTGCGTACGTGCTACAGTATAGAGAAGTGACTGTGTAAAACACGAACAATGACAAATGTGCACATTTCATACCTCCAAACCCTGGTCTCATGCTGAAGTCATGGTCATCTATTCGCAGCAGCTGCTCTGACTTTGTCAGGGGAGATTTGGTGATGTCAGGGCTTCGTTTTAGGATTGGGCTACCAGGAAGAGAGAAGCACAGCTGTGAGCCCTGAGCAGCCCTTTGAGAAGCATGCACCCACCTAACTCCATTACCCCTCAGACCATTTACGCCATAGACCATAATCACGCGACTGCTTCAGTGGCTGGCAGAGTGTCACTAACAAATGACCCCTGCACTCAGCATACAGCTTAGGCACCTGCGGTAATTCTGGCACTGAGAAAACATTTGTTTGGTGACATTTTGGCTCTGTAAGATTATCCCTGCTTATAGCACAGTTTGGAGACAATCATTCAAGGTGTGGGCTGGAGGAATAATGTGTGTGGGTCAGTGGGGAAATATAAACAAGAAGAGGCATTTCTGACAGTGAGTTGTGATGCGCCATGAGGCCAGGAGTTAGGGAAACAATATACCAAATAAGCTACTGGCTGTTGCCCAGGAACAAAATGGAGACAGGCTGGGAAGCAGGCCAGGAGGCCGGCCATCCCCTAACTTGAGATAAAATTATTAGCTCCTGCCCTAGATTTCTAACGAGGATAAAATGGAGCACTACAGAGCCTGGGAGGGTGATTCCAGAAGCTGTTGGAGTTGCACCAAATGCGGGGCAGAGGATGCTCTGCTCCTCCTCCACATCCAAGGTGCAAAATGCTGTAAAGCTCCCCCAGTGTTTGGCTGGAATGGTGGTGGCAGCAGCTTCTTGGTTGCTCCATCATGTAGGGTAAGTCTTGTTGCCCTCAGGGTAAGCTGCATGCCAGCGACTTGGGCAGCAGGAGGGCTCAGAAAGAAGAGGAAAGGTTTTGCTGGTTCTCAGTTTAAGAAAAGATATCATGGTCAGAGAGGCACTTGTCTGAATATACACAAGACAAAACAGAAACAGATCAAAGGAAAACAAAGCAACTTGATGGGCAATATGTTCCTGAGATAAAGCTCCTCCTAAATGAGACTGCTTTGCCGTGCTGTACTTCTCACAGACTCTTGGGCAGTTGTACCGCAAGAAGCCAATACAACGATTTCCTAACAGAGACTGAAGTGGTGCTATCAGTGACTCGACTCTCAAGCCCAGAGCTTTATCTAGACAATGAAGTATCTTAAAAAGATGCTCAGTCTCATTTTAATAATTTCTAGGAATGAGAAGTCATCTACCTCCGTTAGTGAGCTCTAGTCACGAATATCCCTCAGGCATTTTGAAAGGTGTCTCCTGCTTCTGCTTTAGATTTATCTTTGTCTCTGAAAGACCTGTAGGCATTGTGAGCATGTACTGGGCAAGATTCATACCCTGCTGAGGCACGGGAGAGATATTAGCAAGTCACTGCAAAACCTTTGTGAGCATGTGAGCAGACTTGGCCGTGCTTTTTCCCCGGCAGTGGCAGAGGGATGAGTGGTGTGCTGGGCAGCCCGCGAGGGGTGCTCAGCTCTGCAGAAGGGATGCAGGAGGGAAGGTTTCACCTACCTGCCCTGCTTGTGTCCTTCGCCGTGGGCTTCCCGTCGCTGCCGCTGCGGCCTGCTGCAGGGAAACAGGAAAAGTGAGCGCTGAGACAGGCGGTCACGGGTGGGTGGTGTGGGCAGCAGGAAGGAAGAGCAGCAGGAAGCACCGGAGCCCATGGTGTTACCTTCTGTCACATGTGTGAAATGGCTCTTACCTCTTATTTACCTTTTTATCAAAGGTCAGCATCAGTCAAAGGCATGGCAGAAGGTGTGGAGGGTAGCGGGATAGGGGCTTACAGCCTGGACAGGGCCAAAGGAGGGGAGTGATGAATTTGGAAGGTGGGACACCACTGGTTTTGATCGCCTGGCAAAGGACCCAGGCAGGCAGCTCACCTCCCTCCTTCCACCGCCATGGCTGGCACCATGAAGGGCCCTGGAATGAGGACACGCTGCACGGGCCAGGGTGGGCTGCCGGTGGAGAGTACAGAGCTGCATCTGCTCACCAGAGGTGGCTGCGTGTGCTCATGAGAACAAAACCTTTGCAAAGTATTCCAGGGGGGAAAAAGTAAAGAACTTGTTCCTGGTTTCATAGTGTCCCCCAGCTGGATGCTAAAAACACTCCTCTCAGGTGTTCGGTCAGCATTTTACTTTATCATTACAGTATTTTAACAATGCTTTTATATTGATTTTAGCAACGCTTTTATGTTGCTTTTAGCAATGTAAGCGCTAGCTTGAGCGAAAGTAACATTTGAAATATGCAACAGTTCTAACTCATCTTTAATTAAAAGTTGAAAAAAAAATAGCTTCTCTCTGTGATTAGAACTAACTCTAATCAACTCTACTAATGAGACTTTCTGCCCATTAACATACATTTCAAATCCCTCTGAAGATACAGCAGCAAAACTCCTTTTGTGTCACCACCTGAGCACCATCAGCCCTTTGGTGAGCAGCAGCCAAACCAAAGCTATGCAGGATGACTTCTCCTGCGGCTGGGATCTCTATAAAAGCTGATTGATAGCACTGGAGGGAAATTCATCTTCCTGCTGCCACAGAGAAGCAGACAAGCTCCACATCCCCCAGGCTAGCAGTGGGCACACCGGGCTGTATCATTGACTCACCCTGAAGCAAAACGTTGGCCAAGTGGGATGATTTCTGCTCTGCTTCTGCTGTGGGAATAAGCCCACAGACAGAACACATGGCTTTGGGCCCTGCAGCAACATTGCTATTGCAAGGAGCAGCTTCTTAGGCACTCTTGGACCTAGGCATCGTGCAGCAAAATGCACTTGCAAACGCGAAATGTGCTTTCTGGAATCTTCTGCCTTGTCAACGCACCCTTGGGCTGCTGCTGACATGTCTCTCTGCTGCCTGCTTCTCATCCGCTGGCTGTCAGGAAGTAATTTCATGTGTTTTGGGGATAAGCAGATTCTGGCAACAAGCTGTCCGACTTACATGACTTTAAAATGCCCTAGTAAACTCTTGGCTGTTCAGGAATAATGTTGGCATTCAAACAGAGATAAAGCAGGCATGTTCTTGCAATTTCTAATTTTAATTTCTCTTTATGGAGCTTATTTAACACTTTATGTTGGCCCTGGCCTTATCCTGCCTGTTGAGCGAGCTTTCGAAGCATAGCCATCAAGGATTTGTGGCTAAATCCTCCCCAGCCTCTGCACCCGGCAACCCCAGGTGGCTCCCCTTGTTTCTTCCAGGTGGTTCTCCACTGCCTCTAAACTTTATTTCCTTATCACAAACTGACATAAATAGACCAGGGACTTTGGCAGGCTTGAGAGGTGAACTTGTGCAAACCTCATGACGTTCAACAAAGCCTTACACATGGGTCAGGGCAATCCCAAGCACAAATACAGGTTGGGCAGAGAATGGGTTGAGAGCAGCCTTGAGGAGAAGGACTTGGGGGTTTTGGTTGACAAGAAGCTTGATATGACTTGGTAATGTGTGCTTGCGCCCAGAAAGCCAACCGTGTCCTGGGCTGCACCAAAAGGAGAGTGACCAGCAGGCTGAGGGAGGTGATTCTCCTCCCCTCCTCCACTCTGGTGAGACCCCACTTGCAGTACTGCATTCAGCATGGGGGCCCCAGCATAAAAAGGGCAATCATCTGTTGGAACTAGATGGTCTTTAAGGTCCCTCACAATCCAAACTATTCTATGATTCTATGACAAAACGTCCCTCGTGTTCCAGACATTCTGTTCATTTTTGCCTTGATTCATGTCTTCCTCCTGGATTTTTTGCCAGTCCCATTTCCCTTGTCACAGCTCCGAGGTTACCAAGCCTTCCCCACTCTCCTGCCTTCTCCTGTGTCAGCAAAACATTCTTTACCTGTTGACAGTCATTCCCCAGTTACTGCCTTTTGAAGCCTCATTTCTTTCTGTTCAATAAATAGCTTTTCTGGTCCAGTTCCTGGGGAGTGCTCTGCTGGCTAAGTGATCAATGGCAGCTCCATCATGGGATCCCATTAGCCTGCCCATTCAGGCTGTGAATCAATGGCACGCCACTATGGCTTGCCCTCACACATCTGCTGTCCCTGAGTGTTTGTGGCAGCTGCACTCAGGAGATTCGGCCCAGACATTGCTCACAGATTGCTCAGCACAACTGTTTGCCACTGCAGCCACACAGTGTGGCAGTACTGCCCCTGCCTTCACTGGGGTGACAGGCTGTCTTTAGAACTAACTGATAACTCCTGAGGTGAAATACCCTGAACAACAAACAACCTTTTTTTCCCCCTGCAGTGTCAATATTTATCTCCCGACCGTTACAGTGCCGAAAGGCATTTCATGGCTCATGAACTCACCGAGACTTCATGAAAAGGCAACAACTGCAGTAGAGTGGCATTTATTTTAGTCACAGTGCTTCCTGTGCATTGCTAGAGCATCAGCTCTCAGGCTGCTGATGGCAGCTGGGGTGATGCAACCTCTCTAAAGCCATCATTATTTTGCCAAGTGCCCTCCCCTGCTTCAAGGGATCATGAGATGCTTCTGCCACAGAAACAGAGTCTTGCTGGGGCTGAGAGTGAATGAAGCAACTGAAGCTTTTTTTTAAGCCCAAGATTCACTGTGGCACTTACAGCCACTCCAACACAGTAAAAAGTGTTGCAGGGCTTCACAGGGCATGTGCTAGAGGAGTGTCCGGTCCACACTTCCAGCGTGCACCAGAAAACCCGCAGTGTTTTTCATCTTTGAAATAAGGGCTTCTGGAAGTAACTATAACAATTGTGGGAGAAGTCACTATCAATCTTGGCATTTTCATTTCTAATTAGTTATGCAGCATACTGTTCGCACCTATAAATGATACCCTCTTTTCTCTACGGGAGGCAATATACCAGTAGTAGACGGTGACCTATTTTACACTCTTGTTAGAATAATCTCATTAGGATCTGAGAACAATTCTTCCTTGAGGAGTTAAATAAAGACACGGTTTCAGTTCTTCAGAAAAAAAACAAGACGTGATGTATTTTCCTCAAGAGAAAAGCGAAAGTATGCTGCTGAAGTAATGGAGCCAGATTTACACGGTCTTTCCTGGGTCCAAGGGATGACATCCTTGAGGACTGGTACTCGTGGGTTTGGCAAACTGGGCTAACACATTATTATTATCAGATTTCGTGAAGTTCTGGGACAGCCTGTCCTCTCCATCCCTTACGGTAACCTTAGGGTGGCAGACGAGGGAAGAGCTGTCAGAACAGATCCTGTCTCAGGAAATATTGTTGATAAGTGTCTGTGGCATAATCTCTGTCCCTTTGGTTACTAGCATCATCAGCAATATTATGGCTGGCGGCTCTGGCCGCAGCTGACTCCAAACCTCCCACCCTGAGCAGAGGCGCCTGCCACCCCTGGAAGCTGACAGCTGGGGCAGAGATACCTGGTACCTGTTTCCTCCTTGCGTACCTCATGCTTGGGTGATGCCCCCACCCCTCCTGTGATGCAGAGACTGTGGACACTCTCCCTCTACCCTCTGAAACCACCACACACGTAACTTTGTAGATTCAAGCTCTGCAGCTCACGCTGTGCTGTGGTGCAGAGGATCCACAGCCTCTCCTACCCCTGACGCAAGGCAAGGGAGGGTGTGGAGCTTGCTGAGCCAGATTTCAGCAGGAATTTTAATTGGAAAACAATGAAAGTGATGAAAAGTCCCCCATCCCTGCCAGCTATGCCATGGCGCTCAGCTCTGGGCTCTCCCTCCCTAGGTGGAGACTGGTAGGCTCCTTGTGTGGTGCCTCCCGTGCTGCACCCGCTATGTTGTACAGCCTTCATGCCATGCTGGGGAAAAGAATGGCAAGCAGTGTGTTCTCCTCAGTCTGCCCATAAAACTACGGCTAGTCAAGGCCCTGTTGAAAAGCTGACTTTATGCAGCACTGCACTGCAGGGGACACAATGCGCTGCGTAATATACTAATTCCCAGGGATAGCGTAGGATAGCAACACACTAACTTGTACTCAGACTGGGAGAGCTACAAAGTGGTGAGCTGTAAACAAGCCACTAAAAACTAAGGAAAGTTGATCAAGAAATGCATTTCATCTTGGCATTTGGTAAGCCCATGTTTGCTTGTAACTATGTTGGGTCGTGTGTCTTTGTGATTTGTAGGTCTAAAGATGGTGAAGAAAGGTGACCCACTGCTATTGTAGGTGTTTAAATCTATGAACAGAAATGGGGAAAGAGGGTTATTTTCAGTGTTCACATCAGGAAGTCTGGGAAACGGTGGTATTCAGAGTTGTTCTACTGTCTTTTGATCACCACAGAAAATTCAATGAGAACCCCATTTTAATCCAGTAATACTGGAATATAGATCAATCTCAGAATGCAAAATATGCAGGGCCCAGAGACATATATGTGCCTGTTAAATTTAGCACTTTCTTTGTCCTTTGCCTGTGCATGAACACTGGCAAAGAAGAAATATGAAACAAACCTACACACATAGGTTGTTCACAAAATGCCATGCCACTGGTGGTAGTGGCACTGTACCTGATCTTGCAAAAACGAAAGGGTCCCTGTGTGGCAGAAAATTGCATCCAATTGCATCCAAGGGGGTGTGTTTGGTGGTTTTGTATTGTACAGGTTGAAAGGAAAGGTTGGAGGGAGCAGAAGGAGGGCGACTGAGGTCCATCCTGCCAGACAGGCGTGGTGTCAGGGCTCAGCTAAGTGAAAAAGAGAAACGGATGAAGAAGAGAAACTAATGGGGCAATGCAGAACATGCTGGAAGGTTTCATGTCTGCCCCAGTCTTCCAAGAAAATTGTTGACTTATAAACAGATGTCAGCAGAGTGCAATGCAGATTAGGGATGAACAGTATCAAGGAAGAATACATTAAGGAGTATTTAGATAAATAGGAGGTATTTTAAGTCAACAGAGGTTGATGGCACTTCCCTGGGCACACCAGGAGCACCAGTTTTTACAGTCTCTGAGCTGTACGCAGGTGCCTCTGAGGACTCCTCACAGATGGTGATGCCACTGAGGGGCAGCCCTGAGGCTGAGCACAAAACCTGGCTTTAAGAAGGGGACAAAATAAGGATGTTGGAGTTTTGATGTTTGGAAAGAAGATGGGGCAAGCTCACTTGTCTGCTGCCCCCAGGGATAATGAGATTATAAAGCCCACTCAAAGCAAATCCTTGCAATAATCAACATCAAACCAGTCTAATGTCCTTTCTGACTGTGTGACTGGTCACCCTAGTGTAAGCAGCGGGAACAGGACATTTGAGTGAGGCTTTTAATATTTTATTACTAAATTAAGGAAATACAGTTGAGATGAAACTGCGACTTCTAGCATGGTTGAAAGATCATGGTTAGAGTCACTGCCATTAGTTTGCTTTCAAGAGACATTAAATGACATTTCACAAATTTCATCCTGGAAACTACGAGTCAATATTTTCAATAATAATGCAGATGGCAGAATTATAAAACTCATGCATGGAAGAGGAACAGGTATTTGGGCTATAGGATCAGAATTCAAAGCAGCCTTAACAGAACAGAAAAGGTTTGATGTCAAGAAGATGGATTTTAGTGAAAGAGAATACAAAGAACTCTATGGAGTACCAAGAAAGAGTTGTACAAATGCAGAATGGGGAATATCGAGCTAATTATCAATGCTATACTTGTCTTCATCACTTAGAGCAATGAAAGCACTCTGTCTTTATAAGGGCAATCAAAAACATTAGCAATTAAGGAATTTGTCTGCACTTCAAAAGATACAGAATTGTAACAATTCTGCTGTTGGGGCAATGTTAAGAAATATTCGTGACACAGCACCAGAGGCAGATTTAAAGTAAATGAAGAGTAACAAGTCACTAGGTTTTTACCCAGAAGAAAGCCAAGTAAGAAACTGCTGAACCAGCAGTTGAATTGTCCTTGGTGTCACAGGAGGGGAAGGTGACAACTTTCCACTCCTTTGGAGAAAGAGCTCCAAGTGGACTCCTTGAAGTTACAGACTGCTCCACTAGACAAACTAGCTACAAATATAATAAAACCACTAACAGTAGGCACCAGATAAACATATATTGAAGAGTGAGAAGCAGTTTGACCTTCTCAAGGCATGTTTGCTCTATAAATATAATAGAATTCTCCAAAAAGTGAATGAACTTGTAGATGAGGGTGACCAAGGTGACACAGAACACCTCTATTTCCAAAAGTGTGTTGACAGCTCCTTTCCAGAGACTTGTAAAGAAATCAATGAGTCAGAAAGACGGAAGTTCCCCACATGTGAATGGCTGCAAAACAACAAACTGAGGGGTAACTGAGAGTTTTCACTGTCAAAATCAGAACTCTGGGGGGAGAATTACCACAGAATCTCATGATGCCAAGTGACTTCAGAGAAATTCAGCGTTAGCAAATTCAGAAAAGCGTACATTGCTTTGTACTTTGTATCTTTACATTTTTCCATTGCACTTTCAGAAACGATGTTAAGATAATGAGTCTCCAAATGAATTGTTACTGCTTAGGAAGAATGTGTCAGTATCATTGCGGCTATTTCTTGCTTGATGTTCCACGGTGCTCAGAAAGACAAGCAGGAGGTTAGTAGGTACTGGAGGTGAAACAGCAAACCAAATAGAAAGCATTTCAGTGCTATTAGTAACACCAAAATATCTCCACATCTCACATAGCCAATGCCCATAGCTGGAAAAGACAGAGCAGCGTAAGAGGAGAGAGAAAGAGCTTGGAGGTGGGGAGGGCTTCCAGGCAGCCTGAGCTGGGCTTTCTGAGTGGGAAAGGAGACAACAGCCAAGCGGCATGGTGCAATGATATAAAACCAGGAGTGGCCTGGTGAAGGTGACAGGAATGTGTTGCTCAAGACTTTCCATAACACATAACAAGGAGAAGAAATTTGAAAGGAAGCACACAAACACAGTATGCCATCATGCTGTGATATTCACTCTCATCAAAAACTGAGAGTGCTAAAAATACTAGTGAGTTTGGAAGGTGGCTGGGCAGTTGTTAGAAGAAAGACCAACAATAGTATTTCTGTTGTGAATCCAACCCCAAACCCAGAAAATCAAACAATTGATATGAACTCACAAGGGAGGAAACTGCCTTGCAGTATCCTTGGGTTTGGTTTAGTTTGGGGGTTTTTGTGAGTGTTTTCTTTGTGTGTTTGTTTTGTTGGGTTTTTTGGTTGGTTGGTTGGTTAGTTGGGGTTTTTTAGTTTGGTTTTGTGTTGAGTTTCTTTTTTTCCTGGGCTGCAGATGGGATTTTGAAGGCTGTTATGTCTCCTCACACCAGGTCTTAAAACACATTGGAGTAAGGTGGGCTAGAAGACAACAGGAAGCTGCTGGTCCTGAGCAAGTTACATGGTAGCAACATTGACTGGGTATTGTATCATTAGTAAGCCAGTAAAGTGGACCAGTAAATGGGTATATGAACATAGCTACAGAAGTACCAGTAGAGACTGCGTCCTGCCATGAATCACCTGAGTGAAAATAGGAAGCTATGTGAAGTGTAGACCCAGAATAAGTTTTAGAGGGGATGAAAGGTGATAATGATGAAAGTAGAAAATACAATTTTCAAAGCATCTTCATTTGCAACGGTAAGCACAGAGAGGACACTTTTGGTCAGGTTGTGAGAAAAAAACCTTCAAGATTTCCAAGCTGTCCTGCAGGACTGAAGTTACTTGAAAGAACAACAGAGGTGGAAAGGCAAATGGGAGAAATAGCAAAAAGCAATATTAAAAGTTAATGTCTAACAGGACAAAGAAGATGGGTACTGCTGGACAGTAGAAAAGGATTTCCGGAAGGTGGAAGAGCTGAGAGAGACAGCAGCAACAGCTGCTGGAATACAGAAGGAAGTTACAGAATAACAGAGTCAAAAGCAATAGGAGAAAACTTGGCAGAGCTGTGTGGCAGGGGCAAGAGGTGTGCCTAGGGGCAAGTAACCGAGGCAGGTGAAGAGGAGGACAGAGAAAGTCAGGGACAACAAAAGAGAAAGAGCAAATTGGAGAAGAGGAGGAACGTTGAACAGGGGAAAGGAGTGGAGATGAAGGTGAGAGGAGGAAAGGGAAAGGCACGTTACCAACAAGGAAGATGGAGACATTTGTGTCCTGAGACCCAGCACTGCTGGTGCAAATGGTGTCAAGCCTCAGCGCAAATTGCTGATCCTCAAAAGCAGTGCCTCGGGAGCTGCTGGTGCTCCTGGATCCCTACTGATATTGTGGTCCTATAGGCAATGCTTTCAACAGGCATTTTACAGGCTTATTGTGCACTCTGAAGATTGATTTAAAGACAGCTTGCTTTAGTAAGCTTTGTTCGTACAAATAAATGCTTTCAGGATCAATCCTGAAGATAACATACAGCACCAAAACTCTAGGACAAGAGAATGGCTTAAGGGTTGCTGGGAGGTAAAGGAAGAAATCCTGTTAGGGATGAATTTATAAAGCCAGAGGAAGCATTAAGAGGGCAAGAAGATAGGAGCTGCCCTACTTGTAAGAGGCAGCCGCAGTGATGGTACCAGCATAGCTACATGTGATTTACAGAGCCAGATATCTTGCACGCAATGTGGCCAGCATATGGAGGAGCTGACAACACAGAACTCCTATCCAAATTCAACAAAAACAAGGGAAGGTAACTAATATTGCGAATGTTCAGTATGATCCTAAGCTTTTAAGAAAGGACTGGAAAGGAACTATGTCCATAATGATGCAGGGTGGTTCCCATCACTTATGAAGTGCATCGTTAATTATAATCACATCTGAAAATGCCATAAAGATCTTCGGCCATGCGAGAGATCCTGTGATAACAAGCTCATGGCTTATTGTAGAAGATGTCATTCAGCTGCTGTAAAAGATAGCTCTTACTGATACAAACATGGACAGGGAGCTCTAGCGGAGCAGAAAATGAGTTGCTATTTGGAGACCCGAGTGAAGCAAAATGATTATAAAATGTCCAGGGAATGGTAGGGACATGACTAAAAACATAAAGCGAGTCCCTCAGCTAAGATTGAACAAACATGATCTGTAGATCTTGTACAGTGAAATCTCTTCTGCTGAGCGCTGTTTGTCTGAAAGGTGGTTATAATGCTGTCCAGGGAGATTTTAGTGTTAAAAGAGATTTTTTTTCACAGCAGTTAGCTTTGGCAGAACAACCTGGGCTCAGCACCAGGCCAGTTCTTTTGCTATTGCTCATCTTCTCTAGCAGATTCTGCAAGTCTAATTAGCAACACAGGCTTTGGCATAACGATGTTGTAACCTTTAGGGACTCTTTGTATCCTTCTAGTGACCCCTGTGCAGCCTGGTGGCTTTCCATGAGCCCAAGCAGTTGGGAAAGCAGCAGACAGCCCTCTTACCGGTGTTCCGGATCTCAGCTGTATCCTGTAGGAGTTTTGGCACTGTGAATGTAACAGGAGTAAAGAGCTTTGCAAACCCTGCAGGATTTGCACATGGCTGACTGCAAACTGTGAGCAGGTCTGCAAGGTGAGGAAGGTTTTATTTTTATATTGCTGCTCTTTGAAGTGAAATTCCTTTGAGGCGATTTGCCCTGGAGATTAGCAAAAATAAGTAGCTGAGTCTTTGACTGGCACACAGACATTTTTACAGTGAATTGCAATATTGGAGGTCTCTGAAATAAGTCCCATGCAATAAAGCTATCTACTTTGCTGTTTTCAGCGTGCACTGTTGCATCCTAGAATGGCTGCCTTGGGGTACCTGCAGTGCCAAAAATTGTGACAGAGAAGGTGTCTGACCCTGCAGGCCCCCATTCATCCCATCCACCACGTCAGAAGGAGTGCAAAGGCTGTGGGCTCTGCTGGATTTGAGCTGGTCAAGGGACAAGCCTTGGGGCTGAAAAGTGTGGAATTTTAATTTGAGAGCAACACTTGCAGAACAGCGCCATCCAAAGAAACAAGTTAAAAGCCTATGTAGCTCCTCTGCCAGCTGCACCATGAAGATCAGGAGCAAAGCTGACCGCGTCTGTCAGGGACAGTGGGATGCTGGCAGCACACCCAAGGTGGCAGGTCTCTATAGCAGGTGCCTGTGCTGTCTGCCAGCACCAGTGGCTGGCGCTGAGCCCTGGCAGTATGGCAAGTGGATGGCTTTGTGCTCCTATAGAGCTTCTGGAAGCTAGGGAAGCCATGAGTGAAAATGAAGCCACCCTGAGCATCCCGTGGTGGTGTGGAGACAGCCTTTTCCACTTTGAAGAGATTTACCCCATAAATCTCCACTGAGGCCTGTGGCTCTCTTCAGAAGGCAAAGGCTGCAGTGAAGGGATGGTTTTCCATCCTGGTCCTTACCCCAAGCCCTGTGGAGCAAGAGATACTGGTGTTTAGAGGGGAGTAACAAAGTCAATTGCTATGACTTCTTCTCCTGCATAATGGATATTCAGGGTTGAGTGTTGAAGGGAGGGGAAACAGAGTCAATATCAAAGTGTTCAGGAGCAATCTTCACTGCAAGCTGTTTTTGATGCTATATAGCATTCCCTCTTGTTCTGTTTTTGTTTCAGAATCTAGTTCTGTGGTGGGAAAAGGTATTCACTTTGACTTAAATGCAAAGCAACCATGCTTTGGGGTTGCTCTGAGGATGTTGGTCGATGAGAAAATGAACATGAGCCGGCTCCAGTGTGCCCTTGCAGCCCAGAAAGCCAACCGTATCCTGGGCTGCATCAAAAGGAGCGTGACCAGCAGGTCGAAGGAGGTGATCCTGCCCCTCTGCTCTTGTGAGACCTCACCTGGAGTATTGTGTGCAGTTCTGGTGTCCTCAACATAAAAAGGACATGGAACTGTTGGAACAAGTCCAGAGGAGGGCCACGAGGATGATCAGGGGACTGGAGCACCTCCTGTATGAAGACAGGCTGAGGAAGTTGGGGCTGTTCAGCCTGGAGAAGAGAAGGCTGCATGGGGACCTCATAGCAGCCTTACAGTGTCTGAAGGGGGCTTATAAGGATGCTGGGGAGGGACTCTTCACTGGGGACTGTAGTGACAGGATGAGGTGTAATGGGTTAAAACTTAAACAGGAGAAGTTTAGATTGGACATAAGGAGGAAATTCTTTCCTGTTAGGGTGGTGAGGCACTGGAATGGTTTGCCCAGGGAGGTTGTGCATGCTCCATCCCTGGTTGTGCTCAAGGCCAGGTTGGACAAAGCCTTGGGTGGGATGGTTTAGTGGGAGATGAAGGGTGAGAAGAAAACAAGAAAATGATTGAGTCAAAGCTTGGGAAACATCCTGCACTGACAAATATAAGAAGCTTAACCTTCTGAATATATCTAAGCAGAGATGAAAAAGGGGTTTGATCCACCTGTAAATGCATGGATGAAGAAGAGACAAGCTGGCATAGAACAGGAGCAAATGGGTGGAAGTTGAAGTTAAAAAATATCTGTGATCCTATTCTGAGTTTACTTGACACTGAAGGTAATTGTCATGAGTTAGAGAGTCAGTGCGCAATTCATGCAGAAGGCTTTGTTGCTTGTGCTTAGCACCAAATCAGACAGATGACCTTTTTCACCTTATAAATTATAAGGCTGTTAAAACCATCAGTCTCTCATGGCCTAGCTCATCACAGGGGAAAGTAAACACTGTACTGAGCACCACGCTGCTGATGGACAACCCTGCAGCCACATGACAGCTTTGCTCCTCTCTCCTCATCACCCCTCCTCAGCATCTGTACTGCTCTACTGAGGCAGAAATAGGCCACAGATTACCTCCAAGGCCAGTGTGGGCACACTGGGAGGGAGGTGGACCCAGCTTTTCAAAGCCACGACACCTTGAGGCTTTCTGATGGACCATTACATGGTATATACAAAGCATGGGTGAAGAGGCACTTCCTACATGAACTGAATAGGTATTTATTTTCTGTTTTCACATATTTTTAACACTCTGGGATTTGCTGTGATTTGTTGTATTGTTGTCTTAATTGCACTGGCACTGTTTAGTGTTTGGTACAATGGGAGTTTCTGTTAAAGATGCTAAACAAGAACATGGCTGCGTGTGTGCATTCCTCTGCTGGGCACTTTTCAGCTCAAATGGCAGTACCTTGCTTCTTACCCCTTTATTTTTCTACAGCCAGCATATCACCTGTGCTGCCACTGTCATGGATCCTCAGTGAAAATAGAGGTTTCATGCCTGTCTTGCATCCATACTGTCTCTGACAATGCATGCTCTGCAGGCTGATCATGAACAGAGACAATGTATTCATCTTGTCAGTTATACCTTCATGAAACAGGTGTCACTGCTAAAACCATTTCCTACATATGAAATGGCTCACGGACCCCCAAGTGCCAACTGGGACACTGCGGTCACTCTGTAATGTAGCCCTGACTTGCTATAAGAGGCTACAAGAAAACAAAAAGGCACTGTGCTTGCCATCCCTTCCACCTTTCAGTTATTTGTCCTGAAGGATAACAGGAGTGGTTTGAATTCCTCAAGACTGTGACATTCCTGCATTTCCAGCATATACATTACAGTATTGATGGTGATACAGAGTCACTACAGAACAGAAACAGTGACTACAGCAATACAGAAACAACATAGGTTCAGCCTGTCACAGGCAGAAGTACCCAGCATTTGGACAGAAAACTAATGTGTCATCTATGTTCTTGAAAAATATCCAAGGGATTTTTCCCTTGTTATGTGCCTGAGTATAAAAATCCTCACGCAGAGCTCCAAATATTCCCCAAATTAGATATAAGTAATCAGAAATCAGTTGTAGCAAAAAACCTTCAACTCAAAACCTCCTAAAATGGCTGTCTACAGATAGCAAGAGCAAAATGTCACAGTCTTCGCACAAAAGAGAGATAATAGTCAATGTTTTAAATCATTTTTAATGTGTGCATTCAATACTGTAAGCTCTTTCTGTTTCCCCTCACAACTGACCATAGCCTTGCAGTTTGCAAAGAGGCTTTAACTTTTGTCTCTCAAAAACTCGATAAAACAAATAGTATGGGAATAGTAAAAGAAATTCTGAATGTTTTCTTTTGAGATCTCCAGTCAATCTAATCTTCAGTGAATGCAAGAACCCTCATGGACCTCAATTTCCTCTCCTCTTTCATGCAAATACTCTACCACATTTTAATCACAACAAATGGAAGCAAATGCTTCTTTTTCTGCACCCTTTCAAACTTTCAGATACATCAAAACCCCATTTTCTGGGGGGAGGACAGCAATGTAGATCTTCACTGTAGAAAATGCATTAAGAACATTCATCGGCAAAACCAGCAACAAAAAATATTTTTGACTGAAAGACCACAATCTGCAAATGCACATTTTCATTATCTCTTAGCCATTATATCTTCACCCGAAATCTTACATTTGTCCGCACTGTAGCTATTTGAATGTAAAGAAATGAGACTTACCTGCCTTTTTTGTATACCTCATGTATTTCCTTTCCTTGTCTGTGGGCTCTGCATTCAGTGGATAAAACCCATCCCCACAACAGGAGGAAGATGCTAAAATGCATTTTATGGGCAGTCAACATGTAACCTGAAGGTTCTGTATCCAGAAATAGTCCATACAAAAAGAAGAAAACCAAAATGTAGGTCCTGTTCCTCTTTTTAAGACATTATCGGTCTGATCGTTCTTGGAAGGATGTTTACTCATACAAAAAATCATCCTGCAGTATTTAATCTGGACAGTGGGGAAAGCAATTTCCACTAAACCTATAAATCCTTCTACGTCAGATGGCAGGGATTTTCTAGCAGCGTTGAATTCACGTATTCTCAGAGAACAATTATTTTTTGTCCAAACAGGCTATTTTATTAATTGGTTTAAATCGAACCCTTTTCAAGTACCTGTGGGTTATATTTGCCTGGCTAGCCAAAGTAGTGAAGTCGATCAGGCAGTTGTCATTAGTCAGACTTCATTCATGTAACTTATCTGTGTAGCAGTGCTGCTTGTTATAGACATTGCAATAGACTGAAAAGTGTTAAGAAACATGTATCAGTTTCCAGCAAAACCTAGCTTCCATTTAGCTCTCCGAGCAGCTTTTTGATCCTGTGTGTTTCTCTGCATCAATATACAGTGGTGCTGTGGCTGGAGTGGTCAGCGCTTTCAGGACTTGTGTCACGTACCTCACTGCTCTCCTGAGCAGGGTCTCTGGAAAGTATCCCAGTGTGCAGAGGAAGGGGGGGAGGACAGCAAGGGGGAGATAGCTCTTCTCTCTGCACAGGGCTGTTTGAAGGGATGCTGCTGAATCAGAGCAGCAAACAGCAGAGCCACAGAATCTCTTAGGTCCCTGGTGTGCTGGGTTATATGTGACTACAAAACCCTCGCTGGTGCTAAAGAACATAAACCAGCATAGGCAAAAACACCTGGGGAAGCCAGGGGCACTGCCCATCTCTTTGGAGCTCACGCCTGCATTGCCTAAGGCTCCATATTTACTCTCCTTCTCCTCAGTGCCTCTTCCCAGACCTTTCAGCTTTGGTCCCACTTGTGCCTTATCATGCAGACACTGCCCTATGCTCTGCAGACACCATCAGCCTTGTCCCGTCCCTTTGCTTACAAGGCTCACCTTACTCTGCCTGTTACCCATGGATTACTATTTTAGAGCAGTGTGTCAAGTCACCCATCTCTTTTCGTGAAAGCCATTTCTAAAAACCCTGGGGAGCAGACCTCTACCTGGTCTGAGCTCCCATGGCGTTATTGACTTCAGTGAACATCTACTACACTGCCTTGGGATCCATAAAAGTGTAGAATCATAGAATAGTTAGGGTTGGAAAGGACCTTAAGATCATGGGCAGGGACATGTCACACTAAACCATCCCACCCAAGGCTCTGTCCAACCTGGCCTTGAACACTGCCAGGGATGGAGCATTCACAACTTCTCTGGGCAACCCATTCCAGTGCCTCACCATCCTTACAGCAAAGAACTTCTTCCTTATATCCAATCTAAACTTCCCCTGTTTAAGTTTCGACCCATTACCCCTTGTCCTGTCACTACAGTCCCTGATGAAGAGTCTCTCCCCAGCACCCTTACAGGTCCCCTTCAGGTACTGGAAGGCTGCTATGAGGTCTCCACGCAGCCTTCTCTTCTCCAGGCTGAACAGCCCCAACTTTCTCAGCCTGTCTTCATACAGGAGGTGCTCCAGTCCCCTGATCATCCTCGTGGCCCTCCTCTGGACTTGCTCCAGCAGTTCCATGTCCTTTTTATGTTGAGGACACCAGAACTGCACACAATACTCCAGGTGAGGTCTCACAAGAGCAGAGTAGAGGGGCAGGATCACCTCCTTTGACCTGCTGGTCACGCTCCCTTTGATGCAGCCCAGGATACCGTTGGCTTTCTGGGCTGCGAGCGCACACTGAAGCTGGCTCATGTTCATTTTCTCATCGACCAGCACCCCCAAGTCCTTCTCCACAGGGCCGCTCTGAATCTCTTCTTTGCCCAACCTGTAGCTGTGCCTGGGATTGCTCCGACCCAGGTGTAGGACCTTGCACTTGGCATGGTTGAACTTCATAAGGTTGGCATCAGCCCACCTCACAAGCGTGTCAAGGTCCCTCTGAATGGCATCCCTTCCCTCCAGCATATCAACTGAACCACACAGCTTGATGTCATCGGCAAACTTGCTGAGGGCACACTCAATCCCACTGTCCATGTCAGCGACAAAGATGTTGAACAAGACCGGTCCCAACACCGATCCCTGAGGGACACCACTCATTACTGGTCTCCAGCCGGACATCGAGCCATTGACCACAACTCTTTGTGTGCAGCCATCCAGCCAGTTCTTTATCCACCGAGTGGTCCATCCATCAAATTGATATCTCTCCAATTTAGAGAGAAAGATGTCGTGTGGGACAGTGTCAAACGCTTTGCACAAGTCCAGGTAGATGACATCGACTGCTTTACCCTTGTCCATCAGTTCTGTAGCCCCATCATAGAAGGCCACCAAATTGGTCAGGCAGGATTTCCCCTTAGTAAAGCCATGCTGGCTGTCACCAAGCACCTTGTTGTTTTTCATGTGCCTTAGCATGCCTTCCAGGAGAATGTGCTCCAAGATTTTGCCAGGCACAGAGGTGAGACTGACTGGTCTGTAATTCCCCGGGTCATCCATTTTCCCCTTCTTGAAAATGGGGGTTATATTTCCCTTTTTCCAGTCGTTGGGGACTTCACCTGACTGCCATGATTTTTCAAATATGATGGCCAGTGGCTTAGCAACTTCATTCGCCAGCTCCTTCAGGACCCGCGGGTGGATTCCATCAGGTCCCATGGACTTGTGTGCGTTCAGGTTCTTAAGACGGTCTCGAACCAGATCCTCTCCTACAGTGGGCCCAGGGTCTTCATTCTCACAGTCCCTGCATCTGCCTTCCAAGACTTGGGTGGTGTGGTCAGAACCTTTGCCAGTGAAGACCGAGGCAAAGAATTCATTCAGAACCTCAGCCTTCTCCAAATCCTGTGTAGCCACTTCTCCTGAGAGCTTCCAGAGGGGGCCTACCTTGTCCCTAGTCTGTCTTTTATTCGCTACGTACCTATAGAATCCCTATAGAATCCGCAGGAACAACTCATTGAGAGCTACTGAAATTTCATTTCAACAACCAAGATTCATCAGAAGGGATTAAGACAGGTATAGCTGATCTTGTTTTAGGACTAAAAGTTAGACTATATTACTTCTCAGGGTCATTTCCAGCACTATTTCTTCCTGATTTTCCCAGAGGGAAAATGGTGGAATATTGGTATATGAGAACTAGAAAAAATGTGAAAAATTAAAATATTCAGCAAAGAGATAAAAGGTGTCTCTGTGCCCGACATATGAAAAATAAATCAAAAAATGAACAAAATATATTGTTAAATATTGTCCTCAGATTTTGCTTAATCTTGAGATTGGGTAGATGGAAAGTTAATTTTGCCTGTGTCTTCCATGAGAACAACTATGGGTTAGAGATATAGCACTATTTAAATTCAGTAAATAGAAGTCCTCTGGATACCAAACAAGAAAAGAACGGATAATTGGCAGTGAACAGTATTTTCAACAAGTTTGTATGTTTTCTAGTTTGTAACTGAGCTGAGAGCTGACTGATGTTTCCTTACACGATTCTGTTATTCAAGCTTTTCAGCTGATACATCTGGGGACAAGGCCCCGGGGATTTGTGTAAAATACTTTAAATGTTAATTCTGTTTTAGTTTCATTTGGTTCAATGATCCCTCAGCATTTTCCCTGTTCCCCCATCAAGTGAGTGTTCACAGACATAAAATTAAGCATACCCTCTTCTTTCCAAATTCACAGCTAGTGATAACGTAAAGCATTAACCTTCCACCCACACCTGGCAACGTGCACCAGATCTCAGAGCAAATTTGAAAATGCCAAATGAAATCTGTAATGCTACTGACTTTCTAACTTTCCCTTGGCTTCCGTGACTTTAACACCAGCTCTGCAGAGCGGAGACAGCCATCCAAATATGAAATGGTTACACCAAAGCCCTTGCAAACAGTCAGTAGCTGATCCACGGCCAGATCAGGAAGTCGAATGGACTGTAGATGTAAAGTTAAATGAACAATGATGAGTTTCACAGTAGGAAAGGCCAATTATGTTCTTTTCATGGCTGAAGCAATCTTTTCTGGAATGCACTTATTCTTGAAACGGGATTCCACGTTTATTTGGGTTAGAGTAGGAGCTGAATGAAAATGATAATCCACAAGACAAAACAAAAACCCTCACGTCTCAGGCAGCCGAAACAAATTATATGGAACAGGAAAGGTAAAAAAATGTAGAGTTCTTGCTCAAGCAGAAATGAATAAGGTTTGACCCCTTCGTGTTGGAGGGCAGCTGCCCCTGGCAGCCTCTCCCCAGAGACACCACCCCAAGCTAACGATCAGCTTAGGGGCCTGCTCACCACCCACCAGCTGGTGTTGCTTTCCCTGCTCCAGGGCTTCATTGCTTGGTCACTTAGTTTCTCAGAGGAGTTCAGTGGGACCTTGGGCTTTTACTTCATTATTGAGGCTATGTAAATGAGATTTCCCAGGCTGTTTGAGACTAGAATCCCATATTTCCTGGATTTTCATTAACAAAAGACGAAAAGGAACTTTTACGAAAGCAAACATTTAATTCCATTTGACCCAATCGTATAATTAGAATTTGTTAAATAAACAAGTTTTGAGCCAACCAAAGATACACTTTTTCCATTCGCCCTCAGAAAACTCAACTATTAGACAAGTTCTATTTATAACCCATCTATCTCCAAAATGAGGACATAGTCGGAAGAAAAGATAGGCTTTTCCTTTTTCTGCCTTTGAGTCAGCTGCATACTGAGGTGCTGAACTTGTAAGGAGCAGAAATCCAGTCTGAAGGCACAGCCACACAAACCACCAGCCACCATAAGAAACCAGGAGTGCTTCCAGTGCCCAAGAGGGCAAGGCACAATGCTGTGTAAGCATCTGCTGCAGCGATAACTCCAGTCAAATCATGAACTGGGCCTTCTCTTGTTTAATTAATTACCCAAAGCTTCAAACAGAGCAGTAATACACAGTATAAGCTGTGTAAATACACCTGGAGCTATAATCAGACTGCAGCAGCCACACTTGAAAAAGCCAATAGCGTTTACATTTCTAACCTCATCCTAATGGGTGTCTGCCTTCAAAAGCTTCTAATGCAAACATGGATGAATGCGTCGCTGTACCTCTGTTGTGATTTATGTTTGCAGGAGCTGGAGGAGCATGTGTACATGTGTAACTAATAGGATGCTGTTTGACCTATGAAAAGTTATTTCCCCCTATGCAGCTGTGTCTCCAGGGCACACTGGTCACAGTAGGTTTTTACATTAGTGCCTTCAATCATGGGTGTTGTCAGAGACTTTAAAAATCAGGCTTAATGTGGAATTATTGGTGTTTCTGCATGTATTACGTGTGTCCCTTTTTAACAAGTATACTTCTATTCTTTGGGACATTCACAGGAGACCAGTTCTGGCTCTGTGTAAGGTGGATATGTCACCTGGATCCTTCGTGTTTGTTGGCTATAGCACCATCTCCAAGGAGGATATTAATACAGATGATTAAAAGAATTTGAACAACCTAGGGACAAACATCATATCCACTGAGTTTGACTATGGTGGTGTCAGCAGAACTGGTTGCTATTCATAGCATTTGTAGCTCTGCTCTTTGCATGGCTTGAAACCAAACTTTCCAGGAAGTTGAGAGGACGGCAGAAGTGAGAATACACGTATTTACACTGGGGTGATTAAAACTAAAGGAGCCCACACAGAAAAAGGGAAAGCAGATATATCCTCTGCAGGCACAAGAGGTAAATATACTCTTTTCCAGTCTGTAACTTTATGGAGAGCGGAGATCAGGAGCTGCTGTCAAGAGTGGGGCAGGGGAAATGTCCAAACAGGAATATTTTACTTTTCAGTGTTAAAGATCAATGCATGTGCTGGCACAAGCGTGCATGAGGATAGGAATCAGGACACTTTATACTTGCCAAGGATTTCACTGCAAATACCTTTTGTGCTTTGTTATCATATTTGTTTTTATGCCCCTGCTCCTCTCTGGTCTCTCTTGTACCCCTTGCTTATAATTTGCATCAGGGCAGATTCTTCATGGCAAACCCTGGCACTACTCCAGGTAGCTATGAGGACATTGGTGGACCTCAGGAAATCATAAACACTAATGAATAATTAGATTTCCATGCAACATAGAATGGCAGGGAGAAGCGGCAATGAACCCACGACCCCAAGCCTTCTTATCACAGAATAAAAATCAGATAGAGGCAAGGCACTGTACATGTGCCTCTAAGCCGCTACAAATCCCTAAATGGATTGTGCATTGTATGAAAGGCAAGGGAAATAGGCCAAGCCTGAACTGGGCAGAAACCTAAAAGGCTACAGCAAACAATGTGCTTGAGTGAATTGCAGTGCTTCAGGATGAATGCATTCAGCTGCTGTTTCTCGCTGCTGAAATGAGTAACAATGCTGCAGCACCCCAACGAGGCACATCTTTAATACAACTCTGGTTTCATCAGAGCTCTTTCCTCAGGGGTGTCTTTGTCCACCGAATGCTTCTTTTCTCCCCACAAGATGTGTCATTGTGCCTGTGGAGACATATTTGAGTTTGGGAGTGTCTTTATGTGCCCTCACACTCTGCCTGAGAGATTATGTGGATTGCGTGCTGAGCTGTGTCCTTTTCTTTCAGTCAGTTCTGCAATTCCCCAGAGCTGCGTTAGCTGGATTAGGAGGCTTTGTGTGCACTTGGCCATGGGGCACCTGGCATTTTTACATGGACATTGTACTACTAAAACTCGGGGGGGGGGGGGATCTTTTAGAAGTAAAGGGTAAATAAAAGATAAAAAGCCACTTTTAGAAGGGTACTTCACTGTTAGCAGTTCCAGAGAGCTGAATTTAAATATTGAAACATTCATACTAGTGCCTAGTGCAGCCTGTTGGACAGTATTTTTGTCTGCTACTAGCGGATATACTAGAGGAGGCAGACATGGGATGCTACGGGTGTTAAAGATTTCCCTGACACTCGCCCATATGTTCTAATTCCCAGAGCACACAGCACACTCATTTTACCAGGAGGGATTGCTCCCTTACAGGATGTGAGTTTTGCTCTGCTTGAAGATCAAGAACTAAATGGTATGAAAATATTCATAGCTTAAAATTATGCTCTGCACATCCTGGATAGAGACTAATTTCACTTTGACTAATAGATTCTGGTCCTCAGCCCTCCTATCCTGCCCTTTTTTTAGTAAGTACATTTCTTACACACACAACCCTAGCAAAAAAGGGCTTCCCAGTTTCCTCTACAGTTCTTGCAGCCCATCTGCATCACTCCATGGGGAATTTTATCAGTAATACACTAAGCGCCCCTGCCTGTCAACCAAGAAATTATTCAATATGCTTTTCAAAAGACAGCAACAAAATGGAAGGAAACAGAAGGGTGGTGAGTCAGAAATTCTTATACGCAAACATTGAGACTCCAACAGGGCCCCCTCGAAGGGAAAGCTAACACAGGTGTGAATAACAACTACAGAACTGTCAATAACAATTCAGAGAAGGCTGAAGTGCTTAATAAGAGAGTTGGTCTGCCAATATTCATAGGGGATTAAAGGAACAACTGGAGTAATTACAGCCCTCAGCCTGACACTGATCCCAGGCAAAATATTGGAATGGCTGATATGACACTCAATAAATAAAGAGTTAGAGGGTAATTTAATTAATGTCAATTAGCATGGCTTTAAAGAAAAAATAGATCTTTCCAAGCTAATTCTTTTTTGATTAATTTAAAATGTGTTTGCTGGAGGAAATGAAGCTATTCAGTGTGCTTCTGTAGGGCTTTTAATGTTGCACCACATGGCATTTTGATTGAGGAACTGCAACAATGCAGCGTCAAGATACAGAAAATATTTGAAAACTGGATAAAAGCCCCATATTGAATATGACTGTAAATGGCAAATCTTCATCAGGTAATGCAAATACCTTCTCAAAGACACCAGTTCCTTTTCCTGTTCTGTTCTTGTCAGTAGGGAAGAATAGAACAGGGGCTGCTTCCTGAATAAGCCTGCAGTGGCATGAAGGAAATCAGAAAAACTGAAGGACGACTGACAAGGAGTAAATGGAGTATCATAGGAAAAGCCCGGACTCTTTACGCTGTTATTTGACTACAGCTTACTGCAAAACTATACAGCTAACAAACAGTCAAGAACGTGGGTCATAACTTTAAGATGAGGAGAAGAAACTCTGGACATTGATGGAGAATTTTCTTGGAAAATTAGCCAAACAGTGCCCTTCCATACCAAAAATAGCCAACATTTGCTAGGGAATATTGTAAGAGTATGAAGGTTATATTACCGGTGTACACAATGATGCAGACTGTCTGAATCTTGAAAGCAAGGGTTCTCCTCTACTGAGCTAACCAGCAAGGTAAAGATTTATTGAAACAGCTTTATTAAATCTGCTACAAAACTCCGTGGCTGGAAGACCCCAAAAGACGTATTTGAAATAGAAATAAATTGATATTTGTGTGTTGGTTTTTTTTTCCTAACAGTACCAATGAAGTTTGTTTCTCTACAAGTGTCATTTTTAACTAAAGATAGTATGATTTTCTGGAGGAGACAGGCCAGTTCTCAGACAGGGATAATCTGCGGAAGTACAATAGCCAATGCTATTGGACTCATAAGGGAGTGCTGATTAGATGATCAAATAGTCAAGAAGTCAGGCTCAGAACCATCAATTATTGGCATCAGCTAACATGGCAAAATCTAACAGTGCATTTGAAAGACAAATTTGTTTCGACCTGACAACCTGTGTTGAATTTGGCAGTGATAATTAACTTCAGAAGGCAGTATGTTATAACAGCTTTATGTAATTATTGGTCAAAAAGAGGTTTTTAAATAACAGATTATAATAATTTATATTTTTTTTAATAAAGACAAGCAAATATCATAGTATTATCCCTTGGCAGATACACTCTGAGGTACACACTGGTTTTCAGTAAGCTGCTGCTTGGAATCACCCTTGTCACTGAGTAGACCCTCCACCAGCCAGCCACAAATGATCTGTTTGGCCACCTCTCACAGGACTCACATGTTTCAAATATGGCTTCAGCATCACTTTTAACTTTCTCAGTTGAGCACTAGTCACCTGTATAGCTTACCTGGGATTTATTCAGCGATGAACAGGGCAAAGAAAAGAACCATTTTCAAGCTACATAGTCTACTAGCAGCTTCTCACCTCCCAGCAGAGCTGGGGTGCTCACCTGTCCAAATTCCTTACCTGCAGCCTAGACAGCTACATCCAAGCCAGCCATTAGGGGCTGCTGGGGAATTGTTTCTAGGAAACAGTACCTCTTACCCTGAGGCAGCTGTCTACATCACTCAGGTGCATTGCCTTCCAGCAGAGGCTGTCTCACCGCCCAGCGCTGGTGTACAGAGAGCTGTGCCATGTGATCCTCCTCATGGCCTTGTGAGAGCATTTCCCTAAGTGTGCAGAGTCAGTGATGTGAGTACTGTCAGCAAGTCCCACCCTTCTACTCTTATTTTGTTCTCATCTCAATTTGTAGGTTGAATACCCATGGACAACCTGTCCAAATGGTTTCCTACATGTTTCCCCACACTGAAGTCATTGCAGCCCTTTACGTTTAGCATAAAGAAATCCAGAAGCTTTCGTTTTCCTCTGTGAATATCCTGCAGCGTCTCCAGCTCTGACAATTCTGAGATATTTCATGGGTTGCACTGACATTGGAACATGACTTAGATTGGGGCAGCTCTAATAACAATATTCCTTGAATTCCTGTGCTAAAATTATGTTAGTCTGACATTTGGATGTACTGAAGCTCTGCGTATTTTACACGGTCATTTGGAAAATTACTGGTTGGCTCCTTTTTCTCTGCTACTGATCTTCATCACTATAACACTGATGCCTCAAGCAGCAATAAAAAACAAATTGAAAGGTATTATGAACTGCACAGAACACACTAGGAAGAGACCAGCAAACAGAAGCCACAGATCTGTAACGTGCAACTCTGATTTTAGTGGCCAACTTCTAAAAGCTGCTAGATGGGTTATCACAGATAAACTTGATTGTCACAGTTTCCCCACCACAGCTGGTACTGTTTAGAGCCTCTGGATCTCAAACTGCCTGCAGTGCTTCTAGGTCTTGAGATCTGTGATGAAACAAGAAATGTCACAGCAGACTGTGTCTCCCTTAGGCTGTTGCCAGTAAGTGTAACCCTGCAGGCACTCACTTGTTTTGTCTTCCCCATGGCAGGGGGTTGGAACTAGATGATCTTTAATGTCCCTCCCAGTCCAAACCATTCTATGATCCTTGGATTATTTTGGCCTGTTTTCTCAACCAAGTAATTCCCTGTCAAGAATTCTTGTACTGAATGCAGCTTGGATTTGCACTCTTAAAAAAAGAAATATTCTAACTGAAACAATTGCCTGCTTTATCTCTGAGGTTCGCAATTTAACAAAGCACTCACTTGCTCAGTTTGACTGCTGTTGTTAATGTCTTTATACAAATAATGGGCTAAATACATAGTGAAGCACATTGGGTATTGCCAACAGCTTAGCTTCTGTCCCTTGTCTGCAGATACCATATGGTGTAATATGGGAAGATGCAAGGCTGTAATTAGTAGAACATTAGTCTGATAGGAATATTTATCTAAAATAAAATGTTAATAAGAGGTCTTGTTTTGCCGCAAGAGACTGCAAGTGTACAGGAACCAACAGATGATTATGTAGCATAGAAATCACTGCCATTAGCAAATGAGCAAGCTTAGTATGTCTGTGGAGCTTCTGGAGTAGTAGTTTCCTGATTATTAGAGCATCCTGTTTGTACCTCTGCAGAATGAGGGGATTCCTCAGGCCTGAACATGCTGTCACCATTACTGGGTATAGCTGTGCTTCCTGCACTGACCTGGGAGCAGTGATTAAGCAGGGGACATCCAGCCCAGCAAGGTCAGAGAGGCCTTGAACTGCCATGAGCAGAAACTGCATGTGAAGAACAGTGCCAGCTCCTGAAAAGGAAGGGGTACAGTGTTGGGGTTGTAATGGGACAGTGAACTGTGTTACAGAAAAACCCAGTTTTTTGGTTTTTCAGCTTCCCCACATGGTTTCACCGTTGTTTCTTCCTTTCCAAACCATGTCCGTGGCAGTTACGTGAATCTGCACATCCCACTAAAGCTGTCACAGGCGGGGCCATTGAAAAGAGCCACTGAAGTGTACAAGCGAGCACGAGGCTCAGTGCTGGGGGGACCAGGGCACAAAAGGTCCATCAGAAAGGTCTCAGCAGCTCACTGAGGTGGAACAGACAGAAGAGGCAATGTTTATCTTATATGGTTCTGTACCCAGATAAAATAAACTGGATGCACATCTCTTTGCAAACACACTAGCAGACTGGTAAGAGTTTAAAACATATTAGATACACCTATAAAAGAGAAAAGCCCTGACAAAAGCACAGACATAGTTAATAGAGGTTTTGCTATGACCATTTTGGGTTCTCACATTGCTTCTCCACATTTGTCCTCCTCCTGCACATTTGTCCTCTTTAACCTCTCACACTCAGCACCTTACCTTCCTAATTCAATCTCTTGCTCTCATTTCAGTGCACGATCAAGCCAAAGTATTCAGAAGCAAATAAGCCGCAGCAGCAGCAGGGCAATGCTGCTGTCTGTCCCCCAAGACTTGCCCACTTTGTCCCTGAGCAGCTGTCTGTCCTCCAAAACATGTCCACATTGTCCCACATCAGCCACCAGTGCCGCTGCCTTTTGCTTGTGTCCCACCTGGGACTGGCCTTAGCCCTCTGGGAATCAGACAGGATGGTAGGTGGGCCTTACAGCCAGCACTGAAGTGTATGGCTGCTCCTGTAACAGCAGCCCGGGGAACATCTGCAGCTTTTATTTCCATTGGGGTGCAGGGACATAGAGAATAAGGAGAAGAAAGGCAGCAGCAGTGCAGGCAGGCTCCCACCTGCTGGAGACAAGCAGCTCCACAGCTACTTTTCCTGGCTGCCTGGCAAGAGGGTTCCTAACGGATGGGGGCCTGGCAGCGATGTTCAAGCTCTGCAGCCTCAGCATCATCACCCAGAGGCCAGGGTGAGTTGGGGAGGAGGGGTCTGGTGAGCAGCTTGGAGCCGGCTGCACGCTGGACATCCGGAGCAAGCCACGGCAGGAGCAGAAAGGGAAGGAGGCACAAATGCAGTACAAAAACTCTTCCTGAGGGGAGGAATCATTTCTTCCTGAAAAAAGCAAAACATGACTCGGCTTTAGTATATGTGTGGCTTTGGAGGGTCTCACTCATGCGATTTGGTGTATCAGGCAAGTTTACACCAGCATGAAAAAGATACTGTAAGCAGACGTGTATTTGTACCTGGAAGGAAACAACACCTTCTTGGTACCCTCTGGAAAAGGGAGAGGATCGGGGAGGTCCCTCGTGGCCAATAAAACTGCCCAGGGCGGGGAAAATGTGAAAAGATCCAGGTTGCCACAGCCCAGAGCCACCCTAACACACGGATATTTGAAGACCTCAGGGGAGGCAGCTGAGCAGCTCCTGCAGGTGGTAAAATTCACCCAAAGGTGAAAAAAATCCCAAACAAAACGTACCTATCCTTTATTCCCCCTCCCCCTTCAAATGGCATCACTCTAATTATGGAAAGCTGCTGAGCATTAGTGGGTTTGTTTGTGGCTTTGGTTTGAATGGCTGTTTCAATGAACTCTTAGGAACTTGAAAATGGGCTCTGATTTCTTAGGCCAAATCCTTTCTCCTCTCTGGCAAGAGTGAATTTGTTATCGGGGGCTTGATACTAACAGCATTTAAATGGTTTATCCTTGAAGGAAAATAAAGTAATTCTGTCAGAGAAAAGAGCTAATAGAAAGGGAGACAGTGGTTTGAGATGCTCTGGGCAAGGACTCAAAAAGCAAACTGTGAGCATGTGTAGTTGCAAGTTTAAGCCCAGACACAATCCAGGAAAAGCTGAAATCTGCTCTGGAAATTTAGCCCATGGTATCTAGGACCACAGTGACTGAGCTTTGTGCTGAATATATAAAGCATTTTGTGATGAATACATAAATCATAACGTGTCTGGGAAAACACCATGCGCTTGTGAAAGAAAGAATGTTCTAGTATCAGATTTAAGTTTTTATTTGAAGGAAGAGAAAGTTAAAGTTTTGATCTTTTCCATTGTCATGGTTTAAGCGCAGCCATAACTCAGAACCACGCAGCCGCTCTCTCACTCTCCCCCTTCCCCACCCCACCCCCCGATCCCAGAGGGATGGGGAAGAGAATCAAAAGAATGTAACTCCCACGGGTTGAGATAAGAACAGCCCAGTAACTAAGGTGTAACACAAACCACTACTGCTACCACCAATAATGATAATCATGATAAGGGAAATAACAAGGGAAGAGAATACAACTGCTCACCACCCGCTGACTGATACCCAGCCGGACCCAAGCAGTGATCTAGCCCTTCCAGGTACCTGCCCCCAGTTCATACACTGGGCATGACGTGCTGTGGTATGGAATACCTCTTTGGTCAGTTGGGGTCAGGTGTCCTGTCTCTGCTTCCTCCCGGCTTCCCCTCCTCCCTGGCAGAGCATGAGACTCAGAAAGTCCTTGGTCACAGTAAACATTACTGAGCAACAACCAAAAACATCGGTGTTATCAGCGCTGTTCCCAGGCTGAAAGTCAGAAACACAGCACTGCACCAGCTACGAAGAAGGAGAAAAATGACTGCTACTGCTGAACCCAGGACATCCATGATCAAAAAATGGAAATCCAACACAACTGCACTCATCCATGGAGACTGAAGACTTCCCTGTGTAAGAGGAGACTCTCTATGAGACAGACCTGCTTTCCCCTGCCTACAGTGGGCTGCAGGTAGGATCTTTATATTTCTGGCAGAGAAAAAAAGGAGTGCTAGAGAAATATGTGGGAGCCCTGTGCAGAGCAGGGAGACATGGAAGAGCTGCCCCACATGCCTGTGAGGCCCCAACAGGCCCATTACCTTCAGCAGCCAGTGCATGGTGTCATGCTAACACCCCGAGCTGAGCCCTGAGAACTCTGCTTCTCCAACACTTAAAAAAGGAACCACAGGGAAAAAAGCCACAACAGAGGAAAACGAAACAAACCCAAACCCTTACAATCACCTTCCCCTCTCCATTAAAATATTTCTGCAAGCTTTTCAGGCTTGTCCCTTTTGTTCACTTCCTTCATTTCCCTACCTTCTTGGAGCAGTAAGACTGAGCAAGGATGTGAAATAAACCCAGAAAAACCACAAAGCAAACGTTTCTAAAAAGTCTGTTTTGAGACAGAAAATGTTGGTGAGCTTTTTTTTTCAGACTTGGTTCTTCAGAACCCCAAAGTCCCAGAACTTACTGGGATTTCTATAAAGCGCTGTCTGTTCTTTTTTGTCTTGTTCTAGTGTCAGAGCTAAATAGCAAATGGTTGTTATTAGTTTCTACATACTTTTTGCACATGGCTTCTGCAGCTTCAAGAGCTCATCTCTCCATTTAGTATTAGAGGCACTGTCCAGTATGCTGAAGCCAAAACCCCATTAACAATCTCCAGGCTGGCATCTCTTTAACAGCAACATCTTTCATAGCCCAGACAAAGCATTAAAAATCATTCAGCATTTTTAAGAGATGATTAAGATGATCTAATGGGGCTGTTCCATCTCTGATGTCAATAATCAGATGTTTTCATCTCATTGCTTTCTATTGCTGTCACGAAATTTTCTGTTTATTATAGTCACCCATGAGCAAAAAGCAGTTGGATTTTGCTTTGTGCTGAGAAGCATAAAGCTGCTCATGGATTTGACTGGTAAAAAACCAGGTGTGTGAAAAAGGCTCAGAGAGGGGATGATAACTGTTTTTTCTGCTCACATCAGTAACCAGCCCCCATTGCTGGCATGGCAGTCTGCTGAGAAGCCTCATTTGCACATCCAGGTACCACCAGCTGACAGCCTTTGGTGGTCAGGGACTTCTGGAGGTGTCTTCCTTGGGCAGCATTAGCCTGGGCAGCAGCTCCATGGTGTTCCTTTACTCTGATCTGCCACAGTGGCTAGTTTAAGCCATGGAACAGTTTGGGGTGCTGCTGGCCAGGCTGCCGCATTGGCAGCACAATCCCTCAGCAGCGGTGCCCCTGCTCTCCTGTCCCCAGGACTTAGGACTTAAAGAGGAAATTCTTTCCTGTAAGGGTGGTGAGGCACTGGAATGGGTTGCCCAGGGAGGTTGTGAGTGCTCCATCCCTGGCAGTGTTCAAGGCCAGGTTGGATGAAGCCTTGTGTGGGATGGTTTAGTGAGAGGTGTCCCTGTCCATGGCAGGGGGGCTGGAACTAGACGATCTTGAGGTCCTTTCCAATCCTAACTATTCTATGATTCTATGATTCTATGACTTAGGGATATGGAAAGTCTTTAGGGACAATGTCATGCTCCTGGACACAAGCACAGGGCTCTTCCAGGTTGCCTTAACACGAGTATACATGAATGGCAATAACTCTAAGGAATCACTTACACAGAAATTTGCAGCATTCAGCCTCGCTCACACAGCCTGAAAACCTCGCTCCGGCTGCACCCATTAGTTGCAAAGCTAATTACCTGCTGCGCCTCTTTTGAAGTCTCTGCCTATGACAGTATCTCCGCTGCCAGCCTTTCTGCCTGTTTGAAGTCCGTTTTCCTGCACAGAACTTACTTTGTTCTCACACTTCTTACAGATTTAATCTGCTTTCCACAGCTTGGCACCACTGTGGAAAAGCAAGGTGAAACGCAAAGGAGACGAAAGACAACCCCAACATCTGAGAGGTCTTCTGTCATCTCCCATTCACATGTCACAGCTTGCGGGGCTTCACCTACTTATATACATTTATTTTGCGTAAGTCAATATCCTGTAAAATATAAAATGCTCAAGTAAAATGGAACAATTCTTGCTTGAAGCCATAACTAAAATTCCTTCCAAATTTTTCTTGTTAGATCATCAGTAAATCAGTAGGAAGATTCCTATCAGATCATGGTGAAAATAAACATAGCAAAAAAACAGTCCTCACAAGTACAAGTCACTCTCCTATATGTGGATCAGTTTTATTATATCTGTACCCTTAGGTCACAGAATAACCATAATGATTTTTCCTCTTAACTGGTAATTCTTGACACTATTGAAGTTTCGGTGGATTTGGCCTTCCAGTGAGTTTTGGTTTTGACATCGTGGCTTTGGAAGAATACCTCAGGCCCTCTGCTGGGGTGGGTGAAGGTGCTGCGTACCTCCCCCTGCAAGGGTGACTCTGGCACAGCCTGGAGCGATGGTGTCAACTGCAGAGGAGTCCAGGAACCAGCTTCTAAATCCTGAATTCCTCAAGGAATGTCTTGAGGGAGGGAGAAGAAAGTAAGTGAGTCAGTGTGAAACGCATTGCTTCCTTGCAAGAGGAAATAAAGGTCCCAGGAGCCTCCTGATGGCTGGAAGGGTGAAAGCCTATGTGTGTGCGTCAACCATGACACTGTCTGCTGGGATCCAGGCAGCTGCCCAGTCTGCTGCCAAAACCCCTGCTGCTTAAGCTGGGTTTGACCTCCTGCTTTTCACAGCTGGTTTCCTTGTGGCTGCTGGAAGGTGAGGGCTGAATGCCCTGGCCCCACATGCAACACAACCCTGTTGCAGCTGCACCCTGCTCCTTGTACCTTCCCAGGGAGAATCCATGCAACCCAGCATGACCCGATGCCCGTCAGCCAGCCCCAACCACCCATAGCTGTGACCAGGGAGCTGGCATCACCCCACCCGTATGTGAAGGCCTGGCATTCCCAGGGCTGGATGGGGGCATCTCCCGGCACACGACCCCTGCAGTGCCCCCTCCTGCCTCCCTCCTCCGCCACATCTGCATCATCAGGCTATGGTGCAACATATTGTACTCTTTAGAAAACAAGCTCAGTGCTCCTGGAATTAGGATCCGAGTGACGCTGCCTGAATCATAACCTTTAAAAAATAGCAGACTTTTTTTGTGGTCTATTTTTCCCTCAGTGGAACAAAGCCGGATTTAAAGGTCTGCTGTGGGTGGATGATTGCAACCCTTGATCCCCAGCCAGAAGCATTACATTACATAAAGAGTTTTTTCTTCATTAGGAATTAATCTGTGCTAACCAACTGTCAACTGCTGGTAACGACCGCTTATTAACATGCTGCCCTCCCCTGACGAGGGTCATTTAGCTGACTTATTACATCAGATGTAATATGAAAATGCACTTATCCATATCCCAGGCAAACAGCGACCAGCTTTCCTCCTGCCTGCCCGCGAGGGTGCTGGTGCAAGGGAGCGAGAGCAAGGGTTCATTCTTCTTCCTGCCTCTCCGCTTGCCCGGCTGCAGGACGTGGACTCAGCTCATCAGAGCTTCTCCGCTGGAAAGCTGAGCTGATAAGAGACACATCCTTATGGAAGTCCTGCTTTGGATTCTACTGGGGGCATTATTTGCCACGATGTCAGGAACCAAAGTTTGCAGTGATGCAGAAGGCGTGGAAAAGCACTTGTACGCATTCATGGCATGTGTGAGTTTATTGATGGTGAAGTCAGGAAAAGGGGTTATTCTGCCTGGTAGAATTTTTGGAAGCATTCAAAACTAGTCACTTGTGGGCTGCCAGGTGATCTGAGCACGTGTTATGGAAAAGATAGGGCTGTTGTTCATGGATGAGTTATCAGCTCTATGCAGTATAATGAGGCATTAAATGAAATCACTGAAAAACATTAAAGAAAATCAAATTCTAACCTGAAACCACGCCGCTTCTTCTGCAGAAGGAAATGGTGGGGGTGAACAGGGCTCATACTCATGGCTGCAGAAAGGCTGCTGTCAGGCTTTTCTGTATACAAACCAGGTGGCTTCAAGGAAGGTCACAGACAGAGTGGAGGTCACCTAGTCCAAAGAAGTGAAGAGCAGAGGACACCTGATACATATCTGCACAAACTTAGGAGCATAAACTTTCCCTTACATCCACTGCAGGTAGCACAGGGCATAACGGACCCATGTTACAGCTAGGGACATCCAGCCTGGCTACCAGAAAACACTTTCTAACTTTGAGGCTGGTTGCCCACTGGCATAAACTGCCCAGGGAGGCTGTTGGTTTTGAGAGCAGGCTATACGGGTGTCTGTCAGAAGTCACTTAAGTGCGGTTGATGCTGCCTTTGGGTGCAGGAGCTGGCTGCTGGCCTCCTTGCCAAGACCATTTTGCCTGTGGCAGCACTTGGCATGGTGACCTTGTCCCTGTGGTGGGGACATGCCCCAGGTCTACCACTCCTTGGCTATCAAGTGCCAGTGTGGGGCCTGGTCTGAGCCTCACTGAGACCTCACAGAGACCTGGCACACACCAGCACTCTGCCCAAGCACGCAGGCACTGAGCTCAGCAGCTTCACCCTCTCCAGCCTTCCTATCCCTTAAGAAACATTTTTCAGTGTCTTTCCCTCTTCTGTGGTGCCCTCAGCTTGTTTCTGGGCATTCACGCTCTCCTCTTGCAGCCTCACAGGGAGCAGAAACCAGGGGCAGGACAGACACCAGAAGATGGCTGAGGGGTGTCTGCTTGGCAGCAAGTGCGTGTGAAGTCTTCAAGTCCGTTACCCGCTCTAATGACAGCAGGAAGTGTGGAGGCTGTGCTGAGCTATGAGCAAGGTGCCCAAGGTGTTGAGACATGTCCAGGTTCAGGGAGGCAGCTGGGAAATGGCACTGAGGTAGCTTAATACCGCAGTGCTGAGCAGAACCTGACAGCCAGCTGGGTGGGTGAGCCCGAGGGCTCATGAGAGATGAGCATCAGGGCATTCAGGCTGAGCTAGGGACCAGGGGCATGCCTTGGAGCAGCCATGAGTCTTTAGGGCAGCGTCTCTCCTGGGAACAGACGTGCCCGGAAGCGACTGTGAGCATTTTAAGGTCTTAGGTAGCAGCCCAGTAACACCAGATGGAGAGATGGAGGAATGAAACTCGGGATCTACATTGTGTCCTGGGTGGCTGCTCCGGTCCTGGGTGCACTGGTGGATCCTCCTGAGGACCTGAGCACACCAGGCAGCCGGGCCAGGCCCACACGGCTGTGTGCTGAGCATCTGCACCATGTTGCTTGGTAGCTGATGTGAGGGTAAGCCTCGGACTTCTTACTGAGGCTGATTCCTCTTCAGTCAAATCAGATTCTTCTTTCTTCGATTCGTACCGTGCTGTTTTACCTCCTCCCAGTTAAACTCATCGGTTTATCGGATTCATACGGTAAGGGAATGATCTTAGGGACAGAGTTTGTACTTGTAAACCAGCCTCAGCAGTTTCTTCCCTTGGCAGAGCACCAGCACAAAGGTGGTTTGTACTGGAGCTGTTACTCATTTGTTTCCATGGCTTTTTTCACCAGCTGAGACGTGGGAAGAATACCGACACGCTGCAATGTTCACGTCAGCTGCCAGAGGACTGAGGAAGAGGAAGCGCAAATGCTACAGCCACGACGGAAGAGAAGCTGGAGAAGTGAGGAGAAGATAGTGGCTTGGCAAAATACTGCCTTTGGCACAGTCACAGAAATCCTGCAAACACACATTGCATCTGCAGAGCAGGACACCAACCTCCCTCATGGACAAAGCACACATGCAGAGCCCTCACCCCGGCCCCTGAGGAAGAGAAACATTTCTTTCAGTGTGCCATCCTGGGGACAGATCAGAGCTGTTTGAGGCAGACCAACACTGATCCCACAAAGAAAGGGTCTCATGGAGAGGCCAAGCCCTGCAGGAATGTCCTTTGTCACCTTCCCTGGGGTGGCAGTTTGAATCCGTGTCACCATCATGGCTGGAGGTGATGGCGAGGGTGATGGTGAGGGTGACGACCACCTGAGATGGTTAGTGTCTCCAGGTGTGGTCCAAGCAGGAGTTCCCTTTCCTCCCTACATAGTCTTACAAAGTCCTCCTCAGCTCTGTATCTGAGCACCTACCTATATGCATTAGATGCTGAGGCTTCTATCTGGTGCAAATGATCTGGCCTTGCTCTTGCCCAACTCCCCAGAGAGTGTCCTGTCTCTTTGCCTAACAGCTAAATAACTCTGCCTTTCCTGTTCTGTGGAATGGCAGCTCTCTTGAAACTCCAGATTAAAAAAGAACAGTAATTTTGCTTGGAGGCTGCTGCAGCCACAGCCTGTGCTCAGCATTGAAGGTCTCCTCGCAGCAGTACCTATAAAATGTGGTCGTTATGCACCTTAATAAGAAAAGTTTAAAATCTCATGGTCGAAATGAATTTGGACCCTAATAAAAGTCCAGATAAAATGGAAAGAGCCAGGAGGCTGGAGAGTTTTACAGCTCTAATGTTCTGTCCCATTTCCCAAAATATATTTGTTCAAGTAATACAAACTGTCGTTACAATTAACTTGTCCTTTCATTTCCCTCTCTGAATTCCCTCTAAGCTAAACACACAATTTTCTTCTATAAATCTGCGTGACAAGTAGAGCAATAAAATCTCTTTCATTTTTTTCCCCCACATCATTTATATGCATTTTGCATGGATTGAGTTGCCAAGCACTTTTCCTCAGCTAATTTCTATGGTTGCAAGTGCACAAATCCACACCCGGACACCCCTACAAATCCTGTGGGAGTAGTCCAGTTTGCACAACTGGCCAAGATAAGTCTTATTCGTTTTCTCAAAGGCAGGAAATCTCAAAAATCAGGCACCAAAGTATCTGTTAAGGGCTTTGCTGCTTGATCCAAGGAGTGAGCCATGCAGGGTTGTCCTGCTTCCTGGGTCCCCTGCAAAGGGACGGCTGGGGAGGCCTTTTGTGACATACCAGTGATATAGCCCCCATCTCTCCGGTGCTGGCAGGGTGAGCTGGGAGGTGGTGGGACACCTGGAGGCTGTGCAAGTCTCCTTGTGTTGGTGTGGAGAGGCCTCTGCCGGGTGTTTCTTTGCCCTGGGCTGCCCAGGCATGTGGCTCGCACATGAAACTCTGGCTAAGGACCAGCTGATGACACCCATGGCCAGCACTGAGCCCAAACCTCTAGCAAAAACAGCTGTATCACTGCACCGCACCACCCCACAGCTGGTGGGGATGCTACCACTTCTGGCAGAGGATAGCTTTTTCTTGCCCAAATCAAGGAGTGCCACATGGTGAAGTGTGATGCCCAGGCACTGAGAGTCTTGGGACAGGGGGGTACTCTGATCCACACCTCTGCAGTGAGCTCTGCTCAGCCTGGCAGTCACACCTGCAAGAGCTGGACACTAAGAGCAGCACCGTGCCCCCTGCTTGTGCACAATGTCCCTCTCAACCCTTTGTGCTTCGTCTGAAATGGTAATTCCTCTTGACCAGGAAAGTAATGACCCCGATACTTTATTTCAAATGTCATTTTTTTTGCAAAAGAATTAATCAGCTTAGTGTGAGACTGGATTACATTTTAATTTTAATAGTGCTAAAGTCTTGCTGGTTTTTAAATACATCTTTCTGTTCGTTAAATTTCAGCAGGGCAGTATCTCACTTAGTTAGACTGTACCTCGCTGTAATCTCTCCATTGTGGAATTTGACTGACAATAGCCACTATTCAGTGGTCTGGGTATCAGCCTCACCCGTGCACATTTACTTTAGTCCTATCGTCTGCATTAGGGATAATAGCTGAGATTGGGCAGCCGGCACCTCAGAGCCCCTTTTATCTTCCATTGCTACATGTGGAGACAATCTTTTCAAAGGCACAAAGGAGGAATTATATGACAAGTTCTCATTTATAGTGAAATGGAGATTGAAATATATACCTGCCATTTAGGCTCTTGAAAATGTGCCCTTATATGTAATCATTAACATTTCTTCAGTTGTGGGCTGCAGTTTCCACAAAAGGTTTCTGAAGCTTGTAGCTGTTATTAGCAGCTCCGTTTTCCCAAGAATCCTCGCATACTTCAAAGTATTTGCATGCTTCCACTACATTTCTTCCACCTTCTGAGATGCTTTTTATTTCAAATCTATTACAAATGAGGTGTTTATTCAAATCATTTATCCCTGGGCATTAGCTCGTAGGTAACAGGTCTCTAAACAGAATTAAAACACCATTTTAGAGTTCACACCACGAAATGGAGTCTTCTCCACCCTTTCCATCTGTTATTTTATTACCAGGTTTGATTACAGCCATCAGCACAGCGGATTGTACCCACTGTACAACCAGCTTAGCAAACTTTTCAACACTTCCTTTTCAGAAGGAACATGAATGTGGGAGAACCCGTAATTTTTGCCAATACCTCCTTTCTCGGCTTTTGGCTAGCAGTGAGAGCCCTCTTTTTCTTACTTCAATATAGTAAGTGTTCTGGGCACAATAAATAGTAATTTATGTACAATACATTACAATTTCATATATGTACAGTATTTAGGTATATGTCCCAGTGTCTTACTTGGTTATATGCTACTTGCATATATATTACACGTGTATGTATATATCTCTATATAGAGTTGCTTTCTTTCGAAGACATGATTTGGTTAGAAACAGAAGTACAATGGAGCCAGACGCAGAATGAGCAGGGCTGACATTTTCTCTCTTTATAATTGGACCAGGTTATTCAGAGGGGGTGTATTCACCAGTGAGCTTTACCCAAACCCTTTGTGCACTTCTGAAAACCCTGTCCTTCGGTAGGTTATTTGTCCAGATGCTTCAAGCTTCACAGAATTGGGCTGTATCCATCAAACAGTGCTCAGAGCCTAGCTTCAGGCACCATTTCTCAAAACATTGGTTGGATCTTGCAACTAGAAGTTAGGCAGTGCTCATGGAGTCTCTTGGAATCCAGAGAAGGTGAAAGGGGAAATACATTCTCACCACAGTACTTCAAATATTTGTCCTACCTTCATGCCTAGCCACTTTAATGAGCAGAAAACCACAATTCATACTCTGCCTGAAGGAGATGCCTTGGGTTTATTTGTATCTAATACTTTTCATCTATTGTTTTAATGAATAATCGTAAGTAAGTGGTGCCTAAGAGAGAGAATATTCTTTTCCCTTCAATGAAAAAATACCCTCCTTGATGGTTTTATAGGCTGTATTTTTGTGTCTGGTAGAAATAGACATCAGTCTCTATCAGTTACGCACACGTGCATATAAAGTAACAGTAAGGTAGCCTCTCCAAAAGATGTTTATTAGGTAGTGTTTAAATGACAGGCAGCACTAGTAAAGAGAGGATAGGATGTAAAGGACTGTCTTTGTCACCACATAACTACTAAGGGAACAGGAGATGTAAAAAAACACACTGCAAAGTAAACACTAGGATATCTCTTTTTTGTATGCCAGGATGCATCATTATTTGACAGTGCTCGCTTATTGGCTGTTGGGCTATATTTATCTCTAGTTTAATTATGATGTGGGGGAGATACATACTTTCTTCCAGCTGGACTGATTCAGAGGACACATTGAAGAACTTATTGGTAGCTACAAAAAAAACCTTTGAACTCCCACTGGGTGCTCTGCTCAGAAATCATGACTGTGCCACACACATGCTAGTTAAGCAAGTTAAGCCCCTCAGCACCTCATGAGGTAGGTAAACATCATTGCTCCCCACTTTCTAGATGGTGGAGAAGAGGCACTGAGAAGTTAAATGGCACATGTCATGGGTAATGCAGAAACACTGGCAAAACTGGCGGCGCAGGAGCCCAGTTTCTCATTCCCCACACCAGTGACTTCATGGTGCAGTTCTGCTGCCTTCCCCCAGCAAAGGTCCCTTCCCTGCCCTGTCCTGCTGCGGCATGGGTTCATTTTACACTGCTAATGCTGAAGAACATACACTTGTTATGTTCAGGCTTTAACCTCTCAAAAGGGAGGTGCTCTATTTCTTTAGTATTTTTTGTGTCTATAGTGATCTCCACCTCTTCATGTGAGAAGTATCCAGGTTTCAGGTCAAAGAAGGATGATGTGTGGTAAATGGACTGACCTTGTTGATGGCTCAAAAGAACAGAAGTGGCAGTCCAGGATACAGGGCAATGCTTCCTTTCAGCTGCTGTTCTTCCATGGCTCCTCTTCTTGCCAGCGTATCCAGATCTGTATTTTCTTACTTTTATAACCAGACAGACCTCCATTCATGTCAGTTACTATCATGGCCAGTTAAAGGCAACACAGTTGTTACTTTCAGTCTCTCTCCTCAATTTTGTCTCCAGTATGTCAGTGCGACCACCAGTGTGACCAGTAGCAATATTTGAGGCACAAGGGGAAACCTGGTTATTGGTGACAGCCTGGAGTTGACGCACTCTATCGTCTTCTACATCCGTTGAGATACAGGACATAAGAATTACTGCTATGGTAAGCAGAAAATTCCACATGCCAATAGTCACGGGTTTATTAATATTTTCATTTGCTTTTCCTTTATTCATGTGATTTATCTGAATATTCATGGCCCAATCTCAGTGAAATGTACAACTTAATCTTATCATTGAGTCAGCTCCTAATCTCAGTCCTGGGTTTTCAGGATCTGCCCACCCTTCTGAGTTTCAGCTTGATAACTAAATATCTTGGTTAACGTAATCCCTGTCACAGCCAAAATGTCACGGTGTTTTCTAAACACAAGGAGCACACAGACCTGGACATCGTTCTCTTGTTGCTATCACTTTTCTACATTTGGGTTTTGCTGTCAGTGTTGTCAGCAAAGGAAAGGGAGATATGACAGGACGAAAACTGGAACACCAAGCACAGAAGATTATTACAGTGCTCTCCAGCAGCTTCAAAGGACTTACATCCACGTTGGACCTCACAGTATTATTCTTGGCCATTTAATCTCTGACATGCCTGTGTTTCTGAAGAGAGAAGTTCTGGCAGACATCTTTTTCTTGATCCAAAATACCCTAGCAGAAGGACAGTGTGTTGATTGGGAGAGGCATATTGGGATGTACAGTTTCTTTGTGGGCTGCACTTTCCTGACAAGGATGAGGAAAACTCTTGAAAGCCACCAGCGCTGCCCTCAAAACTGTTTTCAGCTACTGAAGAGATAAAATCTTGGTCCCAGAGATACTGCCCATTCACCTTGTGCTGACTGTACATGCTACACACCAGCTTCCTGTATCATTTTAGAGGGCAGATGCTACGTATCACATGCTGTGCTCAAGTTATATAGGGAACACCTGTGTAAACTTCCCTGTTTTCATTACCCATGCACCCTAGGAGCCATCTTCTGTGAGTCTGCAGCCTTCTCTGCTCTGCATCATCATGGCTCCTTACTTCTAATCCAGAAAAAACATGACCACCAACTCAAACATACCACCTGCAGTGTGTAACCAACATGATCCTGGTTAGTACACAGTCTTAATGGTATTGATTGAAACCCTATCTGGAGAAAGCAGAGTCTGGTCCCTGAAAGGAGGTCTTCTTTAAAAAACAATGCCAAAGAAAAATAAAAAAAGCAGAGATTTGAAAAGGAAAGGCCACATTTAGGTTCCTCATAGGAGATGCACTGTCCAGACCTTCCCTTGCAAGTTACATTTGTCTAACCTGTGACAGCCCATGTGAGCACTGTCTCTGGCTGTCCATTGCACAGCAGGCACCACCAGTGTGGCCATCCCCAAAAGAACACAGAGCACCTTTGGGGTGAATGGTGAGCACATATTTTCAAGTATGAGAAATTACACTTGTCATAAAGAGAACAGGAGCTGCGGTGTGGGTTGGAAAGCAACCAGCACAACAGGTTCCTCCATGATGTCTGTGCATGGAGTTGCCTGCTGGAGGATGTGTCCTCCCCTTTGCCCTCCAAAGAAGCAATAGAATAATCAGTTTTCTGGCTTTTCATCCAGATTAGGCTGAAAAAGAACTAACAAAAGAGAGTTCTGTAAATGCCTTCTGCTTCACCCACTGCAGTGCCAGCATGCTTAGCTAAAGACAGACCAATATATCAAATTGAAAAATATATAGGTGCCCGGAAATATTAATCTTGAGTATTTATCAATTGCATGAGTGTTCTGGATGATGCGCAAGCCCACATGGCCCTTCAGGCCTCTCTTCCTTGATGAATTAGATTCATTGCTCATAGTTAAGTGCACAACCATCTTTTCTTGTTTTTCTTCCTCTGGGACCATCTGGTTTCTTGTATATCCTGCCAGGCTGTTGGCATCAGATTCGCTGTAGTTTCCATCCAGCATCATAGTTTTTGCATGAGGTATTCCACACGTACATGGAAACTAGGAACATAAACAAGAAATACAGTTGAACTTTGGAAGAACACTTTAGCAACAGAAATGATGCCTTTTCATTAACAGACAGCTTATAAACAGCTGAGCTTGAAATTTTAGTTGACATAGATACTCTAAGATTCTCTTTAAACATAAAAGTCACTTGGGTTTTTTTGCTTGTGTTCTGAAAGGAAGAGACGTAGCTTAGCTACACTGCTTGGACAAGCAGCTTCACAACACATTAGAAAATGCTTTAGCAGACATAAAAACTAGCCAGTGTTTTAGCTACCTTTCTTCAGCCTTGCTGGCTTGAGATTCCCTATTTTGCAGTCTTTGTGTTTATAAACCTTCAAGGACAAAATGCACATTTATCCATGGAAATGGCTTATCTAGTACATGTAATGGGGGAAAAGGGCCAAGTTCTAGTTGTGCAGATGTGTGTTTTCTTTGTAAGTCTGATTTTAAACCAAGAAAAGGACCAAATTAAAAGCCTAATGTAAAATCCAGGTCCTGTTGAAGCTGATGTCAAAACTTGCACTGACTTCAGCAGCACCAGCGTGCATTCTAGAAATCTAAAACCCCCAGTGAATACAGGTAGAATTTTGAATAGCAGATTTTGTCTTCTACTGATTAAAATCCAGAGGTTTTCCATCCCAGCAATATGGATTATATATTTGTATTAAATGAAAATGGACTCCAAAACCTCCTTCCTGATAGGAGTTTCTGTCTCTAATCCCCCAAAGGCTGCTTTCCGTACCAAAAAATACTTTGCCCCCAATTCTCTTCTCCACCGACTTTGAGGTGTGGGTTTCCCAAGGACTTGTTTTTAAGTTCAGCTAAACTAATTAAATACGTATACACAGAAATGCGTATATCCTGGATATATAGATACAGGTACAAAAAGTATATATGCCTGAATACATAATATTTGGGATAGTACTGCAAAACTCTGCGCTCAAGGTTTTTTCTTCAAATTATTTAACCACCAGATGACATAGTTTACTGAAAACCTGGAAATCAACTTAATAATTGGTTTCTGTGTTCTAGTCATAACAAAATGATATGGTATCAGCAGATTGTGTGCAGAAGAACATGAGGAGTTTGCAGCCCATTTGCTCTACTTGTTAGACCCTCACTCCAGAAATTTCTTGGAGCACTATGTGGGAACAGCTGAACATCCATTGGGTTCCAAGATGTATTTTATAATAAGCAGGTGTACCTCGAATAATACCAAACCGGAACCACAATAACAACACAGGGAAGAATTACACTAGGCTCTTTATCATCAAATGATGACAATGATGACAGGTCCAGGAGATGGTAGGTGAGTGGGTGGAAGGGAAAGGTATTAACAGCAATAAGCTCATTGTTGTAGGACCCAATGGAGAAAGAAATTCTGCAGATTTCCTCTTAACCCTCAGGTCAAATTACTGTTCCTGTGGCTTCATGTACATGTGGTAACAGTCACCCTTACGGACAAGGGAGACTAACATACTGGAAACCCACCTCCACAGAGTCTTAAATCACCCTCATCTTCACAGAGGTGCATGCGTGCAGAAGTATCCTACATAATTTCACCCTGCAGCAATTTTAGTCTATGTCTACACTAACATTATGGATATTAAGCACTGTCAAGGAGCCTCCCTGGGCATGGGAACTCAGCTGACAATCCTATCAGAGTGTCAGAATAGTCCCTGGCCTGAATGCCCAGGAACCAAAAGGTTCCCATGTACAATCTGGAATAAGCACAGACCACAGACTATTTGCCATGGACAATTCACAGCAACCTCTCTGATACTGAGGGAAAGAAGGGTTAGTTTTAGATACTAAGGTTTTAGTTTATATACTCCTTGGTCCAAGGCACATGTAATTTCTTAATGTAGACATACACAGAGCTTTCCTCTGAGCAGCCTAACATAATCATATTAAGATTTTGGGGGTCTTTGATAGGGGAGCAGCATTGCCTGACGAGATCTACATTTACAGTGAGATATGTCTCTTGTTTCTTCAAGAGCACTCACCTACATTTTGCTTCGGTCCTTTCAAATAATGCTGCTTATTATCTCTGTTCCCACTACCATCACTGAGGATTAATATTATCACACGCTGAAGACTGGGTAGAATACTGTACTTGGTGTAGTAAAAAGGCATTTTCTGAATACAGAATTCAGTGCCCAAGACTCCATAAAGGGCAGGTTTGTGATATAAATAACATCACTGGATATGGGAAACGCTCCTGAAAGCTCTGCAGAAGAGTAACACACTCTCTCAGTTCATCCCTCCAATGCAGTTAAAGACAAAGGAGAGGGAGGGTGGCCTATAAAAAAAAATACAGGTTTATTCTAGGCAAGTCAAACTTAAACAGGAAGATTTCTGTTATTTCCTGTGTACTGTCAAAACACCGTCTTCTTTGGACATGGGAAGTCTGGGCAGGGCTGGCTAAAAGGCCAGAGACCACTGCTCATGTGCAGCAAGTAAGACACACTTGGCTCCAACTGCTTGCATAGAGCATTTCCACCTTGTGCTGCAGAGAACTGCTGGGCCCTGGATGAGGACTAGGATGGGGGGAATAGAAAATCAAGCTACCTAGGACCTGTTTAAGTAGCTTTCCAGAATCACAGTTATTGAGAAGGCCTTGGAGAGGCCTTAAATTTATTCCAATCACTTTTTAAAGTGTATCTAACTAAATTTTTGCTGAGATGTCAGCTAGGAATGGTATTGGGCTGATAGGTTGTCTATTTTGTACTCCACCAAAGTCATAGGAAGAAGTGCAAGGGGAAGGCAAAGCCAACAGAGTAGTTCAGAGAGGGAAATGCCAAATCAGATTAAAGGGGATGTGTGCACTGGCATTTATGAAAGGCTGACACCAGGAGTCAAAAGCAGTAGGTGACTAATGTTACCTTTGAACTAATGTGGGGTGTTCCTAATTGGAAGAAAGAAGCTGTAAAACATGGTGATGTTCTGGGTCTGTGGGGACGTACAAAATTTGGTCCCAGGCCATAATGTTAGTGTTCAGAAGGTGATGGTGTTTAATTACAAGGAAGTGGGGCTCACACATCTGTAGGATAATTCAGGCTGGAAAGGACCTCAGATCTCTAGTCCTATCTCCTGCTTACAGCAGAGCCAGGCTGCTCAGGGCTGCTTGTCAGGTCTTGAAAAACTCCAAGAATGCAGGATGAGACCAACCATAGCACATTAAAATGTACCAGCGTAAACTTGGCTGAGTGTTGTTTGTGTTTGGTAGTGGGGAGCAGCTCCACTATTACATCCATTGGATTCAGTTTCCAGACTAGAGCTGAACATAGAGGGAGGAAATTAATCTGCTCTGGATAACACTCTAGCCTAAAAATGCAGGAATTGTGGCAGCTGCAGGGAAGTATCAGATTTGCTGTTTTCCTCGGCTGTCATCCCCACACAGTTCCACATTGCAGTCTTCCCAGTTCAGATCACACTCTTCTGAAGTTTCTATGAAGACCTATGAGACCACCTCCAGTTTTTCTGATGTCAGCAGTTCAGTTTGAGGTGAAGTGGCCTAAGATCCAATTATATACACACTGATGTCAGCGTTTCCCATTTGTAGATACAAATATAAAGACCAGATCAACTGTAAGAAAAAAAAGGTATGAACAAAAACTCTTCTCACCCTCTCCCGCAGTTTCCTCTCCTTCCGCTCCTGCACCGTAGTCAGGTAATTCACAGCCGCGTATTCCAGCACCGAGAGGAAGACAAACACAAAACTGACCCACAGGTAGATGTCCACTGCTTTGATGTAGGAAACACGAGGCATGGAGGCATTCACCCCAGTGATGATCGTGGACATGGTCAGCACAGTGGTTATCCCTGGAAAGAACCAAGAGAAATTAATGTTATGGACTGCTACAGCCCATAAGGCTTTGTCTCAAGAAAAACAGATCCTCTAAGAGATGTTAGATACAAAACAAATTTGTTCTGCCATGCAGAACTGTTTCACTGCTTTCACTTCTGTGTGCAATGATTGGTTTTAGTTTTGAGGAGCAATAGAGCAGCCATAATTTTGCTAGGAACTACATTTAACTCCCTCCCTAACATCTCGGGGTTTAGCACAGTGCTTAGGGTCAGGTCTGCTAAGACCAGTGGTGACAAGGAGTCCTGTTTCCTATCTGTACCAATCTGTGTTACAGGCACTGCTAGAAAGCACCCTAGTATTGTTTTTCGGTCACAGCTAAAGAGGATTTGGTCTAAATCACTGATCTTAAAAGGGCAGTGCAATAATGATACAATATTTTGCATGAAACCATGGAAAAGCAAGGCATTATGTTTTTACCTGTAGGAATATTTGTCTACAGTTCAAGCTGTGGGAATCAAAGTTTTGAACAACTATGGGATTATGTATCTAGATGCATCCATATGCATGTGTTTATAAACATTTATGTGTGTATTTATGCTTATACACAAATATGTGTGTGAAGATGTTATACATACGCATGTGTGTGTGTGTATATATTTAGGCAAATAAAGATAAAAGCCTGCAAAATAGTATATACTTTGGATTGCTATGGAGAGAAAAATATTTACAAGTTCCAAAAGCCACTTACATAGAGAAAACAGAACCAAAAAGCAACCACAGCTACTTCATCCATTTCAGAAGTGAGCACTGTAAACACAGCTACTGTTGTTCCCCTTGCATCAGGATCTAAGTTATTTATTTCTAAGAATATCCACTGAACACATTTCTCCCAGTGGAGCACACTCCCAACAGCCTCTTCTCATGTGTTTGCTGCAGTGTATAGCTCTCTAAGAGAGACAAATCCGTGGGCTGAAATACTGTGTTTGCACTTTGGGTATCGGAAGCCTTACATATTAACATTCAGAGATCTTTCTTATTACATTTTTGCCTTTCTCTAACCTATGCATGCAGTGATAAACAAATCAGCTTTTTCACGCTCAGCTGAAAGAATTTCCTCCACTCCTGATGTAAACAAAGCTTCTCCTGATGGGTTTTAGTTATCAAGATATACCCAGACAGGCAGATTGGTGCTATGTTATATTAACCATCAGATAATACAAACATATGCTTGCCCAACATCTTTAACCATCAAAATGAACAGTTCCCTTTCCTGCCAAACCTGCTACACTCAAAGACTTTCATGCAGTCATGTCTTGTTGCAGTTGTTCTCACCCAAAGAGACTCTGGCAGGAACTGCTCTTCGGTCGATCCAGAAGGACACCCAGGACAACATGACCATGAGGGTGGCAGGGAAGTAGGTTTGGAGCAAGAAGAAGAAGATGTGTCGGCGTAAAGTGAAGTTTATATAGAGGCGATTGTACCACCCTTTGAGACAATAGAAAAGCCAGAATTAGAGAGAACAGCCTGGCTGGCAGGCACATAGAGGAAAGATCTTTCTATTGATCTGCTATTTCTAAAGGGTAGTAAAAAGAGAAATTGATCTTTCAAAACACGTAGTGTACAGACCATGAAGACCACATTTCAGTGACACACAATTCCAAGAGCTCTCTAAGAAGTAGTTAATACAGCATTAGGCTTAGCAATAGCATTAAACAGAAAATGCCTATACCTGTGCTACTGTAGAAAGCCAGTCTTGATGTAGTGTGGAATTTTTGTATCAAAAACTGAGACAAAGAAATCTTTTCATCAGTTTTCAGAGATTCATTCCCATTTTTCCAATACAGCATCAGATCTTCATCAGTGTAAGCATCTTAGGGAAAGAAGAAACATGATGTGATGTAACTTTAGCTTGGGACGGGTAGTTACTAGATTCGATCCAAATTAACAAACACGAACACAGAGAATGGATTCAGAGCAGCCCTGAGGAGAAGGCCTTGGATGTGTTGGTTGACAAAAAGCTCAACATGACCAGCAGTGAGCAGTTGCAGCCTAGAAATCCAAACACATGCTGGGCTGCATTTGATTTACTGAGGTGAGTAACTCCAGAGAAGATGAATGGCAGGGGAGGTCAGAACGAGATGATTTTCAGGTCCTTTCCAACCCTAACTGTTCTATGATTCTACGGAAAGGTGTGTGACCAGCAGGTTAAGAGAGGCAATTCTCCCCCTCTGCTCTGCTCTTGTGCTCAGATCTGGGGCCCTCAGAATAAGAAGGACATGGACCTGTTGGAGTGAGTCCAGAGGGGGGCCATGAAGATGGTCAGAGAGCTGGAGCACCTCTCCTAAGGAGGCAGGCTTGTTCAGCTTGGGGAGGAGCAGGCTCCAGGGAGACCTTAGAGCAGCTTCCAGTACCTAAAGGGACCTACAAGAAAGCTGGAGAGGGACTTTTTACAAGGGCATGTGGGGACAGGACAAGGGGGAATGGCTTTAAACTGACAGAGATCAGGTTTAGATTAGATATTAGGAAGAAATTCTTCCCCGTGAGGGTGCTGAGGCGCTGGCACAGGTTGCCCAGAGACACTGTGGTTGCCCCATCCCTGGCAGTGTTCAAGGCCAGGTTGGATGGGGCTTTGAGCAACTTGGCCTGGTGGAAGGTGTTCCCGCCTATGGCAGGGGGATTGGAACTGGATCATTTTTAAGGTCCCTTCCAACCAAATCCATTCTGTGGTTCTGTGCAGAATGAAAGGGCAAGAGGGCTGTTTGTAGAGGAAAATTTCAGCGAAATGGCTGGGAGGACCTCAAAATAACCTGACGTCGGTCTTGGCACACCCTGGAGAAAGTTTACAGAACAGCCACAAAAATCTCACTGCTTACATCACTTTCTCCACAGAACAATTCCCTGCCAAAGAAGCTGAGCCCAGGTCACAGTGTTTGCAGTATTAGAATTTTACCATACATAAAGCACATTGATGATGAAGTTTAGAGGAAAAGCAATAATCATTACAACCATCTGTGAGATTTATCTCACTTTCAAGTGTCATTGTGTTACTTGAAAACACCACCTTCCCAGCAGAAGCAATGGACAGAGCAAAACTTCTGCCCCAGATTTCTCATCAGGAAGCTGCTGAGAACCAGTATATGTTGAACATTTCTGCTGGGGGGTTTTGAGGTTTTCTTTTAAAAGTGCCACCTACTAAAATGAATGAAGGATGATTTCCTTGCAAATTCACCTGCCTTGCAGCATAAGGGCTAGATATACAGCACAGTAAGTCAATAGGAAGACTGTTAGTAACCCTGAGGAACTATTTTTTCAAGCTCTAAAATAGACTGTATTCTGAAACGTGTCATCTGTGTTTGTGCAGCCACCCATGGAGCACATTTAGCTAGAAACACAGGTAGCACGTACAGCTTTCCAGCTCCAGAGAACACGTCTGAGAGTCCAAGGGGAAGCGGCTGAAGTCCATGTTGCACATTGCTGTCACTGTGATCCTAGAAGTTAAAAATGAGAAGAGTTGGTTTCCATGAGGAGCAAGAAGGGAGAATGTTACCATAAAAAAATATCATTCTGCAGCTTTAAGGCCAGTAATTCTGTATAATGTTAGCATAAAACCCCCAGGAAAACGCCCACCAATTCTCCAAGACCAAGCAAGATGTATTAGACAAAGAAAACTCCAAAGGAAGCTGTAATTTCAATGTCTATCAAGGAACTAAAGCACTATCTTGAATATTAAAGTAATACTAATATCAGTACAGATACTTCCATTGTGGTTTATATCCAGCTATTTCCCTACAAGGCAACAACATAAAATAACATCACCATTTACATTCAAAGGTTCTTTTATGACCCCTTTGATTAAAGTTTCCTGATTTCCCCCATTGCTCAGTTCCCTCCATAGTCACCCCAACAACGATACAAGCCTGAGGAACACGACCATCCTCATTGCAAGCCACAAAATTCCTCCAATATGTGCATTATTAAGGCAAAAGCAGTTTCTTTCAGTCCTTGAGCAAATTCTTCTAATCTGGGGGGGTGTATTCCTGGGGCAAGGGGTTAAAATGGTTGCAGATGCCTTTGAAAAAGGTGAGCTATTTTTTGCCTCTGTTAAAGTCATGTCTTAGCTAGAGAGCTGCGGCATTATTTGCTCCAGTTTGTAAATCAGTGCAGTCGTGCCCAACATTACATAAGTTTTCCAGTGGGTCAGTGAACTTGCTCTTGTGGACAGATTTGCAGTGGAGCTCCTGATTTAGCAGAGGCAAATCAGCTGTGAGTCATCATTTCAGAGCCTGACATATGTTGGCTGTGACCACTTTTTAGATTCACTGCAGACGTTGATAAAGAAGTTTTCTTTTTTGAACCTTTTTCTGTTCCAGGGATTGTGATCCAAACCCTACTCTGACCCTGCGCACTCATCTCCCCCCAAAAGCACACGCTGTTCATATTGACTATAAAACTAGAGCAAAATTTTGCCAGTTGAATCAATCTTAAAGAAGCTTTTTGAGGGTATGCTCCAGAAGGAATTCTGTAGCAAGGACCTCTCCCAGTTGTGTAGCATTTCAGCATCATACAACTCAGCCTCATTACAATGTGCTATTTTCTTTCCTTGGGGTCACCTAAACTGTGGCATAAGCTGTGGACACTAACAATTTGTTAGTCAAGGACAGCACAGAAACTCACCAGCAAGATATTCCTCAATTAAAGTACAGCATTCAGATGGCCTTGAAAGCCCAAGGCACAAATGAGGAATGAAGTGTCCCTCAGCCCAGTGCCATCCCCATGAAGAGATCTGAAGACACCTGAGGGCATTTTCAGAACCACTGAATACCCATGCTTGGTCAGTTGGATCACACTCTGAGTGTCCTAAGCACCACCAGGCCCAAATACCATGCAGATTTCTCACTCTCCTCGGATTATATGTATCAAATGATCCACTTAACTCTTGCACGGTCAGCTGTGGTTAACTTACATCTTTGAAACTGGAAACTGGCCATTTCTGGGGTTATAACGGACACTTTATTAACCACAGGTATATTGGTAGTGGTGTTTTTGTGGTAGTTTACTTGCTAGTGGTGATCTTTGTGGTATTTTTGGTAATCTGTGATAAGGCAGAGAAGTTCAGAGGATTAAGCCTTCATGTCCTTGTGTATTACAGAGTCCTGCAAGCCCACAGTCATGATCTGTATACACCCGCAGGCCAGGTAACCCATCAGGTCATGACAGATGTGCCTCAGGATTCTTCCAGCACACAGATCTGCTAGAAAACGAGGTAGCGTAGGGTGTCTTTAACAGCCATTTCAGTTTCAGTAAATGTAAGCCTTTACATCAACATGCAAACACCAAGAAAAAGAGAAAGAAAAAGGAAAAAAAAAGTGTTTCTAAACAGGAAGCAAAATAGGATAATTATAGAGGTCACCATCTGGTATATCATCAGCTTCCAGTTTAATCACACACTGACCTCAGGACAAACATTCCTGCTCGACTAAGCTCTCCTCTGACTGCAAACAGCTGGGAGGAATGCTTTCCCTGGGAGGAGATTATCCTGTAACTGCCCACAGCATGGTTTCTCGCAGCTTCCCATGGAGCATTTTGCACGGGACATGCTGGAAACAGGGCTCTGCATCAGCAGTGGGAGGAGCAGGGCTGGCAGTAGCAGTCCTGGTGACCACCAAAGCCATGCTGGAGCAGAACTGACAATGAAGCCCCAGGGGATGCTCCGGAGCAGCAGGGCTGCACCATTACCTCATGCTGTAGAGAACATGACCATCAGGGAACACACGCAGCATGATGTTGTCTGTGGTGGTGTCATGAATGAAGGACCTTTTGGAATGCACAAAGAAGACATCAGGGACCCAGATCTTCTTCACCAGCCTGCCGTCGAAGGTCATGCTCTTGTTGGTGGTGCTGGGAAATGAGAGACGCTCATCCTTCCAGTAGTGCCTTAAGTACAGGGTCATAGTGAAATCCTTCACAAGAAAGGAAGAGAACCAAAGGGAGGTTTGTCAGTGTTGCTCTTTCCATCTAGGAAACACCAGAAAGCAAACCCACTCCTACCAGGTAGATTAAATCCCTCCCCTCTAAGCTTCTGTTTATTTCCTGGGCTTTGTGGATAGATTTTCCTGACAAAATAATTTCAGCTCAAAGAGAACATAAACAACCAATCAAGGTATTGCAGTGCCCAGCAATGTTCAGTCCCAAAAGGAACATAAATAAGCCCCAAGAGAAGCAGTCCCCCCAAGGAAACAATTCTTCAGTCCTGGCAAAATTATCTTGAAAGACTATGATATCAATAGCATGTTCAAAATTAGCTTAATGGTCAGGCTAAACACTATGCAATTTACCCCCAAAGGAACTAAATTGTTGCAAAGAGCAACTAAATGAGGGAACTGTTTTTCCTATGATACAAGGGTATAAATAAATCTCCTTTTTAAGCTCATTGAGGGGGCAGGAGCTCCAGTCACACAAAGGAAAACATCTGTTAGTTGATCCCAACCTGGCAGCTGCTTGCTTTCAGAGCTGAATCTACTCCCTCATGCTGAGAGGTCAAATACACTCGTTTTCTTTATAGTCCCAATTAAGCGAGTGGTTATGGGAGCCACAGCTGCCAAGTCCAGGCAGGCAGCAATCCCACAGGCTGGGATCTCTTCCTAAACACACAACAACTGCTTTCTGAAACCACCACCTGATTGTGTTTCGTCAGTAACAAACCTTCGGTTAAGCTGATTCTCCATTTCAAAGGGCTGCCTGGCAACAGCCTGGTGTTGCCAATAGGTTTTCATGGATTTGTTAAAGAAGTTTATTGTCAGCCCTCAGCTTGCCGCCCTGCAAGGGGCAGAGCAGGCCAGACACCTCCCCCTCTGACCATGGCAGAAGTAAAGTAAAATATAATCCTAATAATAAAAGGAAAAAAAAGAGAGAGGGGAATAAAACCCCAGAAAGATGAATGATGCACAACACAATTGCTCACCATCCACTGACAGGTACCCAGTACCCAGCCTGACTCAAGCAATGATCAGCCCCTTTTGGGTAACTCCCTTCAGTTTATATAGTGGCCATGACGTGCTGTGGTATGGAATACCCCTTTGGTTAGTTTGGGCCAGGTGTCCTGTCTCTGCTTCCTCCCAGTTTCCTGTGCCCCTTCTCACTGGCAGAGCATGAGACTGAGAAGTCCTTGATCAGGGTAAGCATTACTGAGCAACAGCTAAAACATGGGTGTACTACCAGCGTTGTTCTCAGACTGAAGCCAAAACACAGCACTGCACCAGCTACTAGGAAGAAAATTAACTCTATCCCAGCCAAAACCAGGCCAGCCAGGCAGCTGAAATGCCTCTGGGCAGCTCCACCATAAGAGCACAGTGGGACAGGAACTGATGTGGCATCAGTCAGACATCCGTTAGGAAGCAAGCTTTATAACAAACGGAGAGAACGGCAGCACCTGCTGAAGGCACAGCAAATGAGCATACACAGGTGCCCAGGCACTACTTTGCATGCATCCCCCCACATCCTCTCTTTCAATACCCAGGCAGGCAAGCTTCCTTGTTTTAATCAAGATGTTCACCACAGTAAAAACTATCATATAAAGCTGTTCCTTTAGGTCTTCATGTTTCGCGTAGACTAGTCCCTCCCGTTGCTGAGAACACCTTGAAACCTGTTGAGAGTTAACAACTTCATATATTTCTTCCTCCTTTTTATTTAGTAAAGAAACTAAGATATTAAATCTCAGTTGAACTCGGTGCAAACTCCCTGAACAGCATCGTCGGTGACTGAAAGACTGCTCCCACACACCAAATTCCACTGTGGCAGAGGCAGTTCAGGCACTCACACCCTGGTGAGGTTACTCCCAGTGATGCAGAAGGAGCAGCTCCTCCTCATTTATGTTGCCAACTTAATTTTCTAGTGTGCCCCCCAGAACTCTGCATTTTAAACAAATGGACTCAACGGTTCCCTAAGGAAGAAAACTCTTGCAGTAAGCATGGCTTGTGTGAACTTCACCATGTACCTTCAAACCTTCTGAGGCAGCTGCTTATGTTTTTGGTTGTGGTAGATCCTTCATAGCACTGATTATTCTCCCAGTTAAGGTCCCTTTTTCTATCGTACTTTTGATCCTTACCTGAAGATACAGAGGTAAGCCTTTGATCATCTGGTGTTATCGAGTATTTGGTTCTATCACCCTCTCTGAATTTGCCAAATGCTGCCATTACTTTCACCCAGCCAATAGTCTGACACCCACAGATTTCAAGCGGGAGGGACTTTTCAGGACTAGAAATAACTGAGACTTGAAAGAGGATTACGCACCATGTCAACCTCAGAGATACTGTCCAAGCTTTCAACTTGCACATCCACCCCAACAGGAATTGCGGGGCCTGTAGAAGAATGAGATTTAGGTATGTAAATAACTGCTCTTTTATGTAATCTGTATTTAATTAGCACTGTGAGGTGGCATGGCAAACATTTCCGAACTTACATTATTCATTTCTGTCCATGATTCTTCATGTGGGGGCCGGAGGAAGAGTCAGTAAATAAACATGTAAGGCCCCTTTGAAACACTGCATTATCTTCCGTTGGCATTTGCTGCAACACTGACACTCTGCCCAGCTAATCTAGGGCTTGGATGAAATGTCTGCATATGTTTGTACAAACTGAGCCATCCCACCATAAACCTTAGGCCTTTATGGACAAATTCAACCCAAGAACAGGGGACTGAGAAGAATAAATTGCAAGCAGTGAGCTCTTCCTTGGGGGTTTCTCATTTCCTATCGACAAGGCAAGTTACATTAGTTTCTGAAGACCCCACCACCATTTTGATTCATATGCCTCACTGATGTTATTACTTTAACATAGCTTTAAAATTAGCAACTAGAGAATTCACAAAGATTAAATAAGCATAAAATAACATAATAAATACCCACTTCTTTATTACTAGAAACCCGGTATCAAAATTTCACTGTAGTCTGCTGCTCAGCACCGCCAGTTTCAATTTAAATGAGTGTTGCCCCTAGCAATGAAACTGAAACATGGCTAACCCAACACTTTTAGATGGCTTTCGGAGACGATACAGCAGCCCACAAGTACATGAAGGCGTCTACAGGAAAGCTGGAGAGGAACTTTTTACAAAAGCAGGTGGTGACAGGACAAGGGGGAATGGCTTTAAACTGACAGAGGGTGGACTTAGATTAGATATTAGGAAGAAATTCTTCCCTGTGAGGGTGCTGAGGCCCTGGCACAGGTTGCCCAGAGAAGCTGTGGCTGCCCCATCCCTGGCAGTGTTCAAGGCCAGGTTGGACGGAGCTTGGCTTTGGGCAACCTGGTCTAGTGGAAGGTGTCCCTGCCCATGGCAGGGGGTTGGATCTTTAAGGGCCCTTCCAACCAAAACCATTCTGTGATTCTGTGATCCTACGGCTTCTAGATGCTCACAAACACCTATGTATCACATTCAGACACACAGTTCTGCACTTCATGCTTGAAAAAATGCCAGCAAATATTTGCTCACTCCTATTGGTGTCTTGGTGGTGTCTGTCCAAGGTGCAGGGTGTTTGCAGGAAGGTTTACTTGGGGAGAAATTCCAATCAACCAGCACCCAGGTGTTTCTCAAGAGCCCAGAGACTTTGGTAAGGTTTTTCACTCCCATGACATGAGCCTATCTTGCTTTCTTTCAGTGGCTGATTTATTACAAGGACTCACTGGAGGCCAAGGAAATTCTCACCCTGGTAGTGTTCAGTTTCCCTTCCTCCAAGTATTCCCCGAAACTCCCAAAGCCCCAGTCTGCACCCACCGACGAAATGCAAGACAGGTTGTTACAACCAGCAAGGTTGAGAAGTGCTGAAGATTGCTTCCTTCTTACACACAGGGTTTCACAACCCAGGTGTGCTCGTTCAGCAGGTGAGAAGAGTCTTCAGACCCCTTCCCCCAAAATACACAGGAAATGACTCTGAGCACAGGGTGAAGCTGCATAGAGGAGCAGACTGAGGGTGCTGTGGGACCTGCTGTAAGACTGTTCAGCTCACTGACCCACCGAATATCGACCCAGCCACAACAAGCAGCAGCAAATGGGCTGTTTGCTTTCAAGACAGTGACTTGAATCAGCCCAGGGAAAGACCTGTCAGGTGGCCAAGTATGTCACCAGAGCCAGAGGAGACAGGCAGGGACGGGGGTGGCTGGTCAGAGAGCCCGCTGCCTTTGGTGGCACCAGCTCAGCCCCTGGGACCGTAACTGCCTGGGGCTCCAGGTGCTTTGCCAAATTCCCCATCAAATTCCACTAGGGACAAGCAAACAAAAACTCTTTATTGACAGGGAGCAGAGGATGAGGAAGGTTCAAATGGGACAGGAAATGAACAGCTGAGACGGTATCTGACACATTAATAGGTAGCCTTGATTATATCATTAAATGTAAAAAAGCCCTAATCAGCTACCTTTTCCTTATCATAAACAATATTTTCTCAATATTAATTCTTTCTTCAGAGAGAGGAAATAGAGAAGGATCAGCTTGAAGAATGACAAGCAGCAGAAGACCTGAATACTGCAACCGTGGAGAACTTTCAAAGCTCAGTCTCCTCTCTAGGATGTTCACTGCTGGGTGGGAAGGTAAATGGATCCACGTGAAAGCTGTGGAGAAGAGGAAGCAATGCTGCTTTGCTCAAAGACTGGAGCCCAGCAGAGCTTTTCAGCTCATACTTCAAGGCCTCTGAAAAGTGTCAGGCAAATTCATGCCATTATTCAAATTAAACTTGAGCTCAAGTATTTATAGATCAAGGTCTGGAAAACAAACTGTATAACCTTCAAAAGACGCATTTCTTCCAGAAACAGAAGACACGTCAACAGCCATTATCTCCATCACTGTCACAGCAATATCTTGCAGAACACACATCCTAATTCAGCAGGACTGATACAACAAGAAAGCAAACCCCGCACTCCTACGGAACTTCACAGAAATCACAGAATTCCACTTGCAGCATGGAAAAGTAGCCACCAATAAACTATTTCCCTTGCATCTCAGCACAGTGGCAGCTTCTAAGCAAGCTCAAGACACTTGCACAGTTGTTGATAAATTTGATGATACAGAAGCTGGAAATAGAAAACAGGAGATCTTCCTTCCGAAGGAGATACTTACATTTGCATGTTGAGAGAGGATTTAAGTGACCTGAAGCACAGTGTGGGGCTGACGGGAGTGCTTGTGCTTTCTGTTTTGTTGGGCAGTATGCACTAGCCCCACAATTTCTGCATAAGGTTTACCTGTGACATGATGCACCACCCTTGCATCTCCTTGCTGTAAAGGTAGCGCCTGCCAAAACTGGATCAGTGAATTCCTGCATATCAGTGTCCTTGCCTCGATATTTTGAGGCAAGCACAATAAGGCAGAGCCTTATTGCCCCGAGGAAAGGCAATAGTTTGATTTGAAATAGTTTGAATAAGTTTGAATGGTTTGATTTGAAAACGGGTATTAAAAACATACTCAGGAGCCAGCCTGTCAAAGTGTTTGTGGCTTTGTATGTCTTTATTTCTTTGCCAAGTTCACAACTGGTTGTCCTGAGGCTCAGCAGCAAGAATATTCCCTCATTTCTCTTTCCCCTGCAGTAAGCTGCTCTGCTTTGTGACAAACTTTTCAGTGAAAGCCATTACTCATTCAGCTTAGGTGTTGAATGTACAGAATGTGATGTTCAGAATACTTTCGGAGAAGACCCACTTTGCATCTGCATTCAGTGGCTGTATAAGGAGAATAGACAGTCCCAGCATCTCTCCATTTTGCGTGGGTTCTGGCACTGACAAGCCTTTGTGGCTTGTGGCTTGTTTCTCCTTATAAAAACTCCAGTTTGAATGCCAAACTCTGCTCCAGGCTAAATGGGACATCTGGTCTGGGGCTACCCCCTCCAGGGAACACAGGAGGTTTCCACAAGTCCTGCTCAGGTACGACTGGAGAAGGTGCCCAACGTCAAAGCCTGTCACATCCCAGTGTGTCTCGGCATCTGCACCCACCCACTGAGGAGCAGCATGAAAGCTGCAAAGAGTGAATCAGTTCCGAGACAGAGACAGGTACTGGACACAAGCATGGGTTTTATTTTTAACAGGCTTTGGAAGATAGGGAAGAGCATGTACCATGGAAATGCCTGGAGTCAGTTTCCCACTCCAGCTCTGAGACTAAACCTTTGTGACATCTCTATTTTTTCTCTTTGGCAGTGATTTCAAAGGCTCATTGTTTCCTCTGAGACAGCCTCTCTGTCCCCTCATCTGTCTTTGAAGGAGTGAGGCAGATGTAGGCCCCAAGATAAAAATATCTACGTGGGAAACAAGCAGGTTTTGAGACTTCTTTGCTGCCAGATATTTTGTGTGCACCCAGAGAGGCTTGTAAACGTCCATGAGAGATGCCATGTCTGCAAGCTGCGAAAGTCTTCAGTGTTTCTGCACGTATGTGTGTGTTTGTGTATATCTTTCTTTTTTAAATGTATACCTATACATATGCATATATATGTTTAGGACCTCTAAGGTGTGGGTGGCTTCAAGGCAGCCACCACTGAGGTGTGCTCATTAGCTGAAGAGAACTGCTTTCCTCTGCATCTCTCTGAGGGCTGGTCATCCAGAGAGAAGCAAGCTTTACACCAGCCCTTCACATGAACACCAAGTGAACTACATATGCTCTGTTCACCCCACTATTCATCCATCCTGACAAAAACGCTGCCCAGAAAGGGCAGCAAGGACCAGCTGACGTTAGGCTATGAAGAAATATAATAAAAGGGCAGCATTAGGCTGCTCCTCAACAAAGAAGATACAGCTATTTTAAGTATCAACTAAAGCTGCTTATTCACAGGCTCCCTGTAAAATACGAGATGTCATAGATGAAATGCTTAAAATGGATGTTTAAGGAAGACAGCAAAACAAACATTTACATAATCTTTAAATATTAATATTTGTAAATAATACCTGAACATCTGCTAGCTAGAACAAGGTCACTGACATGGAGATAACTCCGTAAGGGTCAAAACAACTGCTGTCTATTCTAGCATATGGAGGCTACTTTGAACGTCAGCATAGCAAAAAACTTTGTCATTCCCACTGTACCCAATAGCTGGCTCTAATGGGCTGAAAGCAGGCAAGGCAGCCATGCTTACTGGGTTGTTAATAACACAACTTACACAACATTTGCTTGCTCACTTGCAAATATACTTATTCTTGAAAACCCCTTCACCTTTCTCTAATGTTTTTCCTCTGTTTCAGCTTGCATAACCCCAGCCTGCTCTGTCCAGTGCTCAAAGCTGTGCCGGGCTGGCAGCTTGCTGACTGTCCTCTGCACACCAGGAAGAGTCACTGCGGCCACCATAAAGCAGCCACATCCCCTTTTTAGCTTAAAGCTCAGCGGTGAAGTTGTGGGCCGATCCACCAGAAACGCTGAAGGTTAAGAGCTGCCCACTATTCTATTAGGCTTGGGAATCATCATATTTAGAGTACTGGG